>NC_137866.1:9885350-10232850 GCF_963924005.1 Protomyctophum bolini
TGTGTGTGTGTGTGTGTGTGTGTGTAGACCTGGGAGAGGGGTTCCATTCATGCTCCAGCTGATGCTAGGAGAGGGTGTGCCGTCGGCCTGACAGTCCAGTTTGACAGTCTCTCCTGGGGCATAGAGCTCGCTCTCTGGCTTCTTGGTCCAGTATGGAGCCGCTAGTAGCAGGCACACAGTAGTACATACAGTAAGTAGCACAAATAAACAATGCAATACATTTTGATGTCACACAGATTTGACCATTAGAACTGTAGACAAAGGACTACGGTGTGTGCGGTTTGTCTGAGGGCGCACACGAGCATGTGTGTGTGTGTGTGTGTGTGTGTGTGTGTGTGTGTGTGTGTGCGCGCGTGCGTGCGCGTGTGGCCGTACATACCTTCGACAAGCACAGTGTAAGTGTGGGTGACCTTGCCCTGGGTGTTGATGGCTGTGCATTGGTACTCCCCGCCGTCGCTCTCGGAGATGTTGCTGAAGTGCAGTCGGCGGTCGTGCATCTCCCTGGTGATCCGGGACTCGCTCATCTGGTCGTCCTTCCTCAGCCAGGTCACAGTGGGAGTAGGACTGGGGGACAGGAGGGAGAAGAGAGTAGTGGGGGGTGACCAGATGAGATGGAGGGGGGGTTTGGACGCGAGGGAGAGTTTGGCGGTGAGAATGGAGTCACGGAGGAGAAATAAAAGGAAATAAGGAAGAGGTGGAGGGAGAGGAGGAGGAGAAATAAGGAAGAGTGGAGGAGTGCAGGGAGAGGTGGAGATAACGGAGGGGGTACATGCGGAAGGCAACGGGGAAGGAGAACGACGGCAGAATGGACACAAGAGAGGTAGGATGAACGAGAGGGTGAGAGTGAAATAGGGGTGGAAAGGTGACAGAGGGATATTTTGTTAGAAAACTTTACGTGTGCGCCGCACACACAAGTGCTCACACTCACACACACAGACCATACTCACAGGCCTTGGACGATGCACTCCAGCTCCAGGCTTTGGCCCCTCAGGGCGGAGTAAGTGGAGTGAGGACCAGTAGGTCTCATCATCTGAGGCCTCCTGTTACGCACCGCTGCGTTGGCTGGAGACACAGAGAGAGAGAGAGAGAGAGAGAGAGAGAGAGAGAGGCAGGGGGGGGGGGGGGGGCAGACACAGAGAGAGAGAGAGAGAGAGAGAGAGAGAGAGGGGGGGGGGGGGGGGCAGACACAGAGAGAGAGAGATAGGCAGAGAGAGAGTGTTCATACATATGTATTGGAAATTTGCGAGGCTGCCTGGAGACAGCATCTATGGCGTTGCTGACAAAGCAAGTCTCTATATGAACTCTGGACACAGACACATAGAGGGCGGAGGGTGTTGGGGGTTTGAAGATGAGCTCCTTCTCATCTATTGTAGCACCACATCATATGCATTTCCAATGCAGACACACACGCTCAGACAGCAAGGTCCCGTGTTAACATGTGTTCATTTCTCTGACCTCTAGTTGGGTCACAGATGTTGCTGGCCGTGTGTCAGTGGGACTTGAATCTCATTATAACAGCAGTGATGTGATTTGAGAGCCCCCGTGCTGTGCTGGGACTGGGCTCTACTCTGGTCAGCAAAAAAAGGCTAGCCGACCTACAAGCTCACAACATGTGTGTTTCTGCACCGCGACACCACCATGCGACGGAGAATAAATTAGGCATAACTCGGCTCGGCTCCACTTGGATCCAACATGGAGTTCAACTAATACCTATTATTAGTGGAAATGGAAGCATGCCTAGAACACAGTCATGTTTGTTTCTTGTGTACTTTTGTTGTTGAAATTAATCAGCATGTGTCTAAGTTTGTGTGGGTTAGCAGTGTTTTGGTCAGTTCTTAGTAGGATAGAGTGAATTATGTATCAGGGTTTGCCTTCACGCACGGTAGTCATGTTACTCTACTGTCAATAACAACAACACTGTTGTTAAAGCATTACTACTGAATAGTTTATGTCTTCCAAAAGACCCTCAGTCATCACAAACAGCTAATATACATTTTTGCTTACAATGTAACAAATTATAGTAGTGTATACATTTAAAAAACCTAGCTCAGCCTAGTTCAGAGCACACCACACAATACTGTAAGATCCCTTAGTGTTCATTTAACTCTGGATCCAAATGGAATCTTAGGATTCCAAGGACTAAATGAAGACTGAGGATCATCATACTGTAATATGGTTCTGGCTCATCACTCCAGTTCAGAACAGTCTAGCTCAGCTTACCGTAGTTCAAATGAGTTCATAACCAAGCAGCTGATTATTGATTTCAGACATAACAGAGAACGAGCCAAGGAGGGCATATCATGCACAATGAACGTGTAGATATTGGCACATCACTGATGTGGACTCTGAGACTAGTGGGGCAGAAGAGGATTCTCCTCTCCTTCCCTTTCTGTCAGGCACAAATCCTCAGCCATCGATCATCAATCAGTCCTTTTTATCAATCTTGAGCTTTTCTTTGATCTGTTCGTTTCATAGCCTCACAATAGATGTCAGAAACAGCCCAGACAGCAGGTTATAAGATTGTCAGAGTGACGCAAAGATAACAGAATTATTTCTGAAATGAACAAATACATTTTGGCTTCTTCTGGACATGTTCTTGCAAGTCCAATTTCTCTGTTGCCGTCAGGGCACTGTAATGCCTGATTCTGCATGGCACAATCAGTATTATTCAGTCTTTATGTTTTAGCATTTTAGCAACAGTATTTATAGGCATTGTATTCCAAATCTGTTGCTCCTCTGTCTATTCGATTGTTTGTTTGTTTGTAAGTTGTCCATATATGGAGCTGACCTGTTCTGACATTCCATATGTTGATATGATCAAACCCTGTACACTCAAGACACGCTCCATATATGGCCAGTACAGAATTCATTCATATGTTGATCTGACCCCATCAAACTCCTAGATCTCCATATATGGAGCTGGCCTTTTCTGACACCACAATAAGGTTAAGAAGCTCTGTTTCAGCACGACCTCGCACTTTAGTGCCATTTAGGGCGAGGTCGCTTCTCTCCCTCAGGGCGTCTTACTGGTTCAGATCAGAGTCTAATTCACTTCACTTCACCTTAGCTCAGCTAATCTCAGATCAGTTCAGTGTAGAAACTCACAGGCAGTGACACTGAGTGAGATGGGCTGTTTGGGCAGAACCTGGCGCGTCAGCAGGTACTGGATGTTGCACGTGTAGTCACTCCTGCTGTCCGCGATTGTTAAGTGGGCAAAGTACAAGTTGCCGTCCTTTCCCAACATCACACGGTCACTCAGCTGGATGTGGTGAAGCCCTGCAGACAGACAGACAGACAGACAGACAGACAGACAGACAGACAGACAGACAGACAGACAGACAGACAGACAGACAGACAGACAGACAGACAGACAGACAGACAGACAGACAGACAGACAGACAGACAGAACGTTCATACACATGTATTGGCAATTGTAAGGAGAAATAAAACTCGCATCAGAGGAAAGCATGGTATTCTGTGTGATCCATATGCATGCATGTACTGTATATGCATTCATACATGTATGCATATACGAATGTATGAATAATGTATATTATTATAAATATTATATATTTACAGTAGGCTATATACGATTAGATTGACACAGGACAAGGAGAAGATGGAAGTAATGGAACCAGCTCTCTAATAATAACCACACATCCACACATGTGCCAACGGCATGATAAAAATTCTCAATAAAAATGGATGGATGGATGGACTGTCTAGGTTGCAGTAGATATTATGCATGACTGGGCTGGGAAGGAGGAGAGATGGAATTGAAGGTGAAATAAAAGGACATGCAGGGACTCACTCCAGTCCATCCAGTGTATGATGGGGTCCATGGAGCTTGCCGGGGGGTTGCACTTCAGTACCATGCTTTCCCCTTCCTCTGCCTTCTTTTTCACGTTCTTCTCGTTCTTCGGCAATAACGGGGGGCCTATGAGAAGGAAGCAAGCAAGGACAATCACACCCACAGGTTTATGTGCACACAAAGACAAACGCACACATCCACGCAAGCATGCACGGCATTGCACGCACACGCAATGACAAAACATCCTGGTCAAACTCTTTTGCTTACAACAGAAAGCACGCAGGCGCGGGAGTGGCTCAGGGGTAGAGTGGCTAGTAGAGCAGCCGGATGGGAACTATGAGTTCCAAGTTCGATCCCGGGTTTCCCCAGAGTTAGTGTCGAAGTCACGAAGTGTCCTTGAGCAAGACTCTGAACCCCTAATGGCTCCCGATGTGCAGGTTGGTGCCTTGCATGGTTTCCTCCGCCATCTGTGTATGAATGGGTGAGTGTAATGCACAATCTATGTAAAGTGCTTTGGATAAAAGCGCTATATAAATTAATGTACCCTTTACCACCCATTTTTGGGTGTTAAATCTACAACACACCTTGCATTATACTGTATATTCTGTATATACAAGCTGCTAAATTGTCCATATTTTGCATATCTTTCTATATTGCTGTTACAACTTGTTTTTCCCATTTCTACTTTTACGTATTATGTTTATTATATCTTGTTTTATATGTGGTGCTATATTATGTACTCATATGTGAGTGACGACTAAAACCCTCTTTTATCTTAGATGTATTACTGTGCACATATCCACCTGCATGTTGATTTATAGATCATTTGAGACACACACACACACACACACACACACACACAAGTCAACATAGAAACACGCTGCCTGCCTGCCGCACAAGGCGGCAAAAGAATGGGAGCCCAGGCATTATTTATGGCTTTCGTGTATTTGATGAGAAGCTTCGTCAAACGAAGGAGTCAAGTTGCCAGAGTCTTCCAGAAGTGGGATGATGTGATGCGCTTTGTGAGTCGTGAGTGTGTGCAGCTCTGTGTGTGTGTAGTTGCTCTCTCGCCACACCCTACCACCCTAGTAGCCCACCCCCCCCTCTCTTCCTCCCGTTGTCTGTAAGTAACCCCCACCGGAGCCGCTGTCTTGTCGCTACAGAAGAGTGCTTCGCATGACATCAACTCAAGAGCGTTTCTGGGGAAACCGTTGTCAGGGAAACTGTGTGAAGGTAAGGGGGTCCTGGGAGAGGAGCCATGCAGCCATACAGGTGGAAGGGTATTATCCATAGGAGGTCTGTACATACTCTGTAGCCTGAGGGGGGCTTCCGTGTGCACAAACAGACATGGGGAGTGTGTATACTGTAGCTTATGAAATGTTGATTAACACATTATAGCGTGGAAGGCAGAGTGTTAATTATGTTCTGGGGGATGGTGCTGTGAGCGCTGCATACAAGTTTCCGTCTGCATTGTAAAGCAGAACTAGGAAAAGGTTTATGCCGGCCATTGACGGAGATGTGGTCATATAGACTAATAAACTGCCCGGTTATATAGCCAATAAAAGTACCAGCAGCCCAGCTTACAGCATGCCCTCCTAGACCGAACCAAAGAGACATTACTCAGAAGCGCTGGTGACACCTTCACTGGAAAACATGCAGAGAAATGTGATTCCTTTGATGTGATGGTGTTACCACACTCTGCTACATCAAAGCATGTTTGATTTGTTCACACCAAAGGGTATATTTCCTCTTACTGTAGCAAGATTAATTAAGCAGCATTAATATGAATAAATCATCTCTAATATTCTACTTACCAAACCTTTTATTTATTTAAATTCAGTCAATCAGTCAATTCAGTAACTCAGTTTTTTAAATGAACGAATCAATTAATTAGTCAGGCAGTCTGTTTCACATTCAATTCAATGTGATGTGATGCATTGGCATGACAGTGTTGTTCGTCCGGCCAAATAATGGATGATTGATAATTGGTTGCTTACTGTCAGTGTTGAGGATGACCTCGTTGGAGATGGCTGTGCCCAGTTCATTGGAGGCATAGCAGATGTATTTGCCTTGGTACTTCTTCAGGGGACCGGTGCCAATGCCCGATGCACCCAGATCCGAAGAGAAGGAGCCCGTGCCCTCAAAGACCTTCAGCTCCGGGTCAAGGGATGGGTCGAACTCTTCTCCATCCTTTGTCCACCGGAAACTTGATCAAACGGAGAAAAGTCAGACGTGACAATTGACTTTGTCAGTCATTTTATATAGCCCACATTTGTACCCATATATTATAGAGCTGACTGATTAGTTTGCAGCTGATGCCATGACGACACATTGAAGTTTGACAACACACTTGTTCCCCGGTGCAAACAAGAAGGCTCTAGAAACTCATTGGTATTTCTTTTTAAATAAATAAATACCCGCACTTTCACAGGAAACCGGGTTAAAAAAAGGTAGAAAAGGAAAGTTACATGCAGCTTTAATATGACTGTGGCAGCCCTAATTGAAATGTCATATCAGAATGACATAATTCAACTCTTTCTTGAAAGGGGTTCAAATACATAACAGTGGACTATAATTTCAGTTTATTTAAGATGAGGAAACAAATTAGTGTATCCCCAAATTTGGATGAAGTTCCCCTTTAAATATGGGAGCCACAGGCTTACAGAATGCTGTGTGATTGTGATATTAATCCTATTCCTCTGCAAATGGAACAGTTTTCCACTTCGGAGCACTTTCAAAAGATTGCCTGAGGGCTTAATGACATTTATCCGGTGTTGAAATTGTCTGGGGGAAGCTGTGCTCTCATGTAATACTAATATCAAATATGTAGATGTCGGCTACACAAGGAGAGGGAAGGTCATCTTTAAGAGTGCTGGTGGTTAGGCCATTCCACTGCATGGCAATATGGGTGTGATATCTCTGCTCTCTGATATGTTAAAGCAGTGGTTTTCAACCATTTTGATGCCAGGGCCACCTATTTATTCTGCATTTGAGCCACAGACCACCATTCGATGAGGTTTAGTCTCTCAGACCCAAAACGAAAGATTTTCTTTAGTTTTCTTTGTCCACAATTCAGGGCTGTATTGATGTTGGTCTTGAGAGCAAAAACAGGTCCATTTGGTTTCATTTTGCTCTCAAGAGTTAAATATCTATAAGGGTCAGTTTGGTTACCAACTCTCCATCAGTTAGGAGGGGCTAGCGCCCCTCAAAAAAAAAAAAACTCTGAAATTGAGAGAAAAGAAGAGAAAAAGTCAAAACAAGACAAATAAAAACGATAAAATAAATGGAATAGTAACCTTGGTGGAGGGTTTCCGGTGGCTTCGCAGCTCAAGCCCACGTCTTCCAGATGGAACAAGGTGACAGAAACAGGGTGGTTGGTGATAACTGGGGGCTCCTTTACTGCAAGGAACAATCCAACACTGAGATTAGTGATCAATCAATCAATCAATCAATCGATAACATCATGACATTGTCGCTGTAGGGCAGAAAGCTTGTATCTCCTTATTTAATGTTTTGATGTGTTGTGTTCATAAACGAATGCACAAAAAGTGTTTATTTCGTATTTTAAAGAAATATATACATTTTTTGCCATTAATGACATGCCTAAAATAGGTCGCCATGTCGAAAGTGATCTATGCTTTCTTTTTTATATATAAATATTGAGCCAATGAAATGTGATGAATTGGAACACAGATACTTTTTTTTCATTTCCTGAAATGTTAACAGGTTTTGCCATACAAGGTTTCCACCTGATAGCATCGATATAAGCACTACTTGCTGCACACACTGCAGTGCACCCTCCATGTCCATGACCTGCTGATACAGTTCATCTTTAATAACTCCTGATGGCGCGCACACGCACACACGCACACACACACACACTCACACACTCACACACTCACACACTCACACACTCACACACTCACACACTCACACACTCACACACACACACACACACCTCAATATTACCCCACTGTAACACACATCTTATATAGACACTGCCAGTGGGGAAACCATTCATTTCCATAGTTAAAAAGCTGCTGAAAAAAAATATATTCAGTAATTCAGTCAATATCACTTAAAAAGACTCCCCTGGGAAAGATATGAAATGAAAACTGAACAAAAGAGGCGGGGAGAGTGAGAGAGAGAGAGAGAGAGAGTTGAGGGAGAAAATGGGTTGAGATGAGAGGAAATTGATACAGCATAATGTAAGAGTGAGAGTTCATGTAGATGATACTGTATATAGAACAGAGTGAGATGGTGGTGGTGGTGGTGGTGGTGGTGGTGAGGGGCAGTGTGATGGTCTCAAAGCCCTGGGGAAATGAAGCGGAGATTCTGAAGGAGAAACGTAATGACCAGCAGAAGAGATTTCTCTTTCTGTGTCACCGAGGTCCATGTGGACCATAAACCATAGGCGGAATCCCAGTGCCAAGCACATAAAAACGTGGCGGGATGGGTGTGTGAGCACAACTAGATACATCCCAACCCCTTTTATTTTTACGACCTGCTTTTTTTTACGGTCCCTGTCAGATCTTTTTTATATTCGGGCTTTTCCAGCATTCGGGGTCAGAAATGTACAGAGTATAATAAAGTTCCCAATACACTTTGGCAATGTAAAACGTACTCCTTTGTAGGGCTGTGCAATATGATCATCATATACAGTATATGCTAGGCTAGTAATATGATATCATATAGTAGTAATATGATGACGTCCATAATATCATTAAGCCTTATGTTATACACACATGTAAGCACACAATCGTTTGTGCCGTTAGCTATGAAGATGTATAATGATGCAAACGACGATGGTGGCTTACTAGACTCTTTATTTCGGAGGCAACAATGATTCATTTAAGGATACTATCTGACGTGGTTACTGTGTGTATTCTTATTTATTCTGTGCACTGTACTATACACCCTCAACAGTGCAGGGATAATGCAGGACAGAATACTATAACTGTATAGTATTCTGTTTCTGTAACTGTAACGGGTTCAATATCTTATCTTATCTACTTCTGCTATCAATAACAGAAATACCCAATATACAAGCTCACAACGCAGCGACACAATGTGAGCTTATTAGATCTGTTAGTTTTACTATTTTTGAAAATAGTTTGAAATTTCAAAATAAAATGTATATTATCGTCACATACCTCAAATACCTTCAGATAACTGACAATCCACATCAAGTTATTTGGTGTAAAATGTGTTTGATTTTGTCCATACTGCACAGCTCTATTCCTTTCTATCGAGGCAGAATGGAGGTCATGGCTGTGGTACTTGTTGGCAGAGTTCTTAATTTGATTCTAAGGGGAGTAGACAGAGTCTGTGTCTGAGACAAATTAAATGTTATGTAGGTAACTGGGAAAAGGAGGACAGCTGATGGAGGATGAGAGAGAGAGAGAGAGAGAGACAGAGAGAAACAGAGAGAGAGAGAGATGGATTTGCAGAATGGAAATGAGATGAGAGTTGAGCAGACATAAGAGAGCGCAGAGAGAGAGATGAAAAACTGGAGTGACACGCAAATAGAACAAAAAAAAAAAGCAAGAGACGAGGACAGAAATATACTTTTGAGAAAGAGAGAGAAGCAGTCAGGAATAACGGGGTGGGAACAAAGCCACTTTAATGAAAGAAATCCCAGCGATAAGACATAATAGGCCAGTTTTCTCATCTGATCCAATTGAAGTCGGGGCTGTGGCGCCCTGCTCCCATATTGTCAGAGGAGACGAGCCCCCTTTTATTTCCCCTTCATCTTTGATCTGACAGTGCTGCTGTGTGTGTGCACACTGCACAGACACACTGCACAGACACACTGCACAGACACACTGCACAGACACACTGCACAGACACACTGCACAGACACAACATGATCTCCTCGCACTTCCTCCAGTGGGGATCTCACCTATTAGGAGCCCAGACTAAAACGCACTGCCACACACTCTCAAAAACGCAGACTTGTAAGCAGGCACCACACAAAGCACACAGAAAAACCCAGTGTTAAATTATCTCATTATGCGTCCACTTCTTGCACTCAAGTTAACACCTGCACACAAAACCACATGAATTATTGTATGCGCACGCACGCACGCACGCACGCACGCGCACACCACAGTCGCACACACACACACACACACACACACACACACACACACACACACACACAGTCACACACACACACCTCCAAGGTTCATGAAGACACACACAGCACATGTTATACAACAAACATCACACTCACACGTTCACTTGAGAGCACACAGAACCCAGGTTTATTAATCTTAAGCACAGGGCAATGAGGTTTTTATTGTGCACTAGAAGCCTTGGTGCAATGAAAGTGTTTGCAATAGGCTTTGCCAACCACTGCATTATAAGACGGACAGATGGATGGACGGACAGACAGACAAACAGACAGACAGGAAGTTGAAAGCACTTACGATCGCTTATATTGTCTGTGAGTGCACAGCAGCAGCCAGAGAGAAAAGCACAGTGAGAGAAAATATGTTAGTTACATCAAACAATAAGGAGAGATAGATAGATAGATATAGATAGATAGATAGATAGATAGATAGATAGATAGATAGATAGATAGATAGATAGATAGATAGATAGATAGATAGATCTTGTATAATTGAACAATGATTATGACCTGTGCACCACACAGACTCAGTGTAATGTGTTTTTAACCCCCTGCCCCCCTGACACATTTGGGATGCCCCTCCCATATTGATCCAGCATGCTATCCCAGTGACTCTCATTGACATGACAGAGGAGCACTAATTGCAAGGCAGAAGACACCTTGACCTTTACATCTATGACCTGTTCCTCTTGACCCCCCCCCCCTCGACCCCAAATCACCCCCACCTCCCCAATCGCCCCACTGTCACCTCATCCCATGCGGGAATTACGATTGGCTGTTTTACTGCAACTCATCAGCATTTAGAGATTGTGTGCCTCTGTGCACGTGTACATAGGTGTGTGTGTGTGTGTGTGTGTGTGTGTGTGTGTGTGTGTGTGTGTGTGTGTGTGTGTGTGTGCGTGCGTGCGTGCGTAAGCACTGCTTGCTGTATGTGCCTGCTGTGAGTATAACACCCTTTCTTGTGTGGGCGGTGTAGGTCTTGACTCACAGCTACTTGGTGCTACAGTGTGGTGGTGGTGATAGAAAACAATATTATCTTAGTATCTGAACTCTGTGGGCGGAGACTAGTGGCAGCAGAAGGGATGCAGAATCAATTTCTAATACGCGTGTATAGTAGCCTACGTGTTGCACTGGAAGGGGTGAGGGAGAAGTGAGCTGAGAAATAGGGAAAAGAAAATAGCCTCCTCGCTTGATTTTCCTGATCTAGCTAAGCCGTGTTGTTGATTGAATTACTCCACAATGCGATGCTGGTTTGCGCCAAGGAAACCAGATCAATAATGTAACTAATCAATGCAAGGCATGAGGAGGGACGGACGGACGGGGGATCAATTAGAATGTAATTAGAAACACAGCGAATAACCACAGACTTTTAGCCAGGGGTAACCCAAGAAACCTCAGCTACTGTGGTCATCATCTGGTGAACACAGAGACTGACATTGAAACAGGAAAACGTTGAGCCTGCTCGATTACATCTGTGAAAATGAATAACTCAGATCATTGTTATATGGCTTGGATGACTCGCTAAAGTAAGTAAGACAGCAAAACTGATGCTACAGCATAGGCCGCAATGGACGATATGAGCTCATCATGATTAGTTCAAGCTTTTGCCTCGATTAAAATGAATGAGCAATTTGTTTTATAGTGACAATAGCAGATTTTAAATAGCAAAAATAGCAAGAAAACTGCAAACTCGCATTGTGAGCTTATGAGCCAAGCTTTTCACATTGATTTGCTGATTTATAAGAAATGTAAAAGTATACAGTATATCACAATAAAAAGGCTGCTTCTGGATTAGTCAGATTACTGTATGTCGACGGTCAAGAGGTTCACAATTTCTGTATCCATATATTTCAGTTAATCACCCACTTCACCTCACAAAGGCAGTCAGCTTCAATGACTGTCACATGGTAATGAATGACATGAAGTCTCACAGTACTCACAGTTAGAAGGAATGTGTATGGCTGCCTGGCAGGGCTGAGGAGCCAGGGATAACACTGAGAGGAGGAGGTGGAGGAGGAGGAGGGGAGGGGTGCACTGCCCCCTACTGCCCACCTGCTGTCGCTGCGTGTGAGGCATTGCTCACTGTCCCATCAAAGTCCCACCTGCTCACACACGTACACACACACACAGAGGGCAACCTCAGGTGTGTTTGCGCACACACACACACACACACGCGCGCGCGAGAGCTGTGTGCTGACTTGTGTCCCCCACTTGTGCTGAGCTAAGTGTGTGTCTCTCTCGTCCTCTTTTCCGTCACGCCTTGTCTTTGCCTAGTCTCTCCTGGGTCCTTCACTTCCACTGGTCTCTCTCTTCTTTTGCTCAGTTCGACGCCACCCTGCTGATCTCCTCTCTACAAGATAAAAAAGAGGGAGGGGGAGGTAGCAGAGGAGAGGAGAGGAAGGGGGGGCAGAGGGGGGCCATGTGTCAGAATGGAAGATAAATGATCCCGTACCATGTGGTCAAATATAGAGACAGACAGAGAGACGGACTTAACACAGCCAGGACAAATTAACCATATTATAATATAGACCAATCCAAAGAACCACAGACGATGTCTATCACTGGACCACTCCCTCCCCGTTGAAAGATGTCCATTGGGTTGATAACGTGACCGGTGGACCATATGGAAGGGCCTTTCAGGCAGACAGATGGACTGGATGCCACAACAAGAGACTGAACAGAGACACTCTCCCAGGTCCCATATGGACAGGAGATCAGCACAAACGCAGATTGATGCAGTGTCAGATCAGATAATAAGCATGGCAGACGTACAAATAGTCCGTAATTAGCCTAACGCGGTGGTCAGGGATGAACTGAAACTAATCGGAACAGCTCTTTGCTGTTCCCGGGCAAACGCGTGCTGGTGATAAGTGTGTGATAAAGATGCTATCAGTCATGTTGAGCGAGGCTAGCCACCCCTGCGAGGAAGGCTACCCGTTCCCCATCTGCACCCTTGGAGCCGGTACTTGCCACAACACATGGCCTATCCTCTTCCCCCGCGGCGCCATGTGGCGCTGCCCTGCTGACTGTTTACAGTACTCAGTATCTGACTGTTTACAGTACTCAGTATCTGACTGTTTACAGTACTCAGTATCTGACTGTTTACAGTACTCAGTATACTCAGTATCTGACTGTTTACAGTACTCAGTATCTGACTGTTTACAGTACTCAGTATCTGACTGTTTACAGTACTCAGTATCTGACTGTTTACAGTACTCAGTATCTGACTGTTTACAGTACTCAGTATCTCACATGACAAGCTGAAGCACACCGCCATTGAGACAAAGTACAACATGCTAAAGGATATATTGAACATGCTCTATAGATTTATTTCTACAGAGAAAAAATAATTTTGTCTCAGTTTGGAGACAAGGTTATCAATGTGAAATTTAAAAGAGTTTCTCATCAAGCCAGATTGAGTGATCCTGGACTTCACAGCCTATTGATGCCTATTAGACAAATAATTTGCTAAAACCAATGTTGTGCAATTTCAGAATCTACGGTGTCAAAGGCCTTGGATAAATCCACTGAGAGGGATGCACAATAATGTTTGTTAAAAGCACTTGTGTTGTTGGTGACTAAAGTGACGGTTGTTATTGTGGGGTATGAGAGAAACGAGTATGAGAGAAACGATTTGAGTTGTGTAATTGTTTAGATCTTGTCTATCACCACCTTTGTGAAGTGTGGGAAGACATGGGCAAGTTTCCAGACACGAGGGAAACAATTTGATAGATAGAAAGATAAAAACAATATGCTGTAAATAAGTGGTGCAGCCGTCTTTAAAAAGAAGGGGTCTAATTTATCCTCACCTACATCTTATGGTTTTGGTACGTAAAGCTTCCAGAACAACAAGGTAGCTGAGTAGTTGAGCTATTGATTACCATGGCAACCCCAGCCTGCCATTGGATTACTCAGTCAGCCCACTTTTCACAGTCAGTTTGCACTCTTTGCACTCTCCACACATTATCCACAGGTTTACCACTGCACAAGGACTTACACAGACAGACAGACAGTTAAAACTATAAAGCTATGACGGATATTAACAGGTATTGCATATAGGGTGGAGAAGGGCTATTTTCATTGTTCCCAACTTGCATCGTTAACAACTAAAAACATCACTGTGATTACTCAAATGAAGTTATCCCGACTGTAATATAGGGCACAATTTAACAGAATATATTCTTCCTCAAATAACACAAAAGAAAAGGAAACAAGGAGGACAGAGGGAGGACAATTGTTCGTCAGCGCGGTTGGTTGATTGAGAATGAATGGATGCCACGTTTAAAAGATGTTGGCTCGGCACACCACACCACTGATAGCTGGCAGAACCAAACTGGACTGAGGAGTGACCTTGGAGAGTGGGACAAGGTTAGAGGGAGGGGAGAGAGAGAGAGAGAGAGACCCCGACTGAGAGCACTGAGAGCAGTGATTATTCTCTTTTATCTCTCAGGTAATGGCCGGCCCGATAATTGGCATGGATATCTGCCCGCCAGTCAGTGGAGAGCTCTACTGAACGACACGTTAGATTAGGAGGAGGAGTATTAAAGGAAAAACAAGGGGGGGGGGGGGATTACGCTCTCACGCTGAATAAACGAGCCGCCTAATTTAACAGAGCGGAAAAAGACACGCAATTGGAAGACCAAGCGAGAATTAGACCCTTAATAAAGCAGTTTAGACTAAACATTAGGTGTTAGGATTAAATGAGCCATATACAATCAACAGCTTCCCCTGTCAGAACAATGAAACAGCAAGGAGGAGAGGAGGAGGGTGGAGAGGAGAGGAGAGGAGAGGAGAGGAGAGGAGAGGAGAGGAGAGGAGAGGCGAGGAGAGGAGAGGAGAGGAGAGGAGAGGAGAGAATGGATTGATGTGCAAAGGGGAGAGGAGGGGAGCAGAAGAGAGAGGGTGAGGCCAAGGGAAGAAAAGAAGGACGGAGAGAGGAAGAGAAAGGACAGAGAGAGAGAGGTTATGGGAAGAATGGGAAGGAGGATAAGAGAGGGAAGGGGTGGGGGTTGGGGGCGATGCGGGCTGACAGCTGTGACGCTAATCCAGACTATCCAACATCTCACGCACACACACACACACACACACACACACACACCAGCTTTACACAATCAATGTGGCATCCTTCACCCCTTTGCTCTCCCATCTCTCTCTCTCTGACCACTGCTCCCAGTGGCAGATCTCAGGAGAGGAGGCAGGGGGGCGGGGGTGGGGATGGTGTGGCAGCTAGGGGTGGGGGTTCCCAATTACGGTGATCCGGTCTCAACCGGCCGTTCCCAAATACCATTAGAAGTGGATGAACGGAGCGGGAGCCTATCGGTTTACAGGTGCATGGTGAACCGTGTGAGGCAGGTCCCGGTGTTAATGTGACCCGGGGCGATGGGCCGATTGCGTACCTGTCATCAGCACCATGTCCTCTGAGGTAAAGCAGGGCGGTGGCATGTGCCCGTCACCAGCACCTTATCCTTTGAGGTGGAGGAGACCCAAAGGACAAGAGTGGAGCGCCGCGCTCATTTAACCACGGGGCGCCCTCACAGCGTGTCGCACTGCATGCCAATCACAATTCACAAAGGCAGCATTGTTGTTTGCCGTGTTTGTGTCTGCTCTGGCAGGCAGCCAGACAAACAAAACATACTTGGAATGCGTCGCGCACACGTGCACCCTTTGCAGACAATATGTCACACACAGTCGTTTCCAGATTATCGTGTGTAGAAAGAAAGATAGTGCACTAGGTGAAGTCCAGAGTGTTCATTTAACTCATTGAAAGTTCACAAATGAAATTGTAGATGCTTTATGTAGATGACCTTTTGGGCATGAGACAGTCATAAACTATGGTATGTGCCTATACAGTACACATTAGTCTATTGTTAGAAACCAATGGATAAAATGGTTGAATACGATGTAATTCATGTAATGAACTGTCCATTAAATGTACAGTTCCGGTTACCGTACACTTACCATATCATGAGCAGCTACATGTGTTTGTGAGCATCATGTTTTTTTTTGACCCCCTAAGGGTTTATCTGGGTTGGATATCCTGAGACGAGAGAATTATGAATTGTCTGTCAATATCAGGGAACATGCAGCTGAATGGAGTCTTCAGCGTATGAGAAATGCCAGGTCGTTTGTAACTTACTTAGTTGGCTACAGACCTTGGCAATGCTATAAGAACAGTGGTGTATTATTACTAGTCAAGCATGATTCCTAATGCTTAATGACTGAGGGGTAAGCCAAAGGGTTAGCCAAGATGGCAATGAATGGAGCCATGCAGTCAGCCAGATGGTCATGACCTGAGTTGGGACGGGAGAACATAATCCGAAACTTGGAGGAGCATGTCAAATATGATAGATTGGTTATTATGGCCTCTGGGGGTGCCGCCCAATCCTTTGCATAGCAGGATGTTGGTCCGTTTGCTCCGCGTCCGTCCGCCCTCCGGTGTCACCTGGCCCGCCGATCTGAATGGTGTTCTGGGAGTTGGTTGGAGATATGCAGTGCGGTGCATAAAAACAGAACACTGCTTCTCAGGTTTAGTTGTGACGCTGGGTTCAGAAAGCACTGCAGACCTGTCCCAGACGATGTCAGACAGACGTCTGGATGGCTCATGCTGCAGCTCAAGATCACATTATGTATGTAGCCAGACAGACAGAAACACAGGTACAGTAGTCTGACGAGGTGATCAGACAGATAAAGTGGCATATGCTCCAGTAGGTCCCTTGTCAGATGGCAGACCTTAACAGGGAATATTCCGGTGATTTGAGCAGGGGCAGTAAAGGGGAACACTATAATAGGTTGGGTGAGTGAGTGTGGGTGTGTGTGTGTGGGGAAGAGAGAGAGAAATAGGAGGACAGAGGTAGCCTGGCTAATAAGCCAGACCGAATCAGCCGGTGGCAAAAACGGGAGGGAGAGGAGTGTCATGCAAGGCTGCCATGTAATGAGACTCAGTGCCTTCTGAGCCTAACCACCTAAACATGGTGATGTGAGACTGATGTGAGACTCTCTCTCTCACACACACAAACACACGCGCGCGCGCGCGCCTCCACGTGGTGAGCGCGGCATGGGGCCAGCGAGGCCCCCGCCGCTATCACTGAGGTGAGTGACACCGACACGGCAGCAGATGCCTGACTTCACAACCTCAATGCCTCCGCTGTGCAGCTGTCAGAGATCCAATCCTGGCCCTGTTACCTGCCTCATTGGACCAGGTCAAAGGTCACACCCCGAGAAGACAACTGCTGCAGCTGGGCGGCGCTGGACTGGCCCCACCCACGTCGTTTCTGAGTGCCTTTAAAAACTATTACCAGGAGTTCATCAAAGGGCATCATCTGAAGTCGCTCAATCCCTGAGCTAAAAGAGACATTGTGGACTGGGCCAATGGTTCGCAAAGCCCCTGGGACCCCCTGAAGGGACCCCCCCAGGGGACCTTGGAGGGGGGGGGGGGCACACGCCAGGCGGGGCTAGCACCCGTTAAAAGACGAAACTGCAGATTGGTGTCCCATATTATTAAACGGGGGTCCTTGGCCTGATCTTGCATATCAAACTGGGCAAACTCGACATTAAAAAGAATCACTGGTCGGGGTGACTTGACCAGTTATGTTCTTCCGTTCATTTCTATTCTCCATGGGAACACGCGAGCGCAGGCAGGACATCAGCCACGGCCAGTTTGGCCACGTATCAAGCTTGCAAGCCAAATCGACCAGATCTATTCTGCAAGTGGATCCATTATTCATGTTCCTCCAGCTTTGGGGCGTTTTGCTTACATGAAAAGGTTTTAGTTGTGGTTGAGGTTTGATATTAATGTTATTCAGTTTTTCCATCAATGGTAGAGTTTAATTGCAGCCCTGGCAGTGTGCTGTGAACACTGAACACCTCCTGTCAGCCATTAGCAGTCAAATTGTGTCCTTTCAGTCGTAGTAATGAGTATTAAGTAGACACAGTGGGTGACGTCGCGGTCCTTCAATCAGAGCCCGACCGATTTTAGGGTCCAAAATGCAACACCTAGACCACCAAAATGCAATGTCCGACCTAGACCACTGATTACCAATGTTTTCACCGATATTTGATGAACAAGTAAAAAGTAAATGTAAAATACACAAAAGATCTTTATTTAATTTAGCTCTATCCAAGATTTATTTTAAAAAAAGAAAGAAAAAAAGGAATGTCAAACTAGGGGTTATCCATGATTCTGAATCAATTGCAAGCCTTAGTTTTGCACGAAAAACACTGGTACCGCAACTTTCAACCCCTGAATTTACTATGATCCACAATTTATATAATAATCTATTTTTAATATGTTATTTGGATGACCCTAAGGATCATTAAAAACCTTTAACGATTACTATTGCAATTTATTTTGGGTCACTCCCCTTCTTAGCTTAGATGTATTGACTGGCCTCTAGGCACTCTCTCTGTGAAGGCAGAGCGTGGCTACACCTCCATGCCTTCCTACTGTGGGGAAGAGGAATAAATACATAAGATCAAACCATAGGAGTCAAATCAGGATCAAGGTTTCACACCAACCGTGACTCCTCCATTGTAAAAATAGCCCATATTGATATATATCAGGGTTACCTTTTTGTAGCCTCACATGCATGGTCACATGAGGAGTCGATATACTGTATTACATTATTATTGGTATCAAAGGGGCCTGTTGGATTTGTTCCATGTAAACAGCGCAAGTTATATAATCTAGTCTGAAAGTATATTGCCTCATTTGTCTGTATTTGGATCAATTGAGCAGCACTATTGTATTTTGCTTCATTGTATTGTATTGTGTGTGTAGTGTGCGCGTGTGCGTGTGTGTGTGTGTGTGTGTGTGTGTGTGTGTGTGTGTGTGTGTATGTGTGCGCACGTGTGTATGTGTGTGCGCTTGTGAGTGTGTGTAAACATGTGCGCAGCCCTGTGTCCTGTCATGGCTTGTCTTTAAATATTAACCACCTCCAGCTGTGAAGATGTGTAGGGGGAGGAGGTGAGGCGGAAGGGGGGCGAAAAATAAATGAATACATGCGCAACGCCCCCCCCCCCCCCCCCCCCCCCCCCCACTCCCCTCATCCCTTCAGCCTTCAGGGGTCGTCTGTCTGGAAAAACACCAGACCAAAAAGAGAAGGAGAGAAGGATGAAGAAAGAGAGCCGTTTAAATGGAGGAGGGGAGTGGTGTGTGAGAGAGAGATGGACAGACAGACGTCGGGCCCCAGCGGAGGAGATGAGAGCGAGAGATTGCAAGGGTCAACGAGCAGGAAACGTGAGTAAGTGAGGTCTTGGTGACCAAGGTGGTGCTGGCGGGGGGCTGGGGGATCGGGCCCCCAGCAAAGTAAATTATTTATAGGCCTCCCTTTCCTGTCGACACAATTTGCCCTAAATTCACGCAAATTCATAATTCATAATGCAGGCCTTAGCCATAGATTTGGCACGGGCCCAGACTGACGGTGCCCTTCCATACCTTGATTTCCTGCTGTCTCCTTCCCTATCTTTCCAATCCCCCGCTCCCTCTCTCTGGCAGGGCCATACTTAATGCATGAGCCTGTTGCAGTGAGACAAACTCTCTGGCCCACTTTGTCGGTACAGCAGAAAGAATACCACAAATCATGTGAAATAACACCAGTTACCTGTTTCTGTTGCTATATTGCATCTGCCCACTCTCTGCAATTCCCCACGCGATACAGGAGATGCATCTTTCCTCATTCAGGGAGCATATCGCTACAGGCCCCACTCAGGCTTGCCCTGAGTGTTCCTCCTCAGGACTGGAGACAGACAAAAGGCACCGCCAAACAACGACTGACGAGTGCCTATTTTCTTGTCACCTGTTTTATTATCAATCTTTCTCCTACGTTCTCTCAAGCCCCTTGGCACCTGACACTTGGCTAAAAGCTTTCCCCCACTTTTCACAATGCATTTCATATTCCCCTATCCTCCCGTCTTCTCTCCTTTCTCTTGCCTTCTATATTCAGTGCCTTCTCTTCCTCTGTCAATTTAATAAACCGCAGCACTCTGCCCCAGACAATAGGCAATATGGCAGATTAATTCAATATCTCCGTCTTTATTGGAACGGGGCTTTACTGCATGACGAGAGGGCGTGACCAGAAGGCCTATACCTCTCCATGGCTATAGAGCGTCGCAGGCCCGCCCCCTTTCAGAACGACGAGTGGCCCAGGAAATTATTCTCCATTCATTTTCTCCATAGGCTTTTCAAAACGTATTTATATAAAGACGGTTACGCCGTGGACAAAGCCAACTCGGATCGTGACAAATCATGACAACAAACACAATATTTTGTGCCGATCAAATAATTTGAAAGAAGAAAATAAAGGCAGGATACAACACTATTTGTTTTGTTTTTCTTCTTACTAATTATTTGATCGTCCCAAAACATTGTAATTATCGTCATGGTTTGTCACGATCCGAGTTGGCTTTGTCCGCGGCGTAACCGTCTTTAAATAAATACTTTTTGAAAAGCCTATGGAGAATCATTTCCTATAGGCCACTCGTCGTTCTGAAAGGGGGCGGAACTGCGACACTCTATGGGCTTCAGTTAAAAGACCATGTAACATGTGGTTGAAGACCGATGAGCCATGGTCAACTCCAAATGGAAAATGACTGCACCAGCATGGGGAATAAAACAACCATCCAGCGCCTATAGCATATCAGGAAGCAGGGTGTATGGACAGCACATATATCAATACCATTATTAGCATAAGCTCCACCATTTACCGCAACACGATTCCCAACCACCACGGTGATAGCATTCAGGCTCTTTCCCTCATTTTCCAAATCCCTCTCTTCTTGTCGCCCCCCCCCCACCCCCACCCCCCTCGGCTCAGGGTTAGAGGTCACAATTTGGAGTGACAAAAGGCTAGAGAAATTAAAGGTTGTTGGGGGGTCATGGCAAACGCCCACTCTCACCACCCAGGTTGCCATGACAACAGGGTCTCCACACAGCATCCCCTCCGTGCACATACAAATTCAGTTATTCATACGCATGGACACTAACATGGTTTATATGCGCACGCACGTGCTCTATGCACACTTACTCTTAGGAAGAAACACACACACACACACACACACACTCACACACACTCCAAATTGTACGGGAATCACTCCAGTTACAGTAGAAATCTCTCTGAGGATTTCATTGTTTGTAAAGCTAACTCTTCTTCAAGCCTGTAGACTTAAGTGTCAAAGGTTGTAAAGACAGAACTGAGATACAGATCCCCATGTCTCTCTTCAATCCCCCTTTCATTCTCTCTCTCTCTCTCTCTCTCTCTCTCTCTCTCTCTCTCATGCAGGTACACGTGTGCACTCGTGCCTCCTATGGCCTGGACTGCAAAGGAAGCTAACCGCCGGCTTGATTTATTTATTGATGTTGTTCCCCCTTAAGACACGGTGGGAAGGGTAGAATAAAAAAAGTGGTGAATAATTAAAGGAGGAGGGAGTGGACTCATTAAGACATCCGTAGGCAGGAGAAGAGACGCGAGGATGGAGGGACTGAGCGGGGGAAAGGGGGTTGGAGAGGACAGACATAAAGATGCAGATCAAAGGGCAGACAAGAACATTCAGAAAACAAGAAAGAAAGAAAGAAAGAAAAAAAGAAAGAAAGGTGTTCCTCGGAGCACAGGCCTCCACTAGGCCAGGCAATAGAAGTCAATCTTAGCCAATCAGGATGAAATATGAAACATTGGACAGTTCCATCTACCGAGATAATACAGAGATAATGTGTACCGATTTGCGTCATGTTTGGACAAAATCTGTGGAGTAATGGTTCTCTGCTCTACATGTGTACAAGTGTCATGAGACAACTTGTTGATTTGATTTGAATTGTAATTTCTTTAGCAACCATTGGCCTCCTGGTGGTGCTATAACAGATCAACGTAAAGTTTAATGGCGATCGGATGCTGTGTTCATGATTAGAGGCATTTTTCCCTCAACAAGCCACTATTGGCATCTAAACTTTAGATGCCAATCTTAGCCGATCAGGATGGAATATGAAAAAGGGACAGATCCATCTTGAGCACATGACTATAGAGATAACGTGTACCAATTTGCGTGGTTTGGACAATTCTGTCGGAGTATTATACATTTTCTTTGGGTAAAACCGGCCTCCTACTGGTGCTATAACACACCGATTTATTGTATTTATGTGTGTGCATGCAGTTTCAAACTGATAGTCCAACAGTGCCAGAGATTAGCCGTACACTGTCACAGACAGACAAACAAGCACACACACACACACACACACACACACACACACACACACACACACACACACACACACGAAAGAAAGAAAGAAAGAAAGAAAGAAAGAAGAGGTGAAAGAGATAAGAGCGTATGTGGGGATTACTGCCCAGTCAACCGATGTATAAGGATCGCAAAGCAGGGATGTTGCCTTGATGTAATTGAGTATATCAGGTTCCCTTTATGGATGTGTGCACACACATACGTGTGTGTGTGTGTGTGTGTGTGTGTGTGTGTGTGTGTGTGTGTGTGTGTGTGCACGCGTGCATGTGCATATCAGTAGATCAGACTGTGTGTCAGCAGGTCAGTTAATCCCTTGTCAGTTAATGGAGGCAGCGGTGCAGATGGAGTGCTGCCCCATGCTGTAGTCTGGCCCGCTCAGCTTCCAGTAGTCTGGCCCCCTCAGCTTCCAGCATGTTTGCTCCACCTCACTTAGGCCACTACTGATAAGATTAACTGCTTTAGGCTCGCCTGTCAGTCAATTTGACACAGGAAATTAGTGTAACTTCTGTAGAAAGAAAAAGCCTCAATAAAAATTGGAGTTCCTAAGATGCACACCAAATAATAATAATAATAATGGATTGCATTTTTATAGCGCTTTTCTATGCACTACGTGCCTATACTCAAAGCGCCTTACAATGGTCCATTCATTCATTGAACGCCAGCGTCCTCACTTCCCACATTCACACACCAATGGTGGCAACCACTGGAGGCAAGGTGGGGTTCAGTGTCTTGCCCAAGGACACTTCGACATGTAGATAGGAAGAGCTGGGATTCGAACCTCCGACCCACGGATCATTGGACATCTACTCCCTGAGCCACAGCCGCCCACAATGTAGTATATACGTATATATATATTTTATAAGTAAGTAATTGAATTTGTAATCAATTTGCTGACATACAAAAAGTAAATCGTCTACACACAAATAAGCTGAGAGAACAGCTAGGAAAAAGAAAGACACAAAAAAACCGCTGAACTCATGAACTAAACACACACACACACACACACACACACACACACACACACACAATTGAATGCACACACCCATGTGTGCACTCTCTCTCACACTCTCACAGATGCTCGCTAAATCTCCACATCCTTGCCTTTGGGTGTGATTTGCTTGTGTTAGCAGCGGCATCATCAGTCAGATTCTGAGCCTGAAGTGCAGAGCTTGCTAATTACAAACACACCCAAGGACCATGATGCAAGATGAGATGCACGGAAGCATCCGAAGCACAAACATGCAAATGCATCCACACATTGAGCTCACATCATACTCGAGTATTTGTATTTTTGGATACTTCACTACACTTAAAGGACAAATATTGCAGGTTTGACTTCGCCACATTTATAGGAAGGGATAAAGTATACCACTTCAAATATGGTGAAAATAGAAGATCTACAAGCTCACATAGATCTAGCAAGCTCACGCAGGGTCAATTGTCTAGTGTAATCCTGGGCGCTATACACTTCCTCTGCCAACCTGGGGAGAGCAACGGACTGACCTCATGTTTCCTTCAATGCATGAGGAGTCCAAGCCGCTTCTTTACACCTGACAGGGGGGAGTTTCCCCGTTTGGATGTAGTGCATGGAAAGAACACGTTATTCCAACCAGTTCCTTCCCCCTCCATTAGGCTGGCCAGGGGGAGGCAGTTTAGAGGGGAGGATTACTGCATGTTTTTTGTGAGGGTACCTACTCTACCTACCCTAGGGGACATGGCGGGTAGAACATGCAAACTCCACAGAAAGGCCCTTTTGCCAATGCACTGATGATGTGGAGGAGAGTTGTCTCCACTCATGCCTACAGCATACGCAGTGTGAGTCTAGCTGTGAGGGGACAGCGCCCCCTATTTTCACTATTATTGATATGTTTTGAAACATTTCTGGAAAATATTTTAATTTATTTGGAAAGTGACATTAAAAATAAATGGTACTTCGTTTTGTGCTTTAGTATTTGTTCTGACCGTAGGTCACAGTTTACTATGAAAACCTGCATCTCCCGTCAGTCAATCACTCCTCGTGACACGCTCCATATATGGCCAGTTTCTCTTTGAATATTAATTTCTGTTATGTTTATTTGTTTTAATATTTGTAACTTTTTTAATACAACAAGTACAAATAGTACACAAAGCATGTACAAATGTCCCTTGTAGTTGAGTAATATTTGTATGTATGCTACTTTGTCCCCGACTGCACATCACCAGGGCAGATAGTGAGCCAGCATGTATTCTCTGGCTCGCCTGGAGCCAACTGCATGTATTCTCTGGCTCGCCTGGAGACAACTGCATGTATTCTCTGCTGCGATTAGGAAATACGGAAATGAAATGACTGCCGCTGAAGCGAAAACATCGTGAAACTGACTTACTGCATGGCCGGTTAAGACTGATATGAGGTTTGGGGACTTACGGGCCGGTTAAGGCTGATATGAGGTTTGGGGACTTACGGGCCGGTTAAGACTGATATGAGGTTAGGGGACTTACGGGCCGGTTAAGACTGATATGAGGTTAGGGGACTTACGGGCCGGTTAAGGCTGATATGAGGTTTGGGGACTTACGGGCCGGTTAAGACTGAGGTTGAGGTTAGATTTAGGGTTATCGGTTAGTAATAGTCAGACAACACGTCTTCACGTGTATTCAGTCAAACCTGAAAATGAAGCCAATCTACAAATAGGTCAATCTACAAAGTCAAGAGCTTGTAGATTAGTTTTTTCCCCCGGCAATGTGACACTATCGTACTAGAGTATAAATTAAGCAAAACGCGTACCCATAACATTCTGTGATATGCTGCACTGCATGTTGGACATGGTAGTAATGGTGTACATGCCATGGTAGGAATGCTGTGCTGGTCATAACATTAGCTGGGGTAAATAGGAGCAATCATGTGGCATTATGAAATTAGGCGGAAGAGCCATTAGGAGTGACCTTCTCCCTCTGCTTCCCTTGCTGCTGTCAGAATCTTCAGCCTACAGCGGGTCCATCCCTTCCTCTCTCTTTATCTCTGTCAGTCAGCCTCTCCTGCTGCACTCTTTTTTCACTGCCCACAGTTCTCCTTCTTGTTTAGTTTTCGTTTACTCAGACGCCCATTCTGACCTTCAGTTTTCCTTTTGCAAAGAACATAGCTGGCACGTACGTCAGCAGAGATTCTTGGGTAACTGTGTACGTGGGTGCGTGTGCAGGCACCATATCAGAAAGATCAGACAGGTGAGATGCAGACAGAGAGAGAGAGAGAGAGAGAGAGAGAGAGAGAGAGAGAGAGTGTGTGTCTGTGTGCACAAACAGCCTTTGGGGATCAACACATGGGTCTGCCAGAGTGTCAAGCAAGTCCAGCAGAAAACAGCTGACAACAGTGGAAGTGGCCCATGCAGACACCAGAGACGGCACGCTCGAGAGGACATCACAAGGCACTCACGACAACACAAACAACATGCAACATCACTGGAGGGCAGGCATCATTATTCAAATGCATTAATAAAAATGCATGAGCATAGTCAGTGCCTTTGAGCACAAAACATATTTCGTTCCTTATATGTGTTTCTGCATCGTTACATTTGATTATAAAAAACAAAACTGATTTGTTCTTTTGTTTGTTTTGCATTTGCATAGGACTCACTCGTGGGTAAAATTTTGGGTGACCCTATCTGAGTTTCTTCCTTTTCTTTTCTCTCTCAACAAGGATTCGTTTTTGCTTGCCTAACGGAGGTTCTAAGGACAGGACTGTTGTTTCCTTAATTTAAACATGGGCCTGTAAAACCATTACCGACTGCTGTAAAGGTGATTTAAGGGCTATACAAAACACGTTTTTTTTTGTTTGGATTTGTTTAACGGTGACATTTGTTCCTTGTAGTGACTAGAGGGGAAAAGCCAAGGAGTGACGGGAGTCTGCGATTTACCTCAGATGTGACTGTGTGCATGCAGGCATTCATGTGGACGTGCACACATCACATCGCTGTGCTACCAGGCTATAGTTGAAGGTGTTTGCGTGGGCTGATTGTAGGTAGCGTGGCTTTTGAGGAGGGCTTGTGCAGTCGACTCATCGACTCAGATGGAGACAAGAGGAGAACGGAGTGGTCCCCGGGGGTCAGGTGATAAGTGGCCTATATAGCACTGGAGACCACAGCTGCTAGAGGCTCGTGTGACATGTAAGGACACGTGGTTGGCTCCAGAGGGACCACTGGCGCACACACACACACCACCACACCCTGAAAAGAGGGGAGGAGAGTGTGTGTGTGATGAATGAGAACGTCCTCCAACTGTCCTTCACAACACGTCGACATCGATTTGGGACTGTCGGTAGGCAAGTCAGGACAGGACAACTGAGGACAAATAACATCACTGTCAATCAAAGAGATGAAAGAAAACAGGAGGAAGAGAGCTCATGCAGACACAAATAAAAAAACAAACGGTCTAATAATTGCATGGCCAGACTTCATGTGGCCAGTCCTGTGACGTACGTTATCTATTGCGTACTGTAGGCTACTGTATGACTCCAAATTTGGGAAATATTTCAGCCTGACCAGAAACCCACAGACCTCCATGACCCCACTCCGTAACAGCCAGGTGTTATGCCCAGTTGTCTTTGCAACATCTACGTATGCACATTTCTGTCAAAATCTTTTCCAGTTCCCCTTCAACAGGTTGTGCATTTTCAAGATATTCTGCCATTTAGCAAAGCAACATTTTCCGCCCTAAGCTTCCTTGCAGACAGCTTAGTGCCAAGATGTAGAATTTGCCCGAAACATCTGCCACGGTCCCTTTAGGTTGGATGCACAGCGTAATCCCTGTCTATTCTCTATCAGTCCCTCTCTCCACCATAGGGAAATGAGCTAGGTCAGACGCAGGGCTTTTCTACTTTGCTAACACTTTGCATGGAGAGGCCCCAGCGGCAGGACGACTGTGGGAAAGTGTCAAAGATTGCTCTTTCCCGCCTATTGCACCAGGCTTGCTGGTGCATGCCCAGAGTGAGACATGATGCATAACGAATAATATGCAGCGCACGTGTGCGCGCAGCCGCACACACACACACACACACACACACACACACACACACACACACACACACACACACACACACACACACACACACACACACACACACACACACACACACACACACACACACACACACACACACACACACACACACACACACACACACACACACACACACACACACAGTATAGTATAGTATAGTATAGCATTAGTCAATTAGTCAGGAGTTTTGTAGAGCAGTTAAAACAGAGCAGCGATCAGCATCATCGCAGTAACGATAAACCAGTTCAGGTGAGTCAGAGTGCATTACAGAGGCCCCATTTAAACAAAAGTGCGAATCAGCAATACTTTTCTTAAGTGCTCCTGATCTAATCAAAGAAACACAAGGTGGCTGGAGACTGAGGCAAGAGGGAGACGCACCGCCGCTAAGAGGCCGCTAAATGACTGTATGCTGGAAAGAGAGTGGGAGGATGTTTGTGATGAGAGAGAGAGACAGAGAGTAAAAGTGATCAGTAAGTGTCCATTTGGGATTTTGGGTCCATTCTCACACTCAGTTATATTAACAGAGGATTTTACTGTGCATGCAGTATCCATCTTTGACCCACCTATGGCTGCATGTTCCTTCAGAGTATGGACATACGGTGTGGGTGTGCGGACATACGGTGTGGGTGTGTGTGGGACACACCCACACACACTCACACACATCCGTGTTGACATTGAATGCTATGGTTTTCAGTAATTGTACGACCAGTGAAGTCGGTTCAAGGGGATTTGCCTGCCATTGAAATAGAGCTGATTGGAGATAAGAGAGAGAGCATGCGGTCTGTAGGCTACTGGCCACTGATACTGCTCTCTGTCAGGGATCTCATTGGCAGGCAACACAGTGTGTGTGTGTGTGTGTGTGTGTGTGTGTGTGTGTGTGTGTGTGTGTGTGTGTCATGTGTGAGAGAGAGAGATAGAGAGAGAAAACATTTATATTTGCTTTAGAGGTGGGAGATGGCATCGTTAAACATGACTCATTTGTTTGTTTAAAGTGTGTGCGTGTGTGTGTGTGTGTGTGTGTGTGTGTGTGCATCCATGCATGTCAGCAGCATTGTGTACCAATACTATGTGTCAATAGCCTCTCTGCCATTCCTTTTCTCACCCACAATCGCCATGACAACGCCCTGACTCCAGCCCTGCCGCACACAGCAAATATTTCTCTCCCCTCCCCCCTCCATCCATCCATCCTCCTCCTCCCCCCATCCCCCACTCCCTCTCTCTCCCTCCCTCGCTCATCGCTCTCTATTTTCCTCCCTCTTCCATCATCTCTCATCTTCAACATCTCTTGCCTGCATGCTTTCCCTATCTCTCTCTCTCTCTCTCTCCCTCTTTCTCACCAGCCCTTCTGTAATGTCTACATGTTCTCTTTACCTCGAAGTCTTCCTCTTTACTCACTGCAGTCACTGCCTACAGTGTATCTCTCTTTTATTTGTGCCCCCCCCCCCCCCTCTGCATCTCTCTCTCTCTCTTTCATTAGTGCTTCTTTCTATCTCTCTCTTTCTGCTCCCTGCTGAATGCAAAGCTTCTCGCTGCTTAGATAGCTCTCTCTCTCCATCTCGCTCTCTTCCTCTCATGCTTTGCTCCACTCTTCCTTCTTCCCTACAGGGAGATGCCTGTAGATCACGGTCTCCCAGCCGTGCGTCATTAGATTGTTCATTACTGCCAACCTGCTAGCATCACGTGTAGAAATGCAATTACAGGTAGTGCCCTATCGGCCCCCCATCATCATCAAGCATTAGCATCCGGAATTATACTTGCCGGCAAGCGCAGATGAGCTTTTGGATTGGCTCATCTGGTCTCGCAAAAACAACACAGACAACAACATTGTGTGAATTCAGCTTCATCAAACCCCCTGGAAGATAATGTGGTATGAAGGGATGGATACAGTAACCCAGACTCATGAGGTATGATAATGTGGTATGAAGGGACAGATGTGGCATGGATAGAGTAATATAAAGATAATGAGGTATGAAGGGACAGACGTGGCATGGATACAGTAAGAGTAACCCAGACTCATGAGGTGGCTGGCTAACGTCACATCCGTTATCATTATCATCAGCAAACCGCCTCGGCTCGGTAACTAAATCCAATCATTACCAATGGACTCCTCGGCGGAAACGCGTGCGAGGTGAAACGCGGCTCTCTTCCTCCCCGTCAAAGGAGAGCCGGCCGACATCAAAGGCTGCTGCATTATCTGAGTCGCGCAGACCCTCTGTCTCTGCGGCGGTCCGGGCAAAATCCACCCCACCCTCCCTTCCCTCCCGCCCCTCTCTCTGTGACTCTCTCCCTCCCCTCCCCTCCCACCCACCCCTCTCCCTCCACATTACTCCATAGGCTCCATTCCTCCACGCTGTGCTGTGTGGCAGCGCAAAGACATCAAGGACATGACATTTTGGTGAAACTCGCCCCAATTTTCAACAACACAAGATACCAGTATCAAAGGAAGTAAACAGACAAACAGTCTGTCTATCTGTGTCCTTTCCCATCACACAGTGAACAGGAGCAACAAGCGTCTCTGTCTGTGCTTAGGTTCTAAACTGTAAAATCCCGAGTGTTAATTTAACTTTGAGAATGTAAAAATGCACCCACAGGAGTCCTAGAGGGTGGTGTGAAAAAGGACTTCTATTCATCATCACTTCATGGGGCTTAACAATTCTTCGCTCTTCCTTCTTTCCCAGCCTCTCCTTATTCTCCTCTTTCCCTACCTTCCCTCTCTTCTCTCCTTTTCCTCTCCCTTGGTCCTCAGGTATTCCTCTGTCGCAGAAGGTCCAGCTGCGACCAAAAAGCTATAGCTCCACAGTGTCTCCTCTCTCTTTCCGTCCCTCTTTTTTTGGCTTACGACAAGAGACGACAGGAGAGGTTGGCCATCATTCTAACGGCAACAGACTCTGCACGGGGAGCAAGAGAGCGAAGGGACACAGAGCAATGGAGCTAGAGAGCGAAGGGACACAGAGCAATGGGATGCAAAAGACGCTGCGATGACCTTTCCCCGCAGCTAGAGAGTTAGGCCGACATGCTCTGACAAAGCACACACACACACACACACACACACACACACACACACACAGCCCACACGGACCCACAGCCAGCTGTGTACACCCTCATGCATATTCATGTACTCCCACACTCGCTTTCACAAAGACACATACAGTAGGCTACACGTGTGTGCACGGCACGCACGCATGCAGAACCTATCATCGTTGAAAGGGGCATCATGGAAGAAGGAGACTGTACACTGTATAACCTCTCTCCATTACGGTTAACAGGCGTATCATCATCACATCATGATCATAGCACGGGCCCGTGCTTCTAACCATGCTGACCACATCACTTCCAATATAGGACACTATAGACCAGACCACACGCTAGGTCAGCAACTACCGTACTGTTAATTAGCCCTAGCAGCGGCCAGATCCAACCACGAATGGCTAACCAATAAGCTACTGTACTGTACCTAAAAGCATTAGATGTGCTTGGACAGTCGTTGATCATATCAGTAATGGGCCTAATGGCCGATTACGGCCTTAAAAATGCAATATGAGTAAATTCTGTACAACAAAATACTGATAAATATATATAAATATTTTAACCAATATTTTATTAACTGTGAATTAATGCTTGTTATTAGGATGTTTCTTTAAAATAGTACTTATAATATGTATGTTTGAATTTGATTAAAAATAGCCTTTTATGATGATGGTGGGAAGTACTGGGTGGTGGGACAGTGCTTTTTGTTCTGATAAAGACCTCAGCGTCCTTCAGACAGACCCTGGGGTCAGCAGGCAGAGGCCAGTGTGTTGGCGGAGGAGACAGGAACAGTAATGGCCCTGTCACTAATGTTTACAGTTGGCTTGTTTGTCCCCGCTGAACCCAACCGCCAAGCCCGGTCGTCAAAAACACCAACCGGTCATAAATAATACCCTGACGGTCTGGTATGTCCAGCCGGCGGAGAGATGTAATGTAAAGATGGACATGGACGGAGAAAGGAGGACAGGAAGGAGTGAATTAAGAGGGAGCAGCCAAGGAGAAATGAAAGGCGCACAGGAAGGTCGGGGAACATCATGTTTGTTATCAAGCCGAGCGGAAAGTACATTAAGCGTAATGAGAACTCATAAAGATGGATGATATATATATACTGTATAGAGCACATACAGCCAATGAAGTCCTCTTGGTACTTCAGACGTGTTGATTTAATCATGTCTGTTCGGTCTGTATAGGCGGAACTATACCATCAGTGGCTGAGGATGGGTACACAGTACTTCCTGTTATGTAATTAGTGTCACAAGGGTATTCTTTACACGGCCTGAGAGAGTGCAGGTGTGTGTGTGTGTGTGTGTGTGTGTGTGTGTGTGTGTGTGTGTCACTTATACAGTACATCTGCCCCTACACATGTGACATTTTAACCCATTCTGAACGGGAACCCATTTTGGTGTTAGCATTATGTTATGCTTTAGCTATTGAAAAATAGCAGATCTACAAGCTCATAGCGCGCCACCGAGTGGCGCGCTACGAGCTTGTAGGTCTGCTATTTTTGAAAAATCGAACTGAAACGACTGACATTTTTAGAATCTGATCTCAGGTCAGAATGGGTTAATCAGACCAGTGTGTGTCCAGTGGAAACCTCGTATGAATCTGATCTCAGGTCAGAATGGGTTAATCACAAGGATCTCTCTCTCTCTCTCCTACATCCTTCTCTGGCTTCATCTCATTGCATTGTTACACCATCTAAGCTTGATTCAATCCACTCTCTCCAGCGCCCCGGAGCAACATCACACCCTATAATGCTATAATCAACGATACTAAAAGGTTACTGATAATAGACCTCCATTATTTTTGTGTTAACTCAACATCACCCCACCCCCACACCCTTTTCCTCTCTGCGCCCCACCCAGCCCCGGTTTGGCCCGGAGGATGAGCTCTTTGCTTAAAAGTATAATTACCTCGTTATAAGCTTGTTAACAATGTCCGGACCCGATCTTGTCTCTTCTCTCTCATCTCTCTCTCTCGCACAATGGGATTTGTTACTCCACCCCAGCTGACATCTGCTCCCCTAAATAAATCTATACAATCTATTTTGCTGCGTTTGGGTTTTTTGGTTTTCTCCTGGGTATCGTTCATGTTCTCCCTCTATCTCGCCCTGTCTCCTCATCTGTTCATCAATTCCCCTATCACTACAATGTCTTTAGTCTCTCATCCTCCAAAAAAAGATTAATAATAATTAAGTTCCTGTGAAGAAGAAGCACTCAAATAAAAGCACTTCTAAAGTTCTAATATACGAATACATAAAATTCCGAAAACAACCCTCGCTTCTTTTCTGAGACTACAACTTGAAAAGGTTTTTACACAAACACAAATTATGCTGATGTGCAACGGAGCATGATGTCTGATACAGGGGTACACACAGTGTCTCATTGTATCAGTTCATCCACTTACATGCCCACTCCAGTTTGGTGAGCAAATACAAACAGCTTATTATACTGTAGTCAACTAAAAATAATAAGTAATGAAAACTTCAATTGAAAAAAATAAAGAAAAAAGAAAAAAACAACATTACATGATTTACTTTTTAAATGTACGATAAATGCGGTGGTCTATAATAAACACATGTCTTATGATACATGGTGTAAGGTTAGATAAACCCTTTCTTTCGAGGTGAACAATCGGTTTAACATCACTGCATTATCACGTTTGCTCATCAATGCTGTGTTACAGAAACCAATATGATGATCCATATCCGTTTGTGTGAATATAATCTAGGTAAAATATATGGAATAAGCATGCGCTGTAGCCTGAGATGAATCAGTTGAGTGAATACGTCCCATTATTATTCTATATTGTTCAAAGTAAGTCTCCGTCTGAAAGAGCAGCAAAGGAGCAGAGAGATATAGTTAAAATGCTGTTATTCTTGAAAACATGTACTCGGTGTGCTGCAGAAGTACATACCGGTACTCTACGTGTACTTGGATGTTCCATTATCATACAATGGTGCCGTGAACACAATCAACCAAGCAGTGATTCATTCTAATGTATTCAAGAATCTATTCAGCATGACAGCTGAAGAGGCTGATGGACTCACAGGCTCGCCCACTTATGCTGCCAGCGATGCACCAGAACGTTAAGACCTCCCAGGTCAGAGAAGAGCTCATTCAAATCAAAGGAGGGAAATGATTACAGGAACTTTAAAATAGTTCCTGACAAAATAGGGAGTTACACAAAACATTTAGTTTTTGCCATCTCCCCTGTCTCCTTCGGTTCACCCCCTCCAGTCTGTGTTCTCTCTCCTTAATCCTTGACATTCAATTTCCTCTCTTTCTTTTCTTGTATGCCATTTCTCTCCCACCGTGGCACTATTCAACTCTCCTTTTCTCTCCAGAATACTGTATATCCACTCCATGCTCTCTCCTTTAGTACCTCTTGTTTCCGTCACCCCACTCTAACCCCTCAAGCCCCCCCTCCTCGTCTCCCCTTCAGTCAGTGTCTGTGCACGCACGTTGGTGGGCGTAAGTGTGTAATAGGATGGCACAGTAGGTGAGATTAAATTAGGCCAGTGTATGGGGATTACAACCCACTTCAGATTCGATCCCCTCCCACTCCCGGTAATCCAGCACCTAATGAATGTATCGTGGCTGACACGGCAGATATAGGGAACCCCATGCAGTCACAACATATGCAAGAGGGGGAAGATGAAATACTGACAGCCTGTTTACTCACACTAGTGTGTCTGTTGTGTTGTGCGCAGGTTTGCTTTGCTCAAAAATGAATGCACAGTTTGTATTTCCCATCTGCTCCCGTGCATTGATTCGTTAACGGGAGGTGTGTGGGATGAAGTAGGGAAACAATGATTCAGAATCAATAAAGCGAGATATAAACTGAAGACAATTCTTCAGCTGTATTGACAACACAATTCACACCATATATTCCTGCTGCGATCGTTTTGCACACAAGGCAAGTCGTACACAGCGGCCGACTCAATGTCAAACAGTCATCTTTCATTCAGTGCATTTAACTCCCAATGCGTCAGAGAGACGACACACATCTCAATTGTCTGCCGACAAGTTCTCTCCTCCTCCGACACACACACTCTGCTTCGCCTTCATATCACTCCAGTTTACAGACAGTCAGATGAGTCATTCTATGACAACCATACGTGTGGGATCATCATCACACTGCATTACCGGACACAGCCCAGCATGTCCGGTAAAAGCTTACTATAGTGTTGCAACTTTGCAAGAGAACAAGCTTTCTTCTGCCAGTTGGAAGAATGTTTCTATAAACAGGGTTGCACAATCAAACACCTCTGTAGATGCCAGTTGGCAGCAGTTATGAGCACGTACTACTATGATACAGTCTTGGAGTGATCAAACATTTGATTTAGCACGACAAATAATCATCAGATCATTCATTATCCAAGTGATCATAACAATGTTAGGATAAAGTAAACTCATCATAATTGTTTTCTATAATAAAGTAAAAACAAATGTTACAAATACATTTAATAAAATAAACATTCTGAATTAATCAGTCATGATAATGCTGAAATAATGCCATATGTCTCTCACCGTTAGGGTTGCATGACCATAAGGGCTCTCTCACTCCGAGGCTTTGCCCTTGTCTGTCATTGACCCACTTCCCTCACTGCTTTGGATTGGCCCTGTTATTTCTCTCAACAAATCCCTTTTTTCCGTGACCGGCTCCGTAGGGAATTATGCTATTTTTCAGCAGTTCCAGTGCTTAATAAACAAATCTATCAAGTCAGTCACTGCCAGGGTTACTTAACCCTGCTGGCAAGCTTTTATAACACTGTCACATGGATGTTCTTCCATCTCCATGTGGATAGCCTATTAGAGTTACACACATCTCTCTGGAAATGTGGACGTGACTCTCGGAGGTTAATGAGGGCATTACTGAGATCTTGTGCCAATTTCACTGTGCTTCCATGGCGAATACGAAGCCTTCCATCATTGGTCCGGCAACATTCAAGTCGATCAATTGCCAGGGTTTTCACATGCCAGCCACGTGCAGGGATTTAGTGGTGCCAGAATGGGCTGCTTCTTCATGCTTTTAATAGACATGATATAGTATGTGCTATCCTGTTCAAATTGACCAAGTAAAGTTGTATAGTAACACTGTTCACAGTCAAATAATGGTTAAAAGGTTAAATGTGAATGTGATGATAGAATTATTTTAAAGTGATTAACATTATGTATTGTTTTTAATCAATTTCAAAACAACTGGAATTTATAAAGTTCAACAAAATGTAAAAAGAATATATATTTCTAACTATTTTTTATATCTTTTAGATATAGTCTAACTTGATGCTGAAGAGCAGATGTGGTGACTTGCACCATTATGAAGATCTCAGTTACAGTGAGGGTTTCTGACACACTGGTCACTTTCACAGGCGTCTAGTAGGCTGGGCTATTCATGCATGCAGTCAGTTGCACACACACACACACACGCACGAGTGAGTGGCACACACATATGCAGTTAGGCTGTATACAGAGGGTCATTGAGCCTAATTTTAGTCTCTGATTGACTGATAAAGCCTCTTTGATAGGAATTACGGTGGGGAATTCTCTCTGTGATTCACACAAAGACATAATTTTGCCAGACGCAGAAAATGAGGAGGGTGCATGTGTCGGGGTGTCTGAGAGACGTTGAGAAAAGGTCAGATATACAGAGTTTCTCTTCATGTCTTACCCTTTTTTCTCCCTTTCTTGTTCTTGTCAGCTCTGCAATTTATCTGTGGTTTCTCTGGTCTAGATTGAAGTCATTCTCAGAATAAGGAAATTGATAAATGTTAAGCCATATGTATTTCTAAATAATAACATTACAGTAATTAGAGGTTTTGACAAAATAGAATCTTCCTTAAACGTCTTATCTTTTCCGATTTGTTTAAACGGGTAGCCTACATTGTCCGTTATTAATTTCTCTTATGGCTCAATCCAATAAGTGCTATGCAGTTTCAATTTCATAACGAACCAATACAATATTGCCTCCCAAGGGAATGCTCCCATTTATGTTTTCTGGCATGCAATCAGTGCTGAAAGACATAATAAGGTAATTCACTCTGTCAAATTAATTCCGTTCTCCACACATACGACGCTGTGTTTGTGCCCCCCTCACTACATCGCAGATTCAATTGAATAATTGCTTTCCTTTTACGAGTCTTTGTCTAATATAGGGATCTAAATCTTGCTCATTTTGATTATGGCCATGAGTTAAGGCCGGCTGAGATTCTGCGTGCGCTAATGCATGAATACACACGTGGAAGGAGAGAGAGAGGAGATTACCTCCTAGGCTGACAGGTTTGCTGTACTAGGCCAACTTAAAGTGAAGCCTCGCTCGGTTGAGGTGGTGCTTCAGATACCGGCCTGACAATTGAACCCACCTCTACTCCACCGCGTTTCATCTAACAGCCCGCTTCACCTTTCCCAGTTCCACCCACGCGCTTTATATGAACCCATGTTCAACCCAGTTTTCAGCACCTTCAGCACCTTGGACAGCGACCTGGGATATGATTCTTCCTTCTCCTTACATTAAAGGATTGTGAAAGCTTACAGGAAGACAGAGAGAGAGAGAGAGAGAGAGAGAGAATCATCAAGAGCCAAAAGGAACTGACTCATCTGGGCTTTTGAGCCTGTGCTTGTACAACTGTCCTTGTTGACTTGAAGACAGGTTAGGGATCATGAAACAGTCGTTTACTTTTCAGTGTGAAATATAGTTCACTCTTTAGCCATTCTCTTACCACTTGACAGAAAGTAGCAGGTGCATTCTCTGATCTATAGCAGACGATTACCAAATCAGGCCAGCCAGGCAAGCTATGATGGAGAACAGGATGTTACCGTGTGTGTACAGCTGATGGAGAGCTTTTCATTTAGTGTATGTCTGTGAGTGTGTATGTGTCCTATTTGCAAACAGCGGGTGTACAGTATATGTATATAAATAGACACACGTGTGAACACTGCATGTTATTAGCAAACTTGAAGTGCAAGTCAATAATACCAGTGGTTTTCTGTGTTTCTGTGTGTGGGGTAACGGAAATGCTATTGTGATGCACTGCCATGCATGTATACTATACTGTAGGCCTATACGTGTATACAAGTGTTCCTGTAAACAAGCGTGCAGGTGTGTGTTTGGCGGTTGCATGGCTGACTGCTAGAGGTGCCCTGAGGCTAGAACAGGTGGCAGAGAGAGAGAGAGAGAGAGAGAGGAGAGCCGGGTACTGCGATGCACGCACACAGTGCACACTGCTCTTCCCTGGAGCCTTCCTCTCCTGACTGGCACATTGAGAGCATGATAGCTCGTCTCCTCCTGCAACTATACACAATACCGCCATGACATCTCTCTCCGACAGAGACGACGCTAAACTAGGCTGGGAAACATAACAGGCCAGTCTCGGCTGTACTTCGCATAAAGATTAACTGAGCAAAACCGTAAATACACCACCGTGCACCAGCCTGGAGGGGGTGACCTCTCTGCGTTGTTCACAGTGGAGATCGGAATCGTTTATTATTATTATACAGGAATATGTGCACAGATCCTCATTCTTTCCACCTCGTTTCCTTGGTTCCTTTACGTCCCTTCTGCTCTCTCTGTGACCTTGCCCTTTCTCTCTATCACATTTGATCCCTCCTTCCCCTGTCGTCTCACACACACAATACCTCTGGCAGCAGGATTTGCCTTTCAAATGGAAGCCAACACTCTTCACCCTATATATCTCATCATATACGCCTCCCCCTTTCTCCTTTTATTTTATCCTTGTTGCATCTCTGCATCTCTCTCCTGCATTTTATTTACCCTGTTCCCCCCCCCCCCCCCCCCCCCCCACACACACACACACACACACACACACACACACACACACTCTATCTCTCTTTCCTTCTTTCTATGTTCTCTTACTTTTTTTTCGTCCCCTAAATCACTTTTAACCCAATCCATCTCTCTGATGGAACAGCTCAATTAGCCAGCCAGCGTCACACAGGGGAGATTACTTTCCGTACCATATTGTTGCAGAGCAGTAATCATACACTGTACTCAAGCCAGCTGCTCTGACAACGAACAACAAGCTATTCTGCGACAACGCCAGCTTTCAGCCCCGGCTACCAATCGCCAACTGTATAGCCATAGAGACACACAGACACACACAACACACACAGACACACAGACACACAGACACACACAACACACACAGACACACACACACACACACACACACACACACACACACACTTGCATTAAATAGTATGATAATGTGGCTACTAGCAGTACAGGGTCTCTGGAGCATTTTTAACACATTCACGCATCTATAGCTAGGGCTATCTTGATCTATTGTGTGTGTGTGTGTGTGTGTGTGTGTGTGTGTGTGTGTGTGTGTCTGTGTGTGTGCGTGTGTTGCAGCAGCCAGCAGCATGTTTATGGATGTCGTACAGATGGTAACAAGTCATTGTCAGGTGCCCCTCCCCTCTGCTCCCTTGACTCTGTTCATCTGGGACAGGCTGCAGGCTACCGAGGCGGCGACATTCTGAGACTGAGAAGAGTGTGCTCGGTTCGCACCGACGCACACACACACAACACTAGCACACAAAATAAACAGGTGCACAAAGAAATGTCTGCATATGCACCCACGCAGTCAACACAGTCAGAACACACCCACATACACAAGCAAAAAACACACAAACAAACAAACACATACACATGCACCAGGCTGGAACACTGACAGCCGTTGCGGGTGTGGTGGTGGTGGGGTTTCCAGTTCTGGTGATATTATTTTCCATGCGTAATGTAATTGCTGGAGCCTTTCTTTTCTTCAATTTTCCCCCGTCAGGTGGAACAGATGTATTCCAGGCTACTCTACTGAGAGCAGCAGCAGCAGGCAGCTCTCTCTCTCTGGCACGCAGCCAGGTAAGGGCCTTCCTCTCGTGGGCACACCTCAATCTGTTTAGAGGGCTGCCTGCCCCACCCGTATTTTCACTCTTCTTGCCATCTCCCCATACCTCCATCTATCATTCCTCCCTGTTGATATCTCTCTCTCTCTCTCTCTCTCTCTCTCCCTCTCTCTCTGCCTCTAGGTCCATAATTTATGGTTACCTGCAGTTCGGTGTAGCTTCAGGAAACAAGCCCACTACTACTGCAGCAATAGAAGAGAGAAGAGGCAGCGAGTAGAGCGGTGCACTCACTCACACTCTCTCTCTGTCCTTCTGTCTGTCTGTCTCTCTCTCTCTCACACACAGGCCCTCCTCCACATCCATTGAAAGCATGTTGAAATCAAGGACTATACCGCTATTAACCACATGGCGCCACTCAGCTACTAGTCGAGTGACGGGAAGACAACATAGAGGTAAAACGTATATGTACTGTACAGTACATTACAGTAGTAAGACAAAGGGAACGATACATCAACTAATAGCATATTTCTTATGGGAAATGATCCACAGTTGGCAGAAACCTAACAAAGGTAACAACATTTGGCTGAAATGTGCAAAGCATGCACATTCACAGATCCAAGCTGTATAGGAGCTATAGGAATTCTACTTGGTAGGAAATGTTAATCCAGTGGTGTTGAAATGTTTTTGTTACACATGGCATGCATGATGATAATACAGATAGTCCATTGGACAATATAGATGTAGGCTACTAAGAATGTGGGAGGGGGGGGCATTTTTCTTCTAAAATGTGTGTATTCATATTATACAGTATATACACAACAGCAACTACAAAGTGCAATGGTCAGTATTAACACGTACGAGTTCATTTGGTTACACTCTCAGAGTTACAGATTCACTAGGTATATTACCATGTGGAGGTGTCACAGACATATCAGGTAATATCGTAAACATATTGACATGATCACTAGTGATAGTTGCGGTGTGTTCTGTGAGGCAGCATAACAGCGCACAGCATTATAGAACATTCAATATTAATATGAGAGCAGAGCAACCCTGTTGCATGCAACACACACAGAGCATCCTTCGCTCAGCAGCATCACAGTCACACACACAACACCCTGCTTTTACCCAAACGGCAACATGCACGGTACCAACAAGTCAGCCTCGTGAGGCAATCCTTTTAACAATGCAAATTAACACTTCAAAGTATGGCATAAGATATTCCACAGCACTACGTTTCACCACAACACACCCACCAAACACTTTCTAGAAATAGCAGCTTTTATACTGTTTTCCTCAGTGACAAAAAAAAGAAAGAAGAACTCTAGCAAAATAAATAGAATTCAATAAACAAATCCCCCCCCCCCCCCCCCCCCCCAACTCATTGACATGAACCCGACTACCACCTTGTGGTACCAGCAGATGTACTGCTGGTACTGACGTACCCAAAGGTGTGATTCCATGACAAGTGCCTCCACCCAACAACGTAATTAAACAGCCCTACGGCCCCTCCTCTCCTCTTGTTAATGGCAAACTCTGTCCATGTGTTGTGAAATGGCCGCGGTTGGGTTCTTACCTTCTCCACAGGTCTGAAAGACGGCCTCAGGGATGTTCCTTATCCACCGGCTCGCTCCTCGCGTCCTCCCTTTTTGCTCCTTCCTTATCTAGTTGTCTTTTCTTCTTCTTCTTCTGTGTAAAATTGATTGTGCCCTCTCCTCCGTGCTGATGCTGCAGTGATAGAAAAACACACCCTCTCTCGGCTGCTCTCTCTCCCTTCCTGACTCTCATTGGCTGCTCGCTAGAGGTGACATCACCCCTACTCCTCTGCCTTCCTCCCTCCTACCCTGTTCCCTCCCTTCTCCTCTCCTGCTCTCTCTCTCTCTCTCTCTCACTCTTCTGTGCTCTCTCATCTCCCCGGTCTCTGTGGATTCTGACCATTCCTTTATTGCATCCTCCCCCCATCCTCCTCTCTCCATATCCTCGATGCACCTCTGCCCCTACTTCTCTCTCTCTCTCGCTCTCTCTCTTCCTTCTCTCATGCAGTCTCTGTGACTGGATTAGCAGGGCCAGGTCCTATGCCAGAAAGGCCACTCCAACAGTTATATCTGCTCCTGTTATTCAGCCATGCAGAGCAGGCATAACAATACTCTCATTAATGTTAGGAGCACGTACAGCAGCTTATGGCCCTAGAGGAACGCCTCCTCCTCCTCTGCACCAAGCTGGGAGCTAAAAGGCCACACAGGTGAAGCAATGACCGAATTAAATTGTGTATTAATAATCTCACTGTGCTTTGCAGAAGCACGCTTTTCTCGCATTTAGTTCAGCCTGGCATCGAGATATTATCGCTGGGCTACATTTAACGACAGCACCACCAAAAACAGCTCTGGATGTGGTGACTGTTATGTAATGCTGGCGTGTGCGACTGTGCGTGTGCGTGTGTGTGTGTGTGTGTGTGTGTGAGCGAGCGTGCAGGTGGTAGTGGTGGGGGGTACAATTTATTTACTGTTGTCTTTCATCTGTATCTGAGGGGTGGGCCGGGGAGAAGCACAGATACAGTGTGTGTGTGTGTGTGTGTGTGTGTGTGTGTGTGTGTGTGTGTGTGTGTGAGGATCTGGGTGTGTGTCTGCAGTGTGATGTGATTACATGACAGTGGTGAGGCTGGTAAACAATGATACAGCAAGCAGGGTGCCAGAGACGTGCAATATGATGCGATATCGGCATAGCACTGCCTGTGTGCTGTTGACAGCACCCACCTGTAATCACAAACACTGGGACTTGGAGCTGGTCCTGAAATAAGGAGCCCCAGAAACACACACACATGCGCACGCACACACTCACGCACACTTAAAGGAGAATTCCATACTAGAAGGCTTTCTTACCTTTATTTATAGTTGTTATGTCCCCACCAAAGAGGTCCAGATGTTATTTTGTGTTATTTCCCCTAATATACTGTAAGCCCTCAATGGGGGTTGGTTTTTTGTGCTAATTCGCTTATTTCCATGGAAATAAGTAGTAAAGTGTGCCGCTTGGGATACTATTTACATTATGAAGAGAGGATATATACAAAAGAAATTTTGAGCGATGGAAATAAGCTAATTAGCACAACACCCCATAACCCCATTCAATTCAATGCAAATCATTGAGGGCTTATGGTAGGGGAAATAGCCAAAAATGCGCTTTTGCACAAAATAACACCTGGACCTCTTTGGTGAGGACTACAAATAAAGGTAAGAAAGCCTTCTAGTATGGAATTCTCCTTTAAGTGTCACCCAGCACTCCATGAGCACAAGCGTAGTAGGCATCCCAATGTTCTAAACGCTCTGCAACTGGACCTAAACCCTCTGCAACAACCAGTCCATGCATGTCCCAGGCTGGACCTAAACCCTCTGCAACAACCAGTCCACATGCATGTCCCAGGCTGGACCTAAACCCTCTGCAACAACCAGTCCACATGCATGTCCCAGGCTGGACCTAAACCCTCTGCAACAACCAGTCCACATGCATGTCCCAGGCTGGACCTTGCATTTAAGTTGCCAATACATCTTAAATCTGCACCCACTACATTAACAGTGGCAGTTACAACGGAGCAGTTTAACGTCATGCCCAGGACACCGCGCGTGCACACACACACACACACCTTTACTTTCATTCATTTGCTTCTCCAGTCATGCTTTGCTTCCTTCCGTACGTGTCCCTATCTCAGTCTGACTCTTGTCACCACATCCGCTATGGTCTCCGCTGCCGTCTTCTGTCTCAGCTCTGTGCTCATCTCTCTCTCCCTCAGTGACATGATGCAGCACTTCCATCTGATCATCCTCATCCCTGCTCTGTCCAGCTTGTCCTCGTGCTCCGTCCTCAGGGCCCATGTCTTGCTTTTTAAAAACTAAACAGTTTAGAGTATATAGTCATGCAACTTCTGACGTCGGCCGAAAACACGTTCAGAGATGAAAGGGCAAGTGTATTCAGCCTGCATTAGAACGTCCCGAACCACACTACCACTGCCCCGTTCACATTCAGCTCCTGTGGTTCTCGGATGTGCCTGTTACTCCCACCCCCGCCCCCCCCAGCACTGTGCAGTGTGCCTGTGCCAGTGTGCCCATCTGCCAAACGTACCACCAGGATCTGCCAGGCGGGTGGCTGACAAACGCTGTGGGAGGGGGCAGACGGAGGTGGTCAGGGCATGGGAAAAATGATTGATGACAGAGGCTCAGGTAGTCACAGACCAGAGTCATTATCCTCCGTTTGAGGGTGGGCTTGGAAGGTTGTCTGGAACATAACCGTGGCTGGATGCCAAGACTGCAAGACAGACAAAGACTGGGCATCAGCTCAAAAAGACAAGGGATTGGAGATGATGAGATTGTGTGCTTCCGGCTCCGCTCACACTGTAGTCTATTGTAAAGGGACGCAGGAATATAAAATATGTCAAACTCACTTCTTAAAATAATTAGAATCCATAAAGTGGAAGTGGATTTACAGCCACAGGACAAAGGTTATATTCTTTTTACTAATGGATAGAAGGCAGGCCATTCCCTTTGTATTTTCCCTTCATTGAGAAATACAGTAGACAGCAGAGAGAGAGAGAGAGAGAGAGAGAGAGAGAGAGAGAGAGAGAGAGAGAGAGAGAGAGAGAGAGAGAGAGAGCATAATCAAAGAAGAGGAGGCAGCGTAAGGTGGGATTCATTCACAGATCTGTTCCAGAGAATGGTTTTGTGCAAATCCGAAAGAGTTTGCATAAATGAAGCATACTTTATATTTCGTTAGTCGTTAGACTGTATCACACAGAAAATTGAAAAATGATTTATGGCGAGTGACATGACAAATAAAATTACTAAATTACTCTTAAGCGTGTGCATGTGAGAATCAGTCAAGCACTTTCTCAGAATTGTTTCATCATGAGTGGTCCGTGTTAAGACCCAGCCGTTAAAACACAGTTGATAATGTAATATTTAGCAGGTACTCGCCAGCGTAGAGCAAGGGATGGAGAGGAAATCAGGTCTACAGCTTGTAGGAAGTCTCACTCAGACCGATCAATAGAGATAATGTCTCCTCTGTCTCTTCCAGCTTGTTTCACGTCAACATAGCCAGCCTGCCTGGCTCTCACATCGCCTCTGAAACCCAGCTGCATATCGTTGCCGTAAGGCAAAAAACCTTGTATGAACCCGTGGATCCAGGGTTCTTTAGTCACTTGTTATTACATTTCATTGGTTAAATATTTATAACAGACTTTAACTTCACACTTTCAACTTGGTATTTTTGGCATGTCATTCTAGGTGAAATGTGTTATTATAATAATACACTTTATAAGGTGTTGTGAGCTTGTAGAATTGCTATCACTACACTGTCAGGCAACAAAGTTTAAATAGGGCATTATTTTATTAAAATAATAATAATTTAATAATAAATAAAAATATGAAGATACAAGGTTTCTGTCCAACAGTGTCGATATGAATCAATTTCCATGTCCTGACTAAAGTGCTGAGGAAGATGAAATAACCATAAAAAAAGACATTGAGCCAAGTAAAAGTAATTCTACTCGGCGTACTACAGTTCATAGAACCCAAGCTGTCAGTCATCCTCTGTTCAAAGGCCCTCTATTTAAACCAGGCCCTCAAGTTTAAACCCATTTGTGTCAAAGAGACTCTTCACCTGTCCTTGGAAAACCGCTTTCCTCCTTCTGCTGCTCTCCTCTGCCTCCCCTCCTTCTGCTGCTCTCCTCTCCCTCCCCTCTCCTCTCCCTCCCCTCTCCTCTCCTCTGCCTCCCCTCTCCTCTGCCTCCCCTCTCCATACATTCTGCTGCTCTCCTCTGCCTCCCCTCTCCTCTGCCTACCCTCTCCTCTCCTCTCCCTCTCCTCTCCTCTGCCTCCCCTCTCCTCTCCCTCTCCTCTCCATACATTGCTGTAAGTGAGTCAGCTGGCAGACAGAGAACAAGAGAAATAGAATGATATACGAGGAGGAAGGAGGGTGTATGGAGAAGGTGTGTGTGTGTGTGTGTGTGTGTGTGTGTGTGTGTGTGTGGGGGGGGGGGTCGGTGGGGAGGGAGAGAGAGAGAGAGAGAGAGAGAGGGAGAGAGAGGCTATGAATGGACAACTTTAAGACTGGGTTTGCAGGAAAAAGTGATGCGGTCAGCAAACAAGACGGAGCGAAAGTATTCCATCAGCTTAAACAGTGAGGCAAAGAAGTGAAGCAATAGAGTAAATGGATACAGTATGTGGGTTCAAGAAGGCCTGGGAAGGAGGGAGAAACGGAGAAGCACAGAGAGGAAGATGAAAACAAATGGGGGAGAAGAGTGTAAACCACATGATGGGAAAGGGTGAAGAAAGGAGAAGCTGTGGTGTATGGCTGATGAGGTGTGTGTGTGTGTGTGTGTGTGTGTGTGTGTGTGTGTGTGTGTGTGTGTGTGTGTGTGTGTGTGTGTGTGTGTGTAGTCCGAGACGTGCAGACGGGTGAGAAAAGAGAATACGAAGTGAGAACATGAGAGCAGCTGGAAGATATGGGGGGGGGGGGGGGGAGTGAGACGACAGATGAAATGATATGGCATGTGAGCCAGGGAGGAAAGTAAGAGGCATCAGGAAAGAAAGTAGATCAGGAAAGAAATAAAGTGGGAGGGGAAGCTCGGCACACAGGCATTGGGAAGAGTGAGAGAAAGAGTGATAGACATGATTTGTCAAAGTGAGAAATATAGCGAGAGTGAGAGATGGAGACTTGCAGACAGCCAAAGATGCAGTTTTTAAAACGCTCCACAATTATCCCTAGGCGTTTCCTAGAGCCACTGATGACTGATTGGTTGTTGCTAGGCTCCCGATGTGGCCGATGGTTTGGTGGCCCCATTGATCCAGTTAAACTCATTAGTTGGCTCGAAGGTCAGTCGTCCGTCTCTGACCCCCAGCGTTAATCACTCTGTAATTGAAGGGAAATGACTCCGATTGAGTTTCCTGTCATACTTGAGTGGCCTGGCTGCCAGCTATGACCAGCACTTTGGTAACCCAAAAACGTGTCATGAAAGCATGCTAGCTGCATGTAAATATGGCTAATTATTTGAGTGGCGGCGTTAGGGTACCGTCGAAGACGTTAGCCACCAGCCGAGATTGAGAAATTTTAATGGCACAAGGTGCTATCTATGTTTTCAAAGTGCAGGGATGAATGTGACCTCAGCTAGTTTGCCATTTGTCACTTCAAAGACTTGATCTGCTGTAAATGGTACATTTATATAGCGCTTTTATCCAAAGCGCTTTACATACCGTAGATTGTGCATTACATTAACTACATTTACATACACATACACACACCAATGGCAGAGGAAACCATGCAAAGCTTGCACATCTGGAGCAATTATGGGTTGACTTCAGAGGTCACAATCCCACCTAATACTTCGGTATAGACTCGATGCGAATGGGTCGCATTGCTGACAGTATTGAGCTTTTTTTTGGTTTCTTGTGACCCTACCATTAACATCCTATGGCAGTAAAAATTGTCAAACTTTAAGTAGCATGTGACATGTCAAACTAGGGGGTTTTCATGATTCTGAATCCATTCCAAGCATTAGTTTTGCACAAAAAACACTCCTTGGGCTAAAAACGGCCATAGACGTCATGACAAATGTGATCAGGTCAGCACATTTTGGGCACATTTGGGCAAGTGGCTATGGCTGTTTTTAGATTCAGAATCATGAAAACCCGCTAGTTGTCACATGCTACTTAAAGCAAAAGGAAAGTTTGACATTTTTGCCTGCCATAGGATGTTAATGGTAGGGTCACAAGAAACCCCTATAAGACAGCCGGTCAGCAAGTGGATTCACGAATGTATGTATATAGACAATATTTTAGGCCAATAAAAAAAGACTATAATAACAAATTTCCCACCCTTCCACCTCGGCTGCCGTACTATCAGAGCAACAAAGACAAACTTAACTACTATACTTATTTGACCGGAGAGCCACAGGCCTCTGTTCTATGCCCCTTCCTGTTTTTTGCTCTATACTAAATATATATAATATACTTTGCAGAAAGAAGCTGATTTGCATGCTGCCCCAGAATAGGGATGCTAGGTACAATAGGGTTCATGTGGTTAAAAGCCCATATCCATTCACTCAAAATAGTCCGATTGTTTGATCCAGCGACCACCTGCTTCTTCTTAAAATGCCACAACGCCTCCTGTCATGGAGGGTTGGTGAGGGGGTGGGGTGGTGCACAGCAACATCTATAACGCGATGACCTTTACAGTAGACGTGAACTGTCACTTCCGTTTTGAGTTTGGAATGTGGGGTCAAAGGGTTTACGTGTATACTCACAGTATGTATGACCAAAGGCCATCCTGAATCTCTGCGATGGCCAGCTGAGCTCCGTCTTCCAGAGGTCGACTCTCTCTCTCATACTGTTCACACACCACCTACACAATACAGTCATACACAAATGATCACTGCAGTAGGCCATAAAAGTCACATTACACATTGTGCAGGTACAACGTTCTCCTTCAGTGACAGCATGGGAGAGAATATTTCTCGTTGTGGCGGGGCGAGGTTGATGGGAATCATCTCTCCTCTTTAGGAATAAGTCGACAGTCCACGTCTACGCTGCTGCTCTCGCCTCACTGTCTGCTGGCGTGCAGAAATAGCAGCCTAATCAGGAAGTGATGACACGCTAGAGGGCTTACTTTCACAACAGCTCATAACACTCTGGCCAACATGTCACACCACTGTCAAAAGAGGCCTCCCGCCCACGCACGTCTGTGCTTTTGTCTTTTCTTTTCGTCCGCACAACAAGAGCACACCACAGTTCACTGGATAAAACGTAATATCTTAGTGGATAAAGAAGCATTAAAGTATGACTATTAAACATTGGCCTACAATAGATTCTCTCCTCACATGTCCACTGGGATGCTTTAAGGTTGACAAATAGGAGCATCAAACCATACGTTCTGTACATGCTTAATTAATAAAGATGTGTGGGTGCACATGTTGGGGGGAGGGGGGTAAATGATGCTGCAATCACATCTGATGTAAATATATCAAACGGGTACAAACCGAGGGCTCCTCTCCTCATATAGCTGTAACTGCATCATAGTGCAGAGAAACAGTGTTAAATTATGACTGACTAGCCAACATATACATAGGCCTACAATAGATTCTCTCTTCAGCTATCTACTGGGATGCATTAAGGTTGACAAATGAAGCATCCAACCAACCATACATCCAACCAACCATATACTTAATTAATAAGGGGAAGTGACAGCATTCTGTTCAAGGGCTGTAAATAACGATGCTGGAAATAGGTCTCTAAAGTAGATATATCAAACACCTCCAATGATGTATGCAACTCTGGTCCCCACCCCATGATGCATCTACTGATCAGGGCTCTCCGGTGTTCCCTTTCTCTAGCAAGAAACCTCACCCCCACCAGTGTTCTTGGAGCATGATCATAAGAATTGAATGAAAACCCGGTTGGGTGAGCATCACAACCAAGGAAACGGTTAATTGCTGTCATTGCTTCCGTCCTGAATACATCACTTCAATCAAGCCAGTCAGAAGCATTTCATTTAATTAGTCTAATGAACTGATCCTGTGCCCACCCTCTAGACTAGAGTTTGGTGCTCAATTCTGAAAGAAAGCTTTTATCCTCTGGCTGTTTGTGGGCCGTAGAGTATTGTGATTTATTCCAGGGATGCTGGAAGCATCAGCAGCAGAATGTATTAGTCTGAGAGCATTCTGACATTATACACAAAGTAGATTTTATTAATGAACCGCTATACCAGCCTTCATTTCCTGTTCCTCGCCCACTATCAGGTCTACAATCACTGATAAAGACTGTTGGTTCTATTATATCTACTCTCTGTGCTGCTTGTAAGCAGCAAGGGAGGCGGCACTAAATATGTATGAACAAAGGGATGTTGCAGAAGGGAAATGATCTTGTAAGACAAAAAAAATTATATGAATATACTATGACCAATTACTGATCATCAGGTCATCAGCGGTTCCAAACAAACATTGGTCAACCTCCAAAACATGCCTGGGGGCATGAAATGGAGCACACGAGGCATGGTGGGTGACTTTGCTGGGAAACTGTATTCATGAAACAGGAAATGTCCTGTTCACTGTGTTGAGTCCCATGGGGCAGAGTACAGTGAGGTTACACCGAAAACGTATCAAAGCTAATTTTGCCAGACAATTCATATCCTGATTATGCACAACTCAGGAAGCCATTGTAGTCAGTGTTTCTATAGTTTCTTTGGAGTACCAACCAACAAAAAAGAAAAAGACAGCTGCACGGTAAACCTAATTATCAGGGAAGGTATTAGAGGGTATTGTGAAATCCTCTGCCAGGCATATTCCCAGGGTGGCTAGCAATTATTTTTCTACTTTATTTGAGAATCATAATCTCCATGCAGCAACTGAAACACACAATATGTTTAAATTATGTGTGGCCAATATCCCAGCGCTAAATTGCATCTGTGCCTCTCCCAGGAGGGGGCCAAACAAGCCGGTTGGCCTTTCTAAAAACCAGAAGTTACAGTGGGGCCTGAAATCCCCTGCATGACGGCACTGTAATTTCATTTAGCACGCCTCAGCACACACCAAATCATACACGATTGCTCCTATTGGACTGCCTGTGTGGCTTTCAGCAGGGAGAGGGGAGCGAGTCTAAGAAGTGCCAAAGAATAAGATTCGATTTCCTCCGAGGTAGCACGTCTTCAAGTGGAACAAATACAGCACGCAAGAACAGGTAGCAGTAAATGGATACACAACATGGGATTAGGAAGGGCAAAAGAGGGAATGTCAGGTGCAAGTTCCCAAACACATCCTCAGTGGAGGAGCATGGGGCTAGATGGGTTAAACAGAATCAGGTGAAGACAAGCTTGGGTATTGTTAAGTGTGCTGTATGGCTACACAACAGAATTACTTGTAAATCCTTACAGACGACATTACATGTTTCTGTGCAATACACCTAGAGATTGAAGAAACAAAAGGAAAGGCAAAGGGACATTGAGAGCCATTTTCATTGTTTAAATGTTACATTAACATTTGTTAAGTTTGTGAACAAATCCCAATACTTGTGGTCTGAACCTCCCGTCTGCCATCGTGGTTCATTGTGAGGTCCAGACGGTCAGCGAGATGTGCTTCCAGAGACAGCAGACCAGATGGCTCTAACAAAGACCCAAACCACATAATGGTGAAATTATCTGGTCTACTGCACAGCAGTTTAAACCTATACACGTTAAGAAAGTTGTGAGATTTCTCAGTTAAAGGTCACATTCTGCACCCACCTAAGAGCTTCAGGTCACCAGAGATGAGGGTGTTGTGGCAGAGAAGGGATACGTCGTCACATAATCAGGGGCACAGACACATTTGAGCTGGGACAAGCACTGGGCCAGTGTCAACATGCAAATGCCAAGCAGCTGATGGGAACACTGTTCCTCTGAGCTACCGTCAGACGGATCCTTTTAACACAAAGGCATGAGAGACAGAGGATGAGGAAAGCACTTAAGGATGGCATTAGATCGCTGTTCCTGTGACTAAAGCTTCATCCGTTTGTCTGAGAACAAAAAGAGCTAATACTTTAAATGTCTCGTGGGGGAAATCAATTGCTATAGGAGCATTTGCGTGTGGGCTTTACTTTTTTTTAGGTCCATCACCTACGAATTACTCATTTTGATATGCAATTGTAAACCTTACACCACACTAAAGATCAAAACATGAGTCAGGTATCGTCATTAGGAGGGATGGTGACTGAAGGCTGATAAATACTCACTAGCCATGAGTCAATTCAACCATCACAAACTAGAAATTTACAAGTGTGGTTACACACCACTCGATAATTATTTTTTTGTTTAGATGGAGGGTGAATTACACTGCACATAATGGTTATTATGGACAATGTTAAAAGAGACAATAGACTCAATTTTATGCATTTATTCATGTAGTTATTCCACTCTGATTCAAAGGCTCAAGGCTGGGTCAGCGATTTAATAGCCAAAAATACTCTAGAATTTATGGTTAATTTCTCCTTCAGGTGTTCTCTTCATTTTTTGTACCATCCTTCCTTAAAAATGCCACAAAACTTTGAAAAGTGCATTTTCGCAAATATCTCCAAAACTTCTCAAGTTGTTCTATATCCCCCCCATAAAAATTTTCCCCATTTTCAAGGCTTATGAGGTCACAAATTTGCAACAAGAAACAGCCAACATTTTTTCCCCAAAGGTTTTATAACCATCCTGTTCACACACACACACACAACCTTCTCCTTTTTCTTTTTTACACAGCCAGAGAAGAACAAAAAAGATTAAACATAATAAACTCCCAAACCTTTTGTACAGAGAAATCAAACTAAATGGAGAAAATGTCTCTTATATTAGTCCATGTTTTTAATCCTCTGAATCCGCTCACGCGTTTTGCCATTAAACTGGGAAGGGGGACACAACCGTGTCAACATGAGGCTCTGTGTGTAGTAGGCAATGTCAATCAGTCCCATTTCGCTTGCTGGTTTATCTGTTTCATTATATGGATTTCAAAACCAGTAAGTCTAGGCCATTCAACAAGTTATCCAGTAATGTTTATGATAGTGGACAGTATGTGTGCACGTGTGGTGAGTGTTTGTGTACATGTGCGTTTATGGGTTGTTGTATGAATGTGTCAAAGAGTAGGCGAGTCTAATTCAGGTGTTCTGAATGCATGTCTGTGTTAAGAGTCTCAGTGTTTAAGCCAGTCCGAATCCCTCTGAGCATTCCTGAATGGCCATCAGCAGCATATGTCTCAGCTTTTCATAGCTCTCATAGGCTGGGAGATCCAGCTGGTTAAAGCTAGTGGGAGACAGAAAGACAGAACAAACTTGTATAACACATTTACATTATAAGGCTATATTCATAAAAGAATAGTTTAAACAGAAGCAAGATAATCTCTGTGGTGCATGTCTATATATATATTAATAATAATATATATATTAATTATTAAATATGTGTAAAACGTTGCAGTCTAGCTTCAAATTGTACCAGGTATGAGCAGACGGCAGGCGGTCAGTGGAGCGGTCATCACGGTGGATCTGGAACTTCTGGATGCCATTCATGCCTTCAAGAGCAGCAAAACCCTGCAGGGGCACCTTGGACGTCCCTGTAACAAACTGTAGGAACTTGGCCCGGTCTGCCTGGTCGAAGGAACGTAGGGCTCTCCAGAACCACTGGATCTTTTAAAAAACACGAAGGAATTTAATGATAATATTTTGTATATTTGTTGCTATTCTGAATCCATCTCATTTCAAGGCGTGTGGAAGACATGTGACTGTGTTAATCATGCTAGGTATAGGACTAAAGAAAGGCTAAATAATTCAGAAAAAGGCTAGCTATAAGTCATCAAATTGTTTGTTAAAATACAGTGACGAAGAAAAAAAGTAAGTAAATAAATGACGCATACTAAAACTGACTATGCAATACAAATTCTATTGCAGCACAATGGCATGGAGAAGTGTTAGGCTAGATAAAACCATTCTAAGGTGTCAGAACTGGGAAGAAACTTTTTCAAATGTGACATTAAAACGCCCCCTTCTGGCAAAAGGCAATAACAGCATTAAAGCCTATAAGAATTCATTATAAACCATTAGAGCACTTTTGGTGTTTTAAGCATTGTTATACTTTAGCTGTTGAAAAATAGTAATCTACAAGCTCATAGCTCATCGGGTGGGGTGGGGTTTCCTGGAACAACATATTTTCAGATGGGGGTCCGCGGCCAAATACAGATAATTCTGGGGGTCTTGGACAATCTGCCTCAGGTCTAAATGGGTTAAATGTGTTACAGTTAATTGATCCGAAGTACCTGAATAGAGCTGGACTGGTACTTGTGGTACTCCGTGTTGGCTTTGAGGTCGTCGATGTCGATGTTGGGCAGGCCAGAGATCAGCAGCTCCAGCTCCTGCTCAGTGAAGATGGAGATCAGCCTCTTTGGAATGATCTCGTAGAAGCCCTCCAGGAAGGCGGCCAGCTGCTTACGGATGGCACCTTAAGTAGCAGAACAGTATGAAGTCAAAACCACTTGAAAGTAGGGATGATATAATCTGTAGCATAATCGGAATTGGCCATAAAAATGGCCAAAATCGTATTGGTCTCTGGTTTTCACCAGCAAAAAAAATGAAAAATGTAAAGATTCATCAATGAGTTCAATATAAATCAAAAGTGTCAAGTACCTCTAGTGACTAGTCTAGAACAAAAGCCAAATCAAATATGTGAAAATAAACTTTACAATTTTCTACATTTGATTTGTGTTCTCATCTCATTAAATTGTGAAAACAGACACTTGGAAAATAGAAGTATAGGCAATTTATTGATCGATATAATACTTTATTAACAGGCTTTGGGCCAAGCCCATAGGGCCTACGCTTGATTCCATTGTGGTCCTCTGTATAATATCGGAATCGGTCAGAATCGGTATCTGCAGATATGACCATGCAAATAATCGGAGATCGGTCATATTTTCATAATCGTGCACCCATTCAAGAGGAGTGACAGATTTAGTTTGGTCAAGTCAACTGCCTATTCTCACCCGTCATCTTCATCTGGCAGACAAGGTGTACATATTCTTTCTTGTTATCCTCTGTGACCACGATGTTGGCTCCATTGGGCTTGAGGTCCCTCACTTCACACACCCCAAACTCCTGGACCTACACACACACACACACACACAGGATACTTAGCACTGCTTCTCTTCAACTGTTAAAGCCCAATCTCAGATAGTCACAGTTAGCATCCATTAACAGCAATTTAGGTCCAGCTGGCTTTAAATTACAGTTTTGAGGCACTTAGGCGGTGTAATTAGCACTTAGCTTCCCACGATGAAAAGATAAAAAGAGCATGAGCATGCTGGACTCAAATATTTCCTGCCCCATATCAATTTAAAAAGGTTTAGGACACGTTGCACGAGAATCAATTTTCTACTAGAAGCTAAATGGTGAGATGAAGTGAAGCATTACTTCAGTGCTGAATGTCAGCTCATAGCCCAGTGTGGACACGTCATTTTCAAGCAGGTATACCAGGCCCTGGAAGAAGGGGTAGTCCTCGCTCTCCATGTCTGTGTACCTATGGATAACACAAACATAAAATGTTCACACATGCAAGAATTCCTTGATCCTTTTACTGGCCTTCACTTTCAAAAGTTATTTCCTTTGGCTCCACTAACCTGACACTCTTGCCCAGGATGTGCTTGTAGAAGCTGCGCGTGAAGTAGCACTCGAGCAGCCGGTTGTCGTAGACCGCCTTGGCCACGACACGGCCCACGAACTTGAAGTAGCTGAGATGGTTGGGGTTGCAGTGGGAGGAGGGGTTGATGGTGTAGGTGACGCGGTCGCCCGGCGAGGTGCGGAACAGGGCGTACATGGGGTTGAACATCTCCCTGGAGATAATCATGTACCATTCCCTGAGCAGGCCACCGGCATCCTGGCCCTCCTCTCCTTCAAACACAATGTACCTGGAAGCAGGAACACAGACGGAAAGGTTGTAAGTAAGGAAAGGTTGTCCCGATCCGATCACATGATCAGAAATAGGGGTCGATCACGTTATTTTTCAAATGATCGGAATCAGGAGCTAAAAAAGCTCCCGATTTTTTAGCTCCCGATCAGATATCAATATTAAATCCATATCATGATAGACTGGATATCGTCTGTGATTTGGGATATCGTACTATTGTGATACGGCATAAGTGTCCTATAAAAATATAAATAACGGATCGGTAAAAAAACGTATCGGCAGATACTCAAAATCAAATGATCGGAATTGGATCGGGAGCAAAACAACGTGATTGGGACATCACTACCATTAAGGGTTCTGGAAGGGAAACAAGGAGGGGGAACCAGTCAGACAATGAGTAAGTACACTTGGGAGCCTTACAGCCGGTTCTTCATGTCCTCTGGGCTCTTGCGATGCAGTTCCCTGTAGGAGTCCTCGAACACGTGGTCTCTCCTGACATGTACAGCCATGTCTTCCTTCCTCAGGCCCTCATCCAGACGCTCAAGCTCCTGGCGGAAATACCTGCAAGAGAGGAGGGCAGAAAAGGTTAGGGTGATTTCAAACAATTTATGAGATGAAACAAACCCGAGGCAACAGTAAAATCGCCCTTACTTCCTCTTGACATCGAAGTCAAGGATGCGGATGTAGTCGACCAGCACGGCAAAAGGCCCGTCGGCCAGGTGAGTGGTGGATTGGCGCAGGATCTGGTTAAGCACTGTGCGGTGAGTTTCTAAATGATAAAAAGAGAATATGGAAACATTATTAAAGTAACTAATTACTTTCCCTAAAACAACACATGATCCTTTTACTATGATCATTGATTGATTACTTTATTGAAAATACATTCAAAAGGATAGAGTCACAAGAAAGCTGTTAGGCTTGTTTCTGTTGTGGTCCTCTTGGGGAAAGGGGATGGGGAGCAACAATACAAAACAGACAAAAACAAAATACATTTGTTTTGATCCATTCTACACTAAAAAGGTCAGTATACATGAATTTGATGATGTTGGGTCACTCACCGGCAAAGCGGAGGAACTTCTGGGTATCGGGGGGCAGATTGGAGGAGATGTGCATGGAGGAGGGCTCCCTGGAGAAGAAGGGGTCCAGGGAGGAGGGAGTGGCGGGGGTGAGGGGCGCTGGGGACAGCGGCGGAGGCTCGTCCTTGATGTGTGACAACTGACTCTCCCGGGTGTCCCTCACCGGGGGCTTGCTCTCCCGTTCCGTGGCGTGAACCAAGAAGAAGGCCTCCACCGCTGGCTGGAGAACTGGAGAGAACAGAGACATGGCATGATGAAATGAACCAAGAAGAAGGGCTCCACCGCTGGCAGGAGAGATCTACAAGCTCATAGCGCGGCACCATTGTGCTGCGCTACGAGCTTGTAGATGGTGGTGCAAATCTTTCAGAGCAAACATTTTTAACTCAAATCTTTGCTTCTGGGGAGTCCCTGGAACAACATATTTTCAGATGGGGGTCGGCTGCCAATTTCATATATTTTTGGGGATCCTTGTCATGAAAATGTTTTTAGAACAACTGACATAGAAACATGCGTTTTTCAGAAAACTGTTAGGATTTAGAAGGCATTTGTAGAATCATCCTCGGGTCTAAATGGGTTAAAAAGAAATACGGGTTCTATTTCAGTTCCAGAGTACATAAGTCCTTTAAAAAAACACCACTGCTACTTACCCAGCACGGCATGCTGGTCATGGGACTCTTCCAGCTCTTTTAGGCACTCCCCAAGCATGTCCCACAGCTCGTCTAAAAGCAGCTGCTCACTCAACAGAGGGAGGTCTGGAAGCCTCTCCTCACTCTCAGACTGACCATTGCCTTCTTCATCTGAACATGGGGGAAATTGAAAGGCAATATAATACAGTCAAATTAATTATTATTACTTATTTAACTTGAACCCTAGCTTTCCTATTCTGGGGTGAACAGCTGGAGAAAATAGCAGATCTTCAAAACGCATCGCAAAATGTTTTGAGCTTGTAGATCGGCTTAGATTCAGCTAAGAGATCTTGTGTAGAGGGAAATATAAGTAGATCTAGAGTCCTGGGGGATTCCTGTCAAATAAAATGTACAAGCGGCAACTGAGGATAATAGATTTATTTAAACGAACTGAGGTGGAGCCAACCAATATGGGCCATCAGAAGTGCTTGTAGGAAGTGTGTATAGATGTTTTGCTAGAGCTGTGTCTATAAGTGGCCCTACCCAAAGGTGTAGCGTCCTGCTCCAGAGGTAGAGCTGTGTCTATAAGGGGCCCTACCCAAGAGGTAGAGCTGTGTCTATAAGGGGCCCTACCCAAGAGGTAGAGCTGTGTCTATAAGGGGCCCTACCCAAAGGTGTAGCGTCCTGATCCAGAGGGGATGGCTGGTCCACGTCCATTGGAGACTCATCTCTCTGGGCTGCCTGGCTCTCCGACACAGACTGAACATCCGACTAATGGGATGGGCACACAGATCAACATAAAATATACAAGAAGAGTGAAAAAAAAACAAAGTAATAATTAATATAACGCAAACCATTTTCTAGTTACTGTCAAGTATTAGACTGCCGTACATTACAATAACATTTCCATGAACCTGTGACAGGGGACAGGAGTTGGAGAAGGGCAGGGGAAGGGCAAAAAGCAGGAAGCCATGTCAGCCAGCTAACCGATCAGATAATGTCATACAATCTGAGCAGGCACCACATTCACACTGCAAACCGGTTCAACGGTACAAAACATGTCAATGCAGACCAAACCACTATAGAATGCAGTGGGAGCACAGGTGCATCTGTCTTTCTTTCAGGGCTGCCAGTTCAGCAGTGTGTAGTGTACACTCACAGATCTATGACACTGCAGGCTGCAAGAGAACTGCAGTCTGAATTATATTGTCGGTAGTGGCAACGTCGTACAGTAATACAAAAATGTAGGGTACCATTTATTGCATTTCCCCTCTGCATTATCAGTTGCAGAGATAGCTTATTAATTGTTCCAAGATGCACAGGTAGTACACACCAGTAGCCAACAGCCTCTTGTGACCAAAACAGAATTTGACAGTATTCTGTCTGTAGTTAGTCTGAAACAGAAACTGTATTTGTCAATTGTAAAATATACGTGATTTTGCGGCGGGGTGTTGGGGACAGACACTCGAACAAAATAATGTTCAATAGCGTTTTGAGAAGTTGGCTGGATATTGTGAGAAATATACCAGTGAAAGACCGTACGACTATCAAATATATAATGTTAAATTGAAAAAGTTACAGTATGCCTTTACGTTCATCACAAGTAGGTAATATTGTAGATGTGTAACACGGGAAATATGATATTGGAAGTGTACCTATATTTGAACCACATCGATTGACTGTCATGGCGGTGTCTTGGATTAACTAGCCCGTATGAATAAGGTTACTTTATTTTTGTACTGTTTGTACACAAGCTGTGCGTGTGTGAGTAGCAGTCGGCCTGCTGTCAGTGCAGCCCATGCTAACCGTGGCGGTGCCAGCAGCGCCGGCAGGGGGGGCAGCGCCAGCAGGGGGGGCATGGGGAGCCGCCACGGAAGATCCTGCAGCGGCGGCAACAGCGACGGCGGCAGAGGCAGAGGAGGAGGTGGGCGGTGGGGCCTGCTGGAGCCGGCGTGCCCGCTGGCCCTCTCTCACCATCTGGATGATGGCGTCAGCCTCAGCCTCTAGCTGACGCACCGCGGCCTGGATGCTGCTGGCGGAGCCTAGGCTGCTGGAGCCTGGCCATGCAGGGAGCGACAGAGGAAAGGAGGGACAATTGTCAACATAAATAATTTGGGAATTAGCTTCAATTGGGAGAAATGCATGTCAATTGATGTTGTAAAATAAAAGAGTACTAATGTGGGTGTATGTAGCTCTCCTACCTAACCGTCCTGTCTGCTTAGCCTTCTTGTTGGCACGGCGCGTGTCCTCGCGGAGCTGGATGATGACCTGTAGCACACGGAGGAAGAACTTCTGCGTGGATGTCTTGGAGGTCAGGGAGCTCATGCAGGGCAGCTGCAGCTCGCGCCCCCCTAGGGTGCGCTTCTGAGCGGCCACGATCACCACGCTTTCTGAGCCGTCGAACCTGCGCCCCCGCCAACACACGAGTATGGGCGACAAGACGAATGCAGTCATTATAAAGAAACGAGTGAGCATGCAAAAACAGGCACGCACAAAATGACACCCGATTTATCTGAATCCCAACAGTTGGTCCATAATTAATTCAAGGATGAATAATCGAATATTCGACAAGACTATGGTTCTAGCTATCGGGTGAGCCTCTTTTTATTCAAGTCTGGTCTCAATGTAAAGCAACCTCCTCCCATAGCTGCTCTCGGCTCACCTGCTGCTCAACTTGCCCTTGAGCCTTGCGGAAAGGGACGAGTCCTCTGGAGGGGCATCGGGGGACTGGGCATCAGCTCGCGCCCTTCTCTGCTGCTCCAAGTTGTATTCTCTAAGCTCTGCCAACAATGTGCCTGGGGGAAGGAGGGTTTAAGTCAAGATATGTATGGAAGGAAAGGAAAATATACAGTATGCATGCATATTCAGCTAGGGATGCAGGATTGAGACAGTTTACTGTTAAAATAAAAATCACACCCGTGTGAAGTGAGGGGCGCTCTTATCATCTGTACATCATCATGATGTAACATATCGATTTGCGCAGACACATGATGTAAATTCTCCTTTCATCGCCTACGGCACGAGTTAGGACAAATAGCTGTATATCATGCAGTGGTTTGAGGAGTTCTGTTTTGAAGCCTTAATTTGCAAAAATCCATAATTACGATGGTCAAAATTTTCAAACAGAAGTGACCATATTTGGACCAAGAGGACGGAGCTTAGTATAGGAATTGTAACACCTGTCTCATGCCAATACCCACCATGTGTATAATAGCTGTGACTGGTAACCCCAAATGTTTCGTCTTGAACAACCACGACCATGTCTCATCCAACACAGATTGTTTTTTATAATGTACTATATATTTATATATATATATCTTCAATGCTATGAATGAAATGAAGTCATCATAATGACCAGTGGCACTGTACTGACCAATCTGTTTGCAGAGAGTGTATCCCAGGTGTCTGGCTCCACTGAGCAGCAGTCTGAGCACTGTGTCTCTAGTCGCTCCGTCTCCTCTGGACAGCTGAAGCAGGATGTTGGCCGCGTCTTCCAGACCCTCCTCTGAACATGAGTGAGACGTTAACACCTGGTGAAAAGAAGATCAGGAGTAGGGTTAGGATTTTGCGCTTAAAAAGGGACACTTCCTGGACTACAATTCCTATAATGCTTTGGTGCACCAATCCTCCTTGTGGATAGGGGGAGGGCTGTCTTACTGAGACAACATGTAGTCCAGGAAGTAAGTGAACCCAGTGTCCATGGCGAGCACGATTCCTTCCTCGGGTTGAGTACAGAGTGACGTAGAGGGTGCACTGTGACTGGCCAGTCGCTGTGATTGACAGTCTACACCTAAACCTAACCCTAACCTTAACCGCAGTAAAAATATACCTAAACCTAACCTCCGTAAACTATACCTAAACCTAACATCAGTAAAACTAAACGCAGTGGCTGGTTTCCAACAACGGAATGCGCGGAAGATCCCCTCCTTGCGTGTCCATGACATGACACTGCTAAAATGTTAAATATCTCAAACCACATAATTATTACACACAGACTCACAGGAAAGTGTTCTAAATTTTCTAATCATTAACAGTTTTTAAACTTTTTGGCAAAAAGGGTGAAGTTTCCACCCGAGGCCGATTTAAGAAAAATGGGCTTCTAAATCCTAAAAGTTTTCTGAAAATCCTATGTTTCTATGTCAGTGGTGCTCAACCTTTTGAACCTTTTCCATGTCAAGGACCCCCAGAATTATCTGTATTTGGCCACCGAAATATGTTGTTCCAGGGATCGCCCAGAAGCAAAGATCCGAGTTAAAAACATTTGCTCTGAAAGAATATATATTCAAAGATTTGCGTCACATTTTCACGACTTAAGAAAATAGCAGATCTACTTGCCGAGCTTGTTGATCTGCCGTTCAACAGCTAAAGTATAACAATTCTTAAAACACCAAAAGGGGTTCCCGTCCAGAATGGGTTAAAAGTTGACATGCTAATGCTAATGCAGAGAGTAAGATTAGGTAACTTTTTTTTGGTTACATCAATTCCTATCAGTGGAAAATTCTCAAAAAACTCAAATTAAACTTTTCCCCTACCTCCACAGAGAGTTGTAGTTGTTTCTCAGTGAGTCCAGTGGAGGCCATCTTGGTATCACTCTCAATACTGCTGACAACAGTCCTCTGCTTCCCTGTTCACACAACAAAAACACTGCTCAATCTTTTGCTCCAAACATTCTCATGAAGAGACTTTTCCTTGGCCTGAGATATGACACGATCACGAACTAAAACTAACTAAAAACATTAATTAAATGAACTAAATGACAGTGTATATACCTGTGGAGCTGACTCCGGTGGATGTGGGTATAGATACTGCTGTAGAAGAGGAGGTCTGGGAGGCTGCCAGAACAGGCCCAGAGGAGGAGCCCTGGGCTCCAACTCCCACCGAGCCCCCTGAACTTACTGCGGCAGCCTGGACAGAGCCAGCTGCTGCCAAAGCCTGGGCGGCAGCCTGGGTGGCAGCCATGGCTGTGGCTGTGGCTGCAGCAGCAGCAGAGCTCACAGTGGTGCTGGGGTTGGCAGCCTGCGGGGTAGGGTGGCCGGCGGGCACCTCGGTGGCCTTGTTGTCAGGCAGGGCAATAGAGATGAGAGAGAGCAGCCTCAACAGCTTCTCTGTAAGCAGGGAGCTGCGCCGGATGACAGGGTGGGACAGCATATTCATCAACTGGCCCAGCGGAGAGGCCTCCAAGCTGAATTGGGCTCCCTCCGCCTCAGAATTGCCCCCCAGTGGCACTGTCTTCATGGAGGCTTTGCCCTTTCGGCTGACATTCATGTTGTCCAGCTTGACCAGCAAGTCCCAGAAGTCGGTGGAGATGCCCAGGGACTGGGGCGTGAGAGCAAAGGAACCCAGAGAGTTCAGAGTGGTGTTGGAGGGGTTGGAGCTAGGGTTGTTCTGGGATCCTGACCGTGAACCCCCACCTCCCCCTCCTCCACCAGATGAGCCCGAGAGTAGGCGAGCGTCTAAGTCAGTGGAGGACAATGACAGATCCTTACAGCGCTGCTGGGTGAAGTGGCTGGGAAACACCTGCAGGGAGGGAGAGACGAATAGTTCATGTTAACCAGAAAGCCACTTTCTGATCTATTAGAGCTGGACAAATAATCGCAAATCTATCAAAATCTAGAACCTCCAACATTGCACGTTAATGAATTTTTTTGGTGATACGCCGGGGCATGACGACGTCATCAAAACAAGAATATCTGAAGCTTTAAAAAAAATAGGTTATTCGGTACAACCGAATGTCCAGCGACTCACCTTGGCCAGTTGGATGAGTGTGTCCAGTACATGTCGACACACCACCGGAGCGGCCTGAGGGTGAATGTGCACAGTAGAACCTCCACCCCCAGCACACGTGACACCTGCCGATGCCCCAGAAAGGCTGCCTCCTCCTCCTAATGATGCCGGTCCCACTGAGCCTCCTGTGGAGTGGCGCTCGGCGTGCTTCCTACTAGACGCTCGCTGGATCTGGAAAATGTTTGTGCGACAGCCCAGAGCCGCGTCCATGGAAACCGAGAGCCAGGAGAGCTGGCTGGAGCTGCGAGACTCCACCCTGTTCAGCAGCTCCAAGGAGGAGGAGGACGATGAGGAAGATGAAGAAGACGAGGACGAAGAGGAGGAGAGGGAAGAGGCAGTGGTGGCCGAGCCTTTCGGTCCGCACGCCCCTTGGGCGCTCCTCTTGCCCCGTGCCCCGTCTTCAGGGCGTGTCGTCTCCACACAGACCTCGCTCTCACTGCTCCGCTGCAGAATTGAAAGCAGGCTGCGGATCACCCAGCCACGCGTCTGCGAGTGGTAGCACAGGTTCCTGAGCACACGGTGCAGGCGGCTGGTGTTTAGCTTGGGCTCATCCACAAACAGCAGCACCAGCAGACAGGAAAGAGCCTCGTGGTCCAGCAATAGCCGGCCTCGCAGACGGAGTAACGAGTCTACACTCGAACTGGACGGTCTGTGGACAAGACAAATCAATTATTTTTTATATAAATAACCCATGAACAAATAACTACTTGTGAATTTTAACTTGTGATTGTACTTTCAGTGCAAACACTGTAGCCAAACGATGCATTGGCACAGATTTAGTGCAGGGAAAAAGTAGCGGTATAGAGCTCTAGGGGACCCCGGACGACATAGGGTTTAAGTGGTTAATAGACTGCTCTATTATTTTATTTTTTTAAGTTTCACTAAAAATCACCCGTCACCTGCTGTGGTTGGTTCCTCCTCCCATCTGGAAGGTTCCTCCTCTCTGCACAGCCAGCCGGGTGTACTGGACACCACGGTTGCTGCCTAGCCGGCTGGTGAAGGCCGGCGAGCGTAGGATGGCTGACAGGGCAGAGGACGAGCTGTGACCAAACAGTCTCTCGTGCATCAGCTGCCTCTGGCGGGCCTCCTGTTCTCTGCGTAGCGCGGCCGCCTCAGCAGCGATGTCCGGGGGCATCACGGCCAGCACGCTGTCCTCCATGTCCTCCAGGACGCTGCGGCGGAGCTCCGAGGGCAGCGTCTGGATGAAGGTGACTGGGTCCAGGGGAGTGTCTCCCTGGGTAGGCTGCTGGGAGAGCTCCCTACGCTGCTGCTCTGCCCGCTGCTGGGCCAACACCTGGATAGTCCAAGAATATGTCACCAATTAGCTCAAAATATATATGTAACCAGGTGTAAATCTCATTATCTCAGTAATTTATATTAATTATGGCTGTTATTGACTAAAGGAATTCATAGTGTAATACCAATAGTCATAGTCATTTGTTGATCAATTAGTTGAATCAACAAATTTGTTAAAACTAACTGTTTCAGTTAGTTGGTAGACATGGTAGACATGGTCAACACCTATCGTTAGTTATAGACTGGCAGAATTAAAGGTTTACAGCTGAAGTTTACAAGAGATTAAGGAGTAACTCAATCAGCATAACAAAAGCACAAATAAAAAAATAAGACTTTCAGAAGCCGATTAGTCTAACCAACCAATTTATCAACGTTTTTAAATTATAGAACATAGACAAAAAACAAACAAGCAAAGAAGTACCCATTATGTAGTGTACTAGATCAACAGATTGGAATGAGTATTATGCATTTCCCCTCACCTCCTCCTGGATGGCTGGTGGTAAGGCTGCGAGGAACTCGGGGCTGACCTCCGTGACCCCTGGCCCTCCAAGGACAGGGGCGGTGGTGGAGGGCAGAGTGGCGGAGGCAGGGGGACGGGCGGGCGGCCTGATGCCCAGCTGATTCTGCAAGACTTCACGACGGATGTCCTCAGGAAGTGCTGCCAGGAAGGACGGGTCCACGCCCTCTGGCAGACTAATGCCTGCGGGTGACAAAGACAACGGTGAAACCGCAAAGACGAAATGCACACATTACAAGACCAAAATGATCTAATGTCGAGGACAAGCCATGCTAGGGACATTCAATCTTACCTGCCAGTGGGTCTTCCTCGTCGTTGCTGGTGGATGGGAGGGGCTCCTCCTGGATGGCCTGGGATTGGCTGTCGGCACTGTCGCTCCTGGGCATCGTTTCCCCGGGTGACGAGATGGATGTAGAGCTACGACAGGAAAAGAGATGCATCATTCTTCTGTCGGACAGAATTCATAACAAATGTGGAAAAATCTTGTCCTCATTTTGTACATCTAAACAATGCAATTCATCTCTGAGTTCAATCAATGCTCAGGCATTATTCTACAATGTAGAAGAATCATGTCTACATGATGCCTCTTGAAGCCACTGACCCCGTCTCTGCATCCGTCTGCCTGTCCGTCAACCCACTCTCCCCACTGCCGGACAGTTCCTGGGAAAGCTGGGCGGTCTGGGCAGGATTCGACGGGGCTTCTTCCAGTGTGGCAGAAGCAGGGCTGCTGGTATCCATGGGTGACCCCTCCAACTGTGACACGCCGACTGCTGCAGGCTCCGAGGTCTCCACGATGTCTGGACTTAAGGAGGCTGAGTTAAGGGAGGGAAAGAACAAGACACATTTCTACATTTGAAATGATCTTCACAGTAAAAAATGATAGTTTATAAGGCATATGGTTCAGAAAAGCGCATGACAGATCTTTGGCTACCAGCTTGGTCAATATCACTGCCAGTACAAAATGTGTGCCCTTTGCTGCTGGCCGGTGAGTATAAAGAGTGTTTTCAAAGATAGTCTACCTTCCCTGCCTCCATCCAATGCTCCTCCACCTCTCTCACCGATTGTGGGCGCTGGAGACATTTCCATCTGGGACGCCTCTGCTTCATTGCTGGGTCTATCAGCTGCCGACAGGGGTGGAAGGTCCGCCCCGCCCAGAACGGACAGCGAGTTGACATGCGACTCAGCCAGCAGCTCGGCACGCGACTCTGCTAGCGACTCAGCCAACAGCATGTCAGCGATTGGCTGGTGGACCTGTTGACTGATGGCTGTCTCTAGAGAGACCAGGGCCTGTTCATGGGGAGCAGGGGTGGTGGGGGTGACTTCTCCTGATGGGGGCGCAGTGAGGAAGCCCTCAGAGACCCTAGGTGGGTCCAGACACGACACGGTACCACCCTGAGCCTGTTCGCCTTCTGGAACAACCAGACAAGAGAAATGTCACACTAGTGAAGCCCTTACCCACTTTAAGGGTTTTGTCCACCATCAGTGACTGTTCACATTCATATAAAGCAGAAACAATGGAAAGTATTATTTTATTGTAACCTCTAGTCTGATACAAAGCTAAAGGCTACTGATCCATATAGGCAGGAATGCAGGGAGTCACGGACCTACACTGAGGAAGGCAGTAAGTTGTATAGTTATCTCCTTAACGGGGTGCACAATCCTGATCCCCAACAACAACACAACTTACTACCTCACCACAGCATAGACAAATATGTAAATATCTACCACTGGAAAGCTGAAAGCTACAATACAGCAACTACAATAAAAGAGTTAAACAATATTGCTAGACATTTTGCAATCAACAGGAGTTCTCCACTGTAGCTGTAGGTTGAAGAGTTGGTTTGGCGTTGCTGTAAGAAAGACAGTAGACTGTATAGTTATCTCCCAGATCTGGTGTGATCCTAAAACTATACAAACTACTACCTCACCCCACAACACGCACTGTCTTTAGCTGGCCAGCACATCCTCATCGGTCTTGCCCTCTCCTCAAGGACCAAGATTGCTATGGCACTTTAACCAAATAAGGCATAATAGGTTTAATGGTGACTGTACCTGCAGTGCTCTCTGTCCCATTAACTGTCCCCAGTCCAGAACCCTGTCAACACAGACCAAAAAAAACGTTTACAAGGATTAAAAAACAATTAATTTAAATAATAATCTAAATCTGAAAAGTGCACAGTCCACAACCATGTCTCTGTCTCCTAACCTGCAGGCTTTGTTCCCTAACATCCTCTGCTCCAGAGGCCCTCCTCTCATTTTGCTTGGTCTCCTCCTCCTCGGCCAGCTGCCTCCTCCTCTTCTCACGACGCTCTTCCAGCTCCTCATCACGCAGACTCTCTAGGTGCTGCAGGATGGGCACTTTCACCACTGAAAGTGTTGCACAAAAGGTCAGTAACGCGTACTACGTTTGTGGAGCATGCAAATCATAATTTGCCATAAGTCCTAAAATCAGCCAACCTGCTACGCAGTCGTGCATACTCTCAGCATCCAACACTTTACACTCGTCTGTCCATCTCGTTAAGGCAGTGGGTATACTAGAGAGGGTGCCTAGAAGGATGAGAAGTGAGCAGTGTTAAGAATACACCAAGATCAGCAAACGTGTCATTCACCACACGTATATCAATGTGTTACAGTGATTTTCACCTGCTTGTCCACCTGTGCTGCTCTGCTCATGGAAAAAGTCATCTAGCAGCTCATCGTCAGAGCGGGCGATTATGTGCACGTCCTCGTTACCCACCAGAAGGCGGGCTCGGCCACGGGATTGCAGGGGCAGAGAGCTGGACAGCTGCAGAATGTCCGCTGCAGCACTGGGACCCAGTAATCTGAGCAGAGAAAGAAGACCCCAATTATAAGCATTAAAGACAAAATAGCAGGCCAGTTATGCCCCCAGGTTTTGAGTGACAATAGAAATGGACAAAGAGACCAATTATTTTTGTGTTTCAACAGCGTTATCAAACAAGGTGTGCTTTTGTCACACCATTACATTCTTTGACAAGCTTAAGTGAAACCTCCAAAGACTGCAGTTGATTAAACTAAAAACGCTTCCATCAGGCTTTTAACGCACACCGACAAGTAACGTTGGTTTTTAAAGCCCTGAATGGTCAGGCTCCTGTATAGCCTTGTTAGTGACCGCTGCCCGAGTTTATCCAGCAGGACCATATCTAATGGTTCCAAAATCTTGGCTCGTAAATAAGGGAGACTAGGCTTTTGCTATGCAGGCCCTCCGCTGCGTTAACGTCTTGCCTGGAGAGCTCAGGGAGGCAAAATGTCTTTTACATCCCTTCTTAAAATTACATTTTATAGTACAGATTAATGCTATCATGTTTCTCTTAAAATGTTGGGTTTTTATAATTAATTTATTGTAAAGCACTTTTGTAAACTAATCTTTGATAGGTGCTATATACTGTAAATACAGTTATTAATATACAGACTATCTCTTCTCAAGGATCCCAAGGTGATCCACGATCAACCGATACAATCACATCAGTGGTTTCACCTCTGTAGGATGAGTGGGGGGTTGGGCTGCCGGTTGCCAGGGTAGTGGACATGGATGGTGTGTCCGGTGTTGGCGGTGAGCTGGCGCAACGTGCGCTGGCTGCGGCCCATGCCTTGTGCCAGGCGGCTGCTAGTGCTGGCCGAACCCAGGGTGAGGGAGCCATGGTCAGCGTGCCGCACCATCAGCGGGTGAGAACTGGGGATGTTGCCTGGGGAGGGAGGGATGTCAGCTGATGGAAGAACACAGTAGAGAAGAGGACGCAGACATTAAAGGACTGCTCACTCGCAACCCCCAAGTCATTCACATCACAAGTGTGCCAAGTGAAGCTACCACTATTCTAAATCTTCATGTTGTATTATTTGACAACAACAACAACATTTACAAAGTGCTTTATATAAAAAGGAACCAAATAAAAATATAATAAAAAATTATAGTCGATTAATTCTAATTAATTAGGCCCCATTAATTTTATAATAATAATAATAATAATATTGAATTGTGCGGTCTTTGAGTATGTTTTGTTCTGCATTCAAAAATCCAATGCATCCAATAAAAGATTGTACACCTGCAATATGTATAAAATATAAAGTGCAGGGAGAAGTAATCATTACAGTGATTTTAATTGAAAGTTTTACAAAGCGATTCTAAAAGAATAGTACAATTAAAGGCCTAATGTGGTATGCCTTACAAAATTACTTATGTTTGAATTAAACCTGAAAATGTGAGACGTATAAGTCATATAATCAGACAATTCAATACAGTCCCGCCTACTTACCAGTGGTGGAGAACATGCTGTCAAACTCTATGATGAGGTCGTCGTCCCTATCGAACCTCTCAAATCGGATGTGGGGTGCAGCGTTGATGTCAGGAAAGTCTTCATCTAGCTCCATTTCTGAACCTTCATCATCATCATCCTCATCTCCTTCATCTTCATCCTTGGGGGGGATGAAGCCGTGAGCATTGAAGACAAATCCACATGCCATGTTTCCCCAGAAATGTTATGCATTTTTCTCCATACTGTACCTGATCCTCCTCCTCTTCCTCTTCTTCTTCCTCTTCCTCATCCTGGCTGTCCTCATCGTCGTTGCTCCCGCTAGAATCTTCCTCCTGCGTGTGCTCCTCATCCTCTGGCTCCAGGATGTTCATGGAGTCTGATAAAGGAGAGAGTGTAGTCGTATGAACACAAAAATAAACAAACGATAAAGCAAATCCAAGACTCAGACTGTGAGGCCATAATTGCCCTACGACCATACAAGTCGCCGTTACGGCCTCACCTTCACGGTTGGCCTGAAGAGTGGACGCCTGGCTAATATTGGAAGGGGCCTCATCCATCAACACATCCTCCTGCGATTCATCCTCACCGCTCCGTCCCACTGGTTGATAGAGGAAACAAAATCAGACTCAAGCCCTTGGCTTCACCTATGAACTTAAAGGGCCCCACCAAGAGGGAGCTGAAGGCTTACCTATAATGGCACTGTTAACAGCACCTCCATCTCTCTCCAACAATTCATCAATCAGATCCACCAACTCGTTCTCCACCTGTATGCATGTATGAAACAGGGCACACAAACGCAATGCAAGACACGTTATATCAGTGTTGGGTAATGGGCGGCGTTACCATTCGAGAATTACCACCTTACAGATATTCTTTGAGCCACTCACCTGCATGTCCTGTGTGCTGAGCACCTCCGGCTGGCCAGCAATGACCACCGTGTCTCCTTCCGCTTCTCCGTCCATCAGATCACTGTCTGTACCCGGCACTCTGAGGCTGCCTTCCACCGGCTCTGCCTCACAAGACTCACCTGGAGAAAGACAAGGGGGATGTATTTGGAATCAGTCACCATTGAGGTCCATATAAATTAATGTGAATTAATTGCGTGACATTAATGCTCCCAGTGTGTGAGTACAACACAGAACGTGAATATTAGGTGGCAATAAAGTGCAATTCATTTTCAAAACTAAGTCAATTCTTTGTTGTGAATAAAAACATCAACCTGTATGAATGAGGCACCACCAAATGAAATGAAATATTTGTGACACAATTTCATAGTTTATTTGTCACACACCCATGAGTTTGTGTTATTTGGATTGTTTGATTGAATACTTTATTAGCAGGTTTGTCAACAGTACACAGACAGTGTACTATAGTACAGTACTACAGTTATGTTAAAAGGATAACACAAAAAGCCCCAGAGCGCTTGTTTCCATTGTACTTAATTCATCAGTAATATTGGTAGAATACTGTAGTATCAACAGGTATATTTACCTTGGTCCTGTGTGTTGCTGTTACTGTCCCTGGCAGTGCCCACTGTGTCATGTTCGGTCTTGTTCTTGCTGGAACCTCCCTTGCCGCCAAACAGACTGCTAGGTTGATTTACGATGCGAGACAGAGTCTCCAGAGGCTTCAAGGCTGCATTAACTGTATTGGCCATGTTGGGACTGAAGCAATCACACGCACAGACACATGAGAAAGAATGGATGTGAAGCCAGTTCAGACAGAAAAAGAGAAACATAGTCTGTACAAGGAAAAGCCTCAATATGAATTTAAATAATTGTAACTTTTGACACTGTTCAATAAACAGAGGATTTTGCTCCCGAAAACAATATTGTGACATATTGTGTCAAAATCCTTATATTAACATGCCTGAAGAATACAATGACTTGTGAGCAGTACTGTAAATGACATTGGGGTTAGTTTGTGTACCTGGACAGATCCAGGCTATGAGGTACACGGGCCAGATCGTTGACCAGGCCTTTCTTGAGGAAGAGGCGAATTATATTATTCATGCCATTGTGCTGCGTCTTGGCCGCCGCAGTGCTGTAGAAGCTAGACGTGGAAGGACACGACTCCATAATGGTACTGATGATGCACATCACTGCCTGCAACCTGAGAGGTGGAGAGAGATAAAGAGTCAGTGATGTGTGATTCTAAAAATGCCTTCGAATTCCTACAGTAAGCAACACTTACTGTAGAAAAACAACTTTAGTTTGAACCCACATTTCTGCCTACAGTACATGATTGTCAGGCATCAGTTTTGTTTTGTATGGCAAGTTTTAATTAAATAGTTTTACTACTTTTACCTTGCATGTTTCTCTGTGCCTTCCGTCATAGCCAATGCCCGACTAAGTGCAGCCTTCACCTCATTAACCAAGGCCACCTGAGCATCAGTGCCTGTGCCAGCAGCAGCCAAGCTGGCCAGGAAGAGGCGGGCCAGGGCTGGGGTATCCTTATCCTCAGAGTTCTGGGTGTGGGGCAGCAGGTGGTCCAGCACGAAGGCTAGAACACTACAGTCCTATGGGATGTATACAGTACGATCAACAAACAGGACGAGGCTGTCAACTAGGGCTGATCTCAGAAATTAATTTGAATGTTGGTCTTCAAAATGCAATGACCAGTAAGTAGCAATAATTGTCAATATAAAGTTTACAAAGGATAATATGAAATATTTTTTGATAATATTAAAATGCAATTGATATGACCACCAGATTAAAACAAAAACCCAATGCTATTCTCCATAGAGAAAAACTTCCGAAACAGGGGAAGGACTTCTGTGCGCTATTGCACTTATAACTGTGGCATCACCTACCTCCTTGATGAGCTCAGATTGTCCAGCAGTGTAGCAGTAGGAGGCTATGAGTGTGGCGATGCCCACATAGGAGCGCACAAGCTCAGCCAACAGTCTAAGGATGGTGGAGGTGGGCATCAAAGGCTTGCTGGCCTTTGCTTTAGCTGCTTTAGCCTCCTCCGAGCTGGCGCTCTTATCGCCTTCCGTCTCTTTCTTCTCTTCTCGCATCTCCTCTGGTGTGGAGGCTGAGGGAGACGGGGACAAGAGTTAGGACCAAACTCAACAGTGAAATTGACCTATTCCTCTAATAATAGATTGATTGATATTGATAGATTGAATAGACAAATAAATGTAACCGATTTCCATCTCACCTTCTCCTTGTGGTGTACCAGACTGGGAAGACTCGGCTACACCCCCGTCTGCAGCAAACACCTGAGCCTGATGAGGAAAAAAAATTGCTTCCGTTATGAGTCGTGTTAATCATCTCATGCTGTGACGCTGAGGTAAAGAGAGGTCCCCCACACACACACACAGCGGCTTATCGCTCTGATAAAAAGTTAACTGTAAAAATTTGGTACAAAGCATTTTGGTATTTTCTCGTTATTTATTGTAGTCTTGCACCAGTGACTACTGGATGTGCCAGATAGCTCTTTGATACAGTACAGTTACTCTCAGACTGCATGTGGTCTACACAGGATTGTTGTCTATTAAAATAAGCAGTCTGCCGTCATTTAGTTAACATAATTAATTGCTTTTAAATGTTCAAAACATTCATATGGCTCTGTTGCACTTGCTACAGCAAAATAAATGTTTACGTTTAGGCACCCCTGCGATCGTCACACTTTTTCTGTTACAAACTGACCCCGGCCCCCATCAGAGAAGGGAAAAGTTATGTGGCCCTCACAGAAAAAAAGTTTGGGGACCTCTGTGCTACAGGCTCATTAGCTAGTGCACAACCAGAATGGAACACTGATTTGTATTAAAATGCAATTGATATGACCACCAGCCACCACATGATGTCGCCAAACCACCAAAATAGTCCATCTTGTGACTAATGGGCAAATTGGGCATCATTCCACACAGTAGCCGTTTTGTGCCGCTGCAAGTCAGGTAGACTCACGTTGATGTGGAAGGCAGACTGGGAGTCGTAGTCGCTGCCCTGCCTAGTGAGTCTGTACTGCTGGTAGACGTCATCCCCAACATCCTGCAGGATCTGACACAAGTCCTGGCCTCCAGGTACCGTCACTGCTCGCTCCTCTGGACGTTCAGCTGCAACACACACACACACAAACTTAGCTGGCATATAATACAAAATAAGGCCGACAATAAACAAGTTAATTAACAATGTGTTGAACATCCATGTTTGCTGCTTTAAAATTGTGATCTTTTTGGTAGATAAAATGTTTGGCATAGTGAGTCACAGACCACCATTTGATGAGATTCAGCCTCTCGGACCCAAAACTTATAAAAAATTGGTTTTTGTCAACAATTCCATGCTGTATTGATGTTGGTACCATAGGAGATATAACAGAGAATGTAGAATAATTGTTATCTAAATCAACATTTGCCTAATCGTGTAGACTCACACGGGTACACAGGAGACCAATTCCGGGTTATTATGACATGACAGTTACAGATTTCAGCTTTAAAATACAGATCGGTCAGCTCTGTACGAAGCAAATAGGATCAGCAAAACTTGAACCACTATTTTTAGTTATGGCTTCCTAGTCCCAGCGTCTTACCCTCTTCAGGTGCATGGTAGGCAGCCAGAGCATTGAGCATGTCGTAGATGACCTCCTTGATGGTGTCAGGGATGGTGGGAAGTGGGGACAGCTTTAGTGGGGTGGTCTTCACCAGCTGCACAGCGTTGGGACCCTTGATCCTCAGGTTCTCAAACTCGTCATCGGAGGCTGAAACCAAAGGTGTCGACAGACCGATGTAGAATAAAAGCGGACCTCCTCTAGTCAACACTAACTTCCTAGAGTAGATTTTATTCCCATTCTGACCCGAGATCAGATTCATACGAGGTTTCTACTGGACACACACTGGTCTGATGAACCCATTCTGACCTGAGATCAGATTCTAAAAAATGTCAGTCGTTCTTCGATTTAAAAAAAATAGCAGACCTACAAGCTCGTATCGCGCCACTCGGTGGCGCGATATGAGCTTGTAGATCTGCTATTTTTCAATAGCTAAAGCATAACATGATGCCAACACCAAAATGGGTGCCCGGTCAGAATGGGTTATTCCCATTGCCTAGTCGTCAATATCGTTGGATCCCCGTTTTTGCTCTCCTCATTTACATTTTGCAGCACTTGATTCATCATTGTGCAGTGAAAATAGTTTATATTTAATAGTGTTTGCACATACAAGGACTCTTAAAAAGACAAGTAGTAACAAAGCATTATAATGGTTACATACATTAAGTTAAGGTATCGGGATAAAGTTTAACAAGAAAATTATAAAACGTATATATATCCCGTTTACAGAAGACATGGTGGGTGCACTTGTTGCATCAAACAATCAGAAATTAAACTGATTTAATAAAAAGCCCTTTTCAATTCATCTTCATGTAATTGGTCCTCACTAATATGATAACATTTCTGTCTATTCACTCTGTATCTCAGAGGGCTATTTGGACAGTTCCAAAACCTGCCTACCAGTGACAACAGTAAGGAGATTGTCATTTCAAACAAGAAATCAATGAAAGCATAAGAGCTTCTATTTCAGCATGCTAACTTTCAAGGAAGCAAAAAGCTGTAGTTTCTATTGGGTTGGAATCCCCATCAATGATGTAATTGGTAGGCAGGTTTCTGAAATGTCAATAGCATAGCATTAGCCTTTCGCTAAACCCCACCCTAAAAGCCATTGTCCAATGCCAATCCAAAAGGTTTAGCCACAGTTGCTAAGGATGGCAAGCTTTCGTCACCTCATAGCTGTCAATGTTATTTTGCATGGCTGTGTTGAACACATACACAGCTTAACGTTGAGAAAGTTACACGACTGAGCCACCAAGGTGATGGCAATAATACTAATGACCTTAGTCTTACCGTGCATTACATGAAAACTGCTGTCAAGCGGTCGTTAAAGTTGATTGTTGGATGTTTCTCCATCTAACATTTCCTTGCATTTCCAGTTTATTGAAATAATGTCATGCACATTTGTCCAGTGCATAACCTACTGCGGGCCTGGCAGACTAGATTTAGAATACATTTTGAAGCTCTTGCTACTGAAATGATCGATTATATGGAGAAATCTTTCCATTTAATACGCATCTCAATGGGTGAGGAAGGAAAGCTTGCCATGTCTCCTCTCAGTAACCGTTGTGCAAACGTGCCTATTGGACAAGGACGGGTTGGGGAAGGACTTAGCGAAGGGCTAATTGCAAACTCACCCGTACCAGCTCCGCGGGGTGCAGGCAGCGCAATACGGACACAGTTGTTGGCTGTGTCGGCAAAGCAATCAGGGTTGCGGCAGGCAGCTGGACCCAGGACACGCAGGATGTAGTTGATCTCTCTGGAACCCAGACTACCCGAGACCACACCTGATGTGGTGCTTCCTGCTCCACTGGTTACTGCTGACCTTACCACCTAACAAAACACAACAGTCAGTCAGGGATGTTTCATGATATGGTATAGATGCCTACTATACTTAAGATATCATGACCTGTTCCTCAAATGTATCTAACCTTCTCCATGGTGTGCCTAAGTGTGGCTGGATCTTCTATGATGTGTCTGAACAGCAGGGTCACAAGTGGGGTGAAACCATTGAAACCCGAACCTTGCGTCAGCCCTAGGATCATTCTTGTGCTCTTCAGCTCAGCAAACATCATGGCGTAGTGGTGGGTACGCGTCAGGCGCAGGCAGAGGCGCAAGGTGGCATGGAGGGTGTCCGGGTCCACAGGCACGCTGATCATACTGACACAGGCTCTGATGAGGACGGTGGTCATGTCCTCCGTCAAGCCTTGCACCACAATATCCCCCTGGGACTGTTCTGGTTCCAGGGAGACAACAGGAGTGGAGGAAGCCGGTGGCGCAGATGAAGCCTCCTTCAGCTGGCTGGAATCATCTTTTGGAGCTGCCATTTCCACTGCCACGGAGGCTGAATCTAGAAGGAGAATACAGATTAGCAATGTTTGCTGATTTTTGGATCAACAATTCAATGTGTGACAGTGTCACAGTAACGTTTAAAATAGCTCACAATAAGTCATGTCCTCGACACATTGTGTAGATCAGCTTTTTTCGTTGTGCAAAATCAGAGCGTCACATCCCTTCAAGCTATGGGACGTTAGTATCCGCGACGCGTGGAATGACTGCAGTGTTTGTCAATCAGAGACTGAGACAGATGGCTACGTGACTAATTTCGAACCAATGTTTTCAGATACATATTTTAGTGTGCTTATTAAAGTTTAAAAAGAGTAATAGTGTCTGGAATCTGGATGTCATCTTGAATGAGATTAAAAACGGAGTAGTTCTGTAATCAAAATCAGCCGTGTTTGGAGGAACGCGCAGCAATGGGAATCAAAGAGGTGAATGAAACCAAGATACATCTTTATTCCTTTTTATGACGACCACGGATACCCTCTAAAAGTGTGAAAAACATATTTTTCCTTTCACCGTGTCCAGATCCAGAATCCAGGTCCACTCTAATCCTTGCTTTTGACCATTTAATCTCCACAACAGGTTAAAAGTTTGCAAACTATGATACTACTGTGGATATTTACATGTGTTAAGGCAATAGAAATTGTCGGCTCCCAAGCTCACCCTCTCTCCTTCCAAATTACCACACTACAGTGCCCAGGTGAACGTCACGATTCATCATTATCATTAGCGTGATCACCACCACCCACCACACTACTACCAGTGCAGTGCCTAATCTGTGTGCCCAAGTGTGTCATACGTTCACGTCATCATTTGAACATTACCTGTGTCAGGCTGGGTGTCCTCTCCTTTGCTCTTCTCTCCCTCGTCTCTCTCAGACTCTGTGGTGCTGCCAGTCTTGGCAGGTTTGGGCACACGAGGTACTCTCTGGACGGTGAGCATCACTGGCCTCCTGTTACCAGTCTCCTCATTCACCTGGCACACAGAAACAGATGAGGCCAGCAACCATCACTTGCATATACTGGAGTACACGCCAGACACTCACACATGATGCTATGAATATTCAAAAACTGGTGGTAAATCTATGTATTTAAGAGGAGAACCATGTTCACAGTCTTTACCTGCACCATAGTGTTGAATTGCACAGTATATCTCCTGCGTCCGGCTGTGAAGCGGACACTGCTCTCCCCCGCCCTCCAGGCAGAGTCGATTGTACTATTGTTGGAAGCACTGTAGCTGCACCAGCGGCCAGAGCGGTCGTCGAACCACCGCCAGTTGTTACCATTAGGCTGCAAGTACTGGCAGAACAGACAGACACGATAGTAAACAGTAGAATGATTGCCTTAAAAAGGGGGTAAATTATTAATTAACTATCAGAATTCATAACCCTGGTTGTGTTTGGGGCAGAAATTCAATGGCTACCTTGTTCATTTGTGCTCTGCGCTTTGAGGAGACTGCCATCTTCTCATAGAAGTCGATGATCAACAGCACTGGGGTGATCCATCTATACAGAAGACAGTGTAAAAAGTTACGAGATATAGTTATATTTTCTGTAATGTTGACGCTCAAAAACCTAAATACAAAGAATGCCATGAGTCACAGTGTGTTGGCATTTAGAAAATTGGCAACAGTTATCCAGAGCTATTTTTAATCCGTCTGCTCTGTAGATGGCAAGTTGTAGACCACTCACTTAGGTGTCTGTATGTCCTTCTGTTCTTTGGCAGCCTGCAGACAGGGCTGCACCACCTCCAGCAGCTTAATCAGCAAATTGAGAATCCCGCTGTTCTCCACCACTCTGGCACACAACAGCTTCAGCTCCTGCATGAAATTAACAGACTGTGCCATTACCCCAAGATGTGCTTTTATTAAAGGCACACAGTGATGGTTCCGAATACAAAGGACAACTCTGGCCTGTCATTCTTATTTGAAAACATGTGGAAGCCAGATGTATCCCATTCCTCACAGTGGAATGATAGTATCAATGTAAAAATTATACAATGTCACCCTTGAGTTACAACACTGCATTTATTCAAGCGCTTTTATTTGTGTGCAATTACCTCGAAGAGCAACGTGAGCAGCAGAATTCGAGTTGCGAGTTTGGAGGCCTGGGGCAGTGTGGCCATCTGCCTGGTCCACTCAGCTACCGTCTTTGTGTCACTGGTGGTCAGAGGCACGGCGGCCTTGATCAGCACGTCTGCTGCATTCCACACCTACACACAACCCACACACAGCATCAGGCTGACGCAAGCACTATGTTCTCCCACGCCACAACATACAAGTGAAATCTTATTCGAAGTAACCTACTTTCCTCACTGTTACTTTCTGCACCCGAATAACCCTTTTGCAATAGTCATCATAGAGGATTTAAGATTTACTGCCATATGAACTAAATTAGATAGTCACAATAAGCCACTGCTCAGAACAATCATAACCCAGACATTAGGCACATATGAACTTATTTTGTTATATAAAACAAAGTAATAAAGAGCTTTGGGAAAAAAGATTAAAACTAAATCACAAGGTAAAAATCATAATGATATACAAACAATGTTCACACCGACCTGGTCAACAACCTGGCTCAGGATCAGGTCTCGGTACTCCGGGCCACTCCTCTTGATGGCCGTCATCAGCAGATCACAGAGGCGGTAGACTGTGTCGGGAAGCTCGTCCAACAGGTGGAAGCAGCCAGGCAGCATGGAGTCTGTGAAGGTATGAAGCTCTTGGGGGTCCAGAGGCTCAGCCTCCATGAAGCGTTCCAAGCAGCGTGCCTCCTCCTCCTCTGCTCGCTCCCTGGCTCGTCTGTCCTCCTCCTCACGTCGCCGGGCAGCTTCCTGAGGGAAAAAGAAGAGGCGAAAATGGGAGGTGATGTCAACCGGTCATGTCATTTAGCAACAGGTGGCTCAGAGTGTGTGTTCCTCTGCGTAATGTGTTACGTAAGGAGGCGCACCTCAGGGGAGTCAGAGCGCTGCTCCATGCTAACCTCTTGTCCCAGTGACATGGCGATGGCCCTCATCATCTGGTCCTCTTCAGACATGGTCAGGTCCTAGAAAAACCAAAGAAGAGACTCACCGTTACTACTACGCACCACCACACAGGCGCCAATGGTGAGGGACAGAAAGGAAGTACAGGAACAGTTTGTTTGTATTATACTGTACATGACATTCATATCTCTCCTTTAATTGCTTCCAAGTAGCCTTACCCTGACAGCTCCACTGAGAAGGGGTGGAGGGTGTGTCAACAGGTACTCTGTTGCCTGCTCCATGGTGCTGGTATTGAGCAGGGCCTCCATTGCGTGCTCCCTGGAGAAACCCATGTCCATCAGCTGGAGGACAGACAGTATGCGGTCAGGTCACAACATTAATTAAGATAGTCGGTGGGTGCGAAAAGAAAATAGGGAATGATGAGGACGCAAGGGATTCTTGCAGAGAAGTCAAGGAGGGCAGAAAAAGGTCAAAGACTGTCACTGAATATTATCATTATAAAAGACCAGGGAAACATTCTTCCACACATTCCTTCTCTTCCCTTCATTTGCTTTTAATAACACTTGAGTGGCCTCAGCAACCGGTTCTCTTTAATCTCTGCATAGCATCCAATCATCATACCTTACCCAACACCACCCTCATGAACAACCTCAGATGGGTTGAATCCCATTACTCTGATTAAAATTCTTCTCACCAAATTAATCCTTCTCCCTCTCCATGTTTTTTCCCCTCTCCGCCTAATCTTTCCTCCCTCCCTCCCTCCCTCCCTCCCTCCCTCCCGCCCTACCTCTTCTGCCAATCGCTCCACTCTCCATCTCTTATACCTGCTGAAGTTGTTGACGGACCCGTGGGTGCTTCCCTCTGCCCTGTTTCAAAACAAACGCTGGGCGCAGGGTTCAGTTCACGCAGAATATGGAGGAAGTCTCCCTCTCCATAGTCTTGCGTTGCCAGAAAATCTGCCTTCCAATATGCCTGGTGACATCTGAATTCGACATAGTTGCTAGACAAACATGACTACTGCTTAATCATATCACCATCCAAATATGAAGGACCACCATAAAGTGTTCACATTGGTTCTGCAATTGTTTTTCTGTCTTTTTTACATTTCCAATAGATTTTCCACACAGTTTTAGCAACAATGAATTTAGATGTCACCGGACTTATCAGCAGAAAGATCTCCAATCTAATCTTTCATCCCTCCCACCACCTCTCCTATCCATCCCTCTCTCCCCATCTCTTATACCTGCTGAAGTTGTTGTGGCCGATCAAGTGGGTGCCTCCCTCTCCCTCTGCCTCTTCCCTGTTTCAAAACAAACGGTGGGCCTGGGGTTCAGTTCATGCATTATAGGGGAGGAAGTGTGGCATAAACACAGCAGCTCTGCTCTTGTCTCACCGACATGGCCGCCTAGGTATCCAATTATACTGTTAGCCTGTGCTGTCAAATCTGCCTGCATACCACAGCAAGCAGACAACGCCACTGTAACTAGGCTGTGAGAAAGCCCTGAGCCTACAACATATATAATACTACCACAAAATAATTAAAGCATATGAAATAGCCATACAATACAAACGGTATCTTAAAAGAAAACAATAAGTGAGCAATGATGCATGATCCTGGAATTTTAGGCCAGAGGTTAAGCAATTTGGACAACTGTGACAGAACAGAAGAAGGACAAAACACAAGTTGATTTTTGCAGATGGGGAAGTAATGGAAATACGAACATACTAAACAGTGAACGTAAAGATGACTTGTCTCCTTACTTGTGTGAGCTGGGCCTGGTTGACCTGCGGATCTCTACGGGGGGTGGAGTTGGTAGAGTTGTCGTCGGTAGACCCTCCCGCTGCTCCGGGGGCCGGCACCGTCCCGGCTGTCGCTGTTCCCTCTCCAGATGGTGCAACGACACTGGGGGCACTGCTGCTGCTGGGTGCAGTGGGTGCCGAGGGGGTGCCCTCCTCTTCTGGACGGACCGTGCCCTCAGTCTCCTTGGCCAGGCGCTCTTGGATGACAGGTTCTCCTCTCAGGATGTGACATAGGATAGCCAGCATGGACTCTGCCATTCGGCCTCCATACACCTTCAGAGGTTTGCGGTTCCACAGGCTGCGGATGCAATTGAATGCAGCCTACAGAGGGAGGAAGAAAAGTTACCGTCAACATGATCAAAACCATACATGGATGACCAGTTTTCATAGGCTCTTCAATCTTGCAAACACAGACACCAATCACACAATTGTTTGTGATATAGAGTAGAGTATAGAGTATGGATGACTTCTGACCAACTTGACCAAAAAACAATACTGTTGGATGCAGATATTCTTCTGCTTATAAGGTGAGGCATACCCAAATCAGTCTGTTGTTAATGTTAATAGTCACTGACCTTTTGGGTGACAATGAGGAACCGCAGGGCACTAAACTGAGGTGTGGTCGGAGTGACACCAGGAACCTTAGCTGGTAGGGAGTGTGGAGAGTCCAGCACAGTGCTGGGGTTCACCATCTTCTCCACCAGCATCAACCAGGCGTCCAGGAACTCCCCTGTTCCATCTGGCAGATCAGTGTGTTCCAGACCCTCAGACACAGGCACCTTACCACCCATGGTCAAGGCCCAGTTAAATGTCCTACAGAGAGAAGAACATAATGAACCGTTGCTGAAAACAAACTAATTTTTTTCTCTTTACAAGCTAGCTGATTGTGTTCCACTCACTCGAAAAGGGCATCATGTCCTCCAGAGCAGAAGAACTTCTGCAGCATCAGATGGTAGGGATACTTCCTCTCATCAAATAGCATTGGAGACGTGAAGCCCACAGAGCATATGAAGAATGTCAGCCTACAGCAACAGAGAACACAACACTTGACCATCTTCAGACAACATAATCCATTACCAATGCTAACAAGCAGATAATAATATCAGATTGAAAACAGACAGTCATGTCATTATTTACAAGCCATGACCAAGAATGATGACTGACTCAGGCAGGTTTGCTCATACCTAAAGCGAGGGGTTGGAGTGTAGGGTGGTGGCTGCCAACTCAGGCCCTTTGTGAGTAGCTTGGTGAGGGAGGAGGCAGTGGCGCGGGCGGCAGGAGTAGGGGCAGTGCCCGTGCTGGTGGCATGATGAGAACGGCGCTGTCTCACTGGGGAGCCCACACACAGCTTGACAAGTAGGCCAAAGAGCTCAGCCAGAGCCCTGCCAAGACGAGACGAGGCTAGAGGGACGGAGACATGGGTTTGTTAGAATGTAATAATCTATTAAGCAACCAGAAGTCTAGGATGTGAAAACAAACCACACAAATAAGGTGCCTTGCCTTTACGTCTAATGCCAATATTGACAGACTATGAGAAAATTCTACTTAATTTGGTGACACCCACTCACCAGAGAGCAGTGGTTTAATTTGTTTAATGCGAGTGGCCATGGCTGGGGTGAGTTTGGACTTGGCCTTGGGGTCGGTAGTGGTGGGCTCATCAGTTTCCATTGGGGCGAGTGTGTCTCCATCCAAGCCCATGCCTTCCAGCAGGCCCCCAGCAGATGAATCCACAGTCACTGCCTCAGAATCTACATGGGCAGGTCAGAAGAGGAGAAATAAAGATAAATGGAAGGCCTTCACTTCACTCATCCATGAACATGACGGAAAACTGTCAAATGGCTCCATTACCAGTTCTCCTGGAGGCAGAGGCTGTGGATGCTGCAGAGCTACCAGGTGGCTTTTCTTCCTTGGGCACCAGTTTCTGCATGTCAGCCTGGCCAAACTCACAGCCTGGAGGCAGACTGGAGGACAGATACACGAGGGTCATTGCTTGACAGATGATCAGGAAAGGAGGAAGAGGAGGTGAAGGAGGAGTACTGACCTGTTGGGCGTGCAGAGAGACAGCAGCACTGTGCTTTCCCACACTAGGGAACAGTAGAGCTGGCTGAGCTTGTTGAGGACACTCAGCCCAAGCTGAGATCCCCACTGGTTCACTGAGATTGCTCTGATCTCGCTCTACTCACAAACATGAAGAAGGACACAAATTAGGAAGGGAATCAATAATTTACAGAACAGGGATAAAAACAAAAACTCCTCATGGCTGACATTGTCAGGCCAAGTCCCATTATGTGATTTGTTAAACACTATAAGGAGACAAGGCACACTAGCTTTCTGTGTCCTAAACAATTGTAATGAAAGTAGGTCCAACAGGGGGAAAACTCTTAAATTGGCACATGGGGTTAGGCTATACATTTTCTCAATATTCTCTTCAGATTTGTACTCCTTGATTCTTTAATATATGATAAACGGTTTCCCTGATGTTCTCTATGGTCTTCACTGTGAAGTGTGTGCCAATTCATGCTTAATTTTGTACCAGGATGACATAGTGTACTGGTTGAACATTGTCACTTACTAAACATTATCCCCTACTGTACAGTGAGAACAGCTGCCAAAATTAGCCTACTAAACCCCATTGATGTATATGGCGAAATCACAAGCAGTGCATAATTTCCCCTGGTAATTCAAATGCTTCAAGTGTCCCTGCAGTAACCTAGGTTTCAGACAGCCAGACCATCAGTACAAAGTCAAACTATTGTAGCCGAGGCAGGCCTCGGCTACAATAGTGCATCACAAAACGATGATCAACCATCTCATGTAATGTCTCATCTACGACTGTGTTGCTTGCCAAAAGGAACAGATGAGATCTAAGCTAACGAGGCAACGCCCCAAGATGCTATTTGATATCACAGATAAACATGTGTACATCTATATAAAAAAAATAGAATTGTGCAGGGATTGTTTATACATATCCTTGTGTTAAAGGTAGAGTAAGTGATTTCACTAAATTCAAATATCACTTATTTTTTTGTTTTGTTGTGATAATCCTCTCTACTATAGAGTGTGCTGACCATATAAGGAGTTCCTACCTGTCCCCAGTTAACCCCTGGGGGTCAAAAAACCTTAGGTTTCGTTTTTGACTCTCTATCCTGATTGGACGAAGGCTTAGGTCCCACAGCCAAAAACGAAACCTACGGTTTTTTGAGTGAAATCACTTACTCTACCTTTAAGACATTCTCCCCAACTTAGACTGAAATGTTATCCACAATTGAACCATGCAGAAATGTATTGCCTAAACTACAGCAACTACACATAAAAACACAGAAAATACTCAAGTTTACCTGGCCCACCCTGCAAGTATGGACAAACATGAGGATATAGGCATGCGCTGCTGTAAGTGCATGCAGCAGTGGCGTGGCACGGGCAGACAGCGTGGCATCTGTGACATGACCGGCAGTGGCCAGTTCTCTGAGCAGCACAGAGCCTCCAGGCACCTCGATGGGCCGGTGTAGAGGCTCCAGGGCTGTCAGGATGCTGTCCAACTGGCACAGACCCTCTTGGAGAACCTTGGGTTCATGAGACAGGGTCTGGAACAAAGAGAGAGTCAAGTGTTAGAGGGGATTGCTTCAGTCTCAACATTGAAGAATCCAAATTGATACGCCAACATTGTCAACTCGTGGCTCACCAGGATGGACTTGCAGACGCCAGCGACAGCCTGGCAGGCAGCGGAGGTTGGAAAGTCTATGGGCAGGTTAGGCAGACCCAAGATAGAAACCAGTGGAAGCAAGCCCTTCTGGTTAACAAACTCCTGACAGTGGTCATCTGTCGTGTTGTTGCTAAGGATGGATTCCACAAACTTCATCTGGAAAGCACACACACACAGTCCAAATAAATGGTTAACTTATAAACAGGTGCATATTTCCCTTATTGTTCAGTGAAAACAATCAAAATACAAAGTCAAATACTCACAACATTCAGGATATAATCCATGAGAGGAATCGGTATCCGCTCCTCAGTTCCGACCACCCTGCAACAAAAATCACAAAATCAAAAAGCCACCCAAAAAAAAATACAAATTTAATTACAGACATAAATTAAACAAACATAAATCTAGTATTAATACAACTCAGTCTGTTAGGAGTCATCATTCTACTCTACTGTGTTTTGAACTCATCGTCATACAGTTCAATTGGCACTGACTGTCTGTTGCTCTCTGGCTCCCCCTGTTGCTGGGTGAAAGTGTGGAGAGCCTCCTCCTCTTCCTCGTCCTCACTGGACGCCTCCTCTGCAGCATGGCTGGAGCGCACTGGCGGCGCCACCACTGTGCCATCCGCCTTCTGGATGGATGGCTTCTGGCAAATGTATTCTGGGGCTCGGCCCAGATTACATATCTCCTCCAGTAGCTGGAAATGCACATTTATCTTTAACGACCCCACTTTACCACTCTGGACAACTGACATTTTTTGTTTTATAATGGGAAAAATGGAAATGTGTTTGGGTGTCAGACCTTGATGATGGCAGTGGTGGCGTCAGTCTTTAGAGTGGGTTGGTGTCTCATCAGCTCATCCACGGCGCTGCCCAGGTTTGATGCAGTGTCACCTGCAGATGCACGTATAAACAAATGTTAGCTGCACATTCTGCAGTACTGTATATTTTAATAAAGTTTATGAACAAGAACACACATAGAGAGAGGTTGAACTCACCCAACGGGTCAGAGCTGCGACGACGTCTCATGGCCGGTAGATAGTCAGGGGACAGCAACACCTTGAAGAGGCGCTCAAAGGGCTGACACTGAACGAAGGAGTGCAGACCTCTCGCGTTCAGACACAGGGCACTGAACACATTGGGCAGCGAGCCCAGCACCTCACGGGTCGCAGGAACCTGCAGAGAGAGACACTGTGAGAGAGAGAATAGGCAGAAAGAGAAGAAAGAAAAAAAAGGAAAGAGGGGAGAGAAGGCAAGGGGGAGAGAGTGGCGAGGATAGGGTTAACTGCGATGGAGGAAGAGCGGGGGAGAGCCAAAAGGCAAAGGCAGTGAGGACCGGTAAGAATGCAAGTGTCCAATAGAAACGGAGGGGGAAATGAAATGCTGTGTGCTCGCATGAGGAGAAATGCAAAAGAAAAGAGAAGCGAGTGAAGCTTTTCACTGGCTGTGTTCTGAACCAGTTTAAGAAAAATGTGACATTTAAAAATGTTAAAGATTGAGGGGGGAGGAAGTGTGATGGAATAGCCGTATGGGAGGAAATGAGAGGGATACAGTGAGCTGTCCAGAGAGCGAGAGAAACGAGAGGGGAGGTAGAAAGAAAAGAAAGAAAAAGAGACAGCACACAGGAGAGGGAGTGCTGGCAAGGCAGACTCACGTCTTTGATGAGAAGGGCATGCAGCATGACATCAGTGAGACCGTTATCCTGCAGGGAGGAGAGCAGGGATGGCTCCTGGAACACAAACACCGTCACAACCTCCGTCGCTGAGAACCAGACGATGAAGAGGGGACAGAGCAAAACAAAGAAAGGGAGAGAGACGGGCAATGTTTAATATATGCATCAATGACAACAGATTGGACAACAGAATGAACTACAAATTGGCTGAGGAGAAAAGGGAAGAAATAAAGATTTGCGGACAATCATCTTCTCTTTCACCCGGAAAATACATTTTGTAACTACGATCGGTTCTTCAGGTATGGTCCGTTGAATAAAGCTTGTTTTGACCAAAAACACAATATGGGAAATCCGAGATAAATGCATTTTTGTAAATCTGTTTACATTGAGGCGGATGGAGACAAAGTTTTCACTTCCGGTTTCACTTCCTAGCAACCTAGAAGCATTCATACATTGGTGAAGAGCGCCTGCCCCTCTGGCGTAATCACTAAAAACACGGTATTGACGTCCGGGCCCAGGGACGTCAATGGCGGTTAAGTGTTGGATTTGGTCTGATGTCATCCAGGGGCAGTTAATTGCGAACGTAGTGAGCACTAACTATGAGACCTAGCAGAACATGTCTGTCTGTCTGTGTGTCTGTCACGCTGTAACACCACATGCCCGCCACCAGAGGGCACAGCTGTATCACACACAAAACACACACACACACACAAAAACCTGACTTAAATGCGTTCGCTTCCCGCGTTTGCGCGTCTTACTTGTGTGTTAGTATTGGATATACCAACTGGCAAAGATACTACTTGAGTACGTTTTAAAAGCGGGCATATGCTTTCCCTAAACTAGGGATGTTTACTCACCCAATAGAAAGAGTGAAGGACCGTAATACTCTGCATTACTGATGATGTGCTTGAGTGAGGTAGGCAAGGACCCATCCATTACTAAAGAAAGCAAGTGAGAGACACACACAGGTCAGCAAAGGCACACACTATGACACTCGAATACATTTGCATAATGCGATATATTTAGCAATAGCATGATTTGCATAGGGATCTTGGCCTAAACACCACATTATTATTATTAATGAGCCTGTATGCCAATAGCTTACCATGGCGGATACCATCAGAAAATGCAGGATCCTGGATGGCTTTCTTTAAGAAGTTTAGCATTGACTTCAACAGAGCTGCCCTCTGGGGGATACACTGTGTGCCTGTGGGGCAAGACATTGTCATAATGAGAAAATGAGCTACTGAAGAACATTGCATGTAGGAAACTTGGCCTTTATGTGCGTGTACCTGTGCGAGGCGTGTTGGCAGTGCTGCTCTGCACTCGGTGGTCCATTTCTGGTCTGGAACCAGAGGATGTGGATGGGCCAGGGCTGCTCTCCATTGCAACTTCTGACACTGCAGGAAGACAGGCAATGTATGGATCTGGCAAATGCCAACATCTCTAATCTTTGAACCCCTGTTGAGTCTCAGTGCACCCCAATATCCTCGGTAGGGTTATCCTGGGTTCTAGATTAAGACTAGCTATTTTTGGCTTAGAGCCCAGGGGTTCTCTGGTCAACCAAGTACAGGGTTTAACAATGACTTACTGTCCATGTCTGTATCCATATCTTCCGACTCCACAGCCGTGCTGTTCGGCCTCTGGATCTTTGGCTTGATGACAAAAGGGCACTCTTTCCTTGACAGGTCCACTTCATGCTGCAAACAGAAAGATAGATGGAGAGAGGGGTTAGCGAGTCCAGACATTTGGCCGGGCCTATGGTGAATTTGTAGTTCGAGTGCTGCGTCAGACACTGTGAAAGAAGAGCAGAATGCAACACCAACCTCCAGTCGGCTGATAAAGATGGTAAGGCCGGTGTGGGACTGAAAGGCAGCCATATCTAGGTTAGTGATGAGGTCCACTACTCTCACTGCCCGCGTCACAAAGGTGATCTGATCCTGCTCATCCCCAAGGAACTTGATCACCTACAGAGTGGATAGGCGTTAGGCTAGGATGGTAAAGACGTGAAAGAACAAATACTCAAAATCATATCATAACACCACTGGCAGTGATTTAAAGTTTGGACATACCTTAAGTAGGGCTTCCATCATGCCACAGGATACTAAAGCTTCTCCACCAGCATCATAGCTGGCCAGGTGGTAGAGGAAGGAGAAGAGTGCTGTTGCAAACTGGTGCGGGTAGGGTTCCATCAGGGGGTCTGGCAATAATAAGCATTGTTCCAAAGTGAATGTGTGTATATACATACATACACACACACACACACAAACACACACACACGAGAGAAATGAATGCACAAAATTCTAAATTGGTGCTCACCAATCATGGCTTGTATACAGTTGCGCACCAACACGGGCAGGAAGCCGTGATAGGAAGCAGTGCCGGTGCAGTCAATAATGTTCGATAGCTTTGGTGTTCTTTCCAGATGGACGATGGAAGTTAAAGTGCGCAAAGATGCTGCCTTTATATCCTAAAGGGGAAGAATAGCACATTTGTGGTAAAATTGTATGGGGAGTCCATTTAAATTTTTATTTTCACATGAATATTAATCAAACAACGTTGGCTGCACATGGACATAGGATACAGAGTATGATTTCATAAACAAGTACTGTCCAGCTTCTTACCACAAGCTGTTTGTCCGTTATCTGTAACACATCCACCAGCTCCTCTATTAAGCCATTGTATAGAATACTGTTGGCTGACTCCTGGAGTGCATTCGAATAGACTGGGAAAGAGTGACAGAATAATGTCAGCAGTGAGCACTCACTGTAAGTAAATAACCATATATAATAATAAACTATTTGCATAGTAATAAAAAGGGACGGTACTGGTGCACACTACTCACCCAGTATAGAGATGGCATGCAGTCGGGCCTGCACAGCCTGCAACCTCTTCTTGTGATTTGAGAAGCCGTGGGCCAGGCGGATGTGTGTGAACAGCAGGGTCTGCTTGTCTTTAGGGATGTTGTACATCACCGTCAACGACTCCATGATCTCAGAGGGACTCTCAGAAATCTGGGAGAGACATGGAGCAGGGATAAAAAATAGCAGGGGTGTGAGCAGGCAATGTAAAAGGGGTCATTATACACAATACTTGCTGATAAACAAAACAATTAAATATCTTGCTTTACCTTGTCAAGCTGCTCGATGTGAATATAGTGTAATGTATTACTACTGGTCTGCTGTAGAAAGAAGAGAGCGAACCAAATTATTGCCATATTAGTAAACTGACAATGGCAAAACTAACAATAATGACCTTCACATTGCCATTATGTATTGTACAATGTTCGGAAATCATAAACCCATTTCCTGCCATTACCTTTCTCTCTACTTTGACCTCAGGACCGGGTTCAGCATAGAACTCAAAGTGCAGTGTGGTGGCACTGGGGGGATACTTCTGTTCGCATTTTAAGGGGTGTCAGCACAGTAAGAGGAATAGATTATTGAATAGTGAATTTTTAGTCTTATTTGAAAGCCATAATGAGAAAAGTAAAAATTCCACAAAAGGACAATCGTTCTGACTTTTGTCCAAATTAGTTATTGAGTTTTAACTTTGACAAACACTTACAGTCATAGACAGGTCCCTGCAGCATTCTGCTAGACCGAAGCCATTCTCTTTACCACCCCAACTCTGCGGGAGAGAACAAAGACACTCACAATACACTCAATTCTTGAAAAAGGTACAACTGTCATTATGTCAATGGGGGAAATTATGGCATTATTCAGACCTCTGCCAGGTGCTGCAGACGGGCCAGTAGAGGGGTCCTCTTGTCAGAACCTAGTCTGGTGATGTAGTTTGACCGCTTACTGAACACATAAAGCAGGTTCAGCACAGACAGGACCACCTGCATATCACATGACGCTAGCAAGGTGGTTAAGTGCTGTGAAGAGAGGAAAAACAAGAAAGAGACAGAGAAAGTGGTTAATATATACTAAAAAGGAGCAAGTTTGTTGACTCTAGTTCTAGTCTGACAGGTACATGATCCAGAGGGGAACAAGGAGAATGGTACATGATACAGAAGAGAAAAATGAGTGTCAAGTTTAGGTTATGCTTAGGGGGCAAAACGTGTTGTGCAACATGTTGGCACAACATGCTTGACAAAAAAAAAAAAAAAAAACATTTTTTTTTCAACCTACCTCTATAGAACTGTAGAGGTGCCTGGAGAAGCTGTACTCAATGAGCAGTGCTGTAAAGTTGAGCACAGCCAGCAGCAGGGCTTTGAGTTGCCCATTGTCTGGCCGGTCACACACCAGCAACCAAGACATATTCTCCACAGTCTGTCCTGCGTCGCACAGAATGCCATCGAAGCGGTCTAGTAGGTCCACCCAGTGGTACAGCTCACACTGATGACACAAGAACGTTTTAATAACTAAGCCAAACATTTCACTTAGGTTTATCTCCAAAAAAATACAGAGGTGCTTCAAGTTTGGATACTTTTTCGGGATGGGAGATAGTAAGTCCAGGTGCAGACTATGACTCTAGTCTACATGAATAGGAATCCCTCCCCCTTGCATCTCTGTTGTGGCTTACCTTGCCAATATTCCATGTCTTGATGTGCTGCAGTTCAAGCAGCAGTTGTTCGTCGTTGCATGCCTTAAGTTTCTCTATAAGTGTCCTGCAGTCAGCAGGCTGCACAGATCAGATCATGATAATGTTAGGGACAGACAGGAAAATTGCAATGACCATAATTAGTAGTAACCGAGTCTGAGCCAACATCATGTACACTCACAGCTTCTGTGGGGGTTTTCTTTAATTTGCTTCTGTCGACTTTCATTGTTGCTTCTTATTATTTGCTGCTTCTGTCAAGAAATTGCATGTCATTCAACGTACCAAGACACAACACTGAATATAGTGGTGATTATCAAATTACAGTGGTACAAAAGTAACATTTTATGACATGAATAACTATTATTTACTTACAGTAAGTAATTTGGCAATACCCACTTAACAGCATGTTCCATTCACGTTACCTGCACACACATAAATACATTGTATTAATTAAGCTGGTTTATGGTAAAACGCACCTTAAATTTGCAGAAGCCAAGACCTCAGATTGTACAAAAATGAAATAAAAACAGTCAACTATTACTTAAAGCTATATAAATATCATGGTCAGTCAAATTAACCTATTAGCATTACAATAAACAATGCAACAGCCAAAAAAATATATTCTACAACTTGAAAATAATATTGATTCAGTTTTGGTACAAGGCAGTCAACGAATTGACTAGACTTCAGTCATCCTGTGAAAAACAATGAGTTTAGAAAATTAGTGCTACTAGTCAGCAAACTGAGACCCACTATAATTGGCTAGCAGGTGATGCTAACGTTTCGTTTACCTTAGCTAGCAAGCCAGGCGAATTAGTAGCTAGCCAACTACTATACAAAGTCACTGTAATTTGTTTGACGCCCAACTCGGTGAATTGACACGTTTTACATGCTCAAGAAAAGGCACTCATGTATGTTGACCCATGAAACAAACGTCGAGCCAATTGACGGCAGTGGTTGGCCCGTCAGTGACTTGACACTGACAGGTTAAAGTTATAGCTGAAGCTGGCTAAATTTAGCCCTATCGTTAGCAACACAAACGTTACCTGACTGCCTTCAAGCTGCCACAAGATTCAATAATCGAACACCTCGGTTACTAGTTAGATCAGCAACATGCCCGGCTCATACAGCGAGCGAAACCCTCACAACGAACCGATCCTTCAGATCGATAGCTGGGGGAGTTGGTCTGTAGGAGCTATACCAGTCCAGTAGCAAACAGCTACTTCAAAGCAACAAAATAAAATCCAGACTAAAGGAAAAAAAACTTGTGATAGCCAGCTAACATTACCATTCACCACAGCACGTGATACATAACATATGCATTGGGCATCAAACCGCAGAGGTTTAGCAACAGACTTGAGAAAAAGCCTGCCGTACTGTCTACTGAGACTTGTAGACCGCCACTAGTTTTGACTCGCTGTCCCGTCACCCGTGGAACACCGGACTAGTTTAGCTCGCGGCTGCAGCAGCGCAGGCCGCACCGTCGATGCTAACACGTATAGCTACACTTCGTCAAACCAGCGCGTCTCAGTGAAAACGAATGACGCAATTTTCAAATGAAAAAGGTGTCGACGACAATTTTTTCCGTTGAAAATGCGTCATTTTTGTCGAGAGACACCGCTCCTGCGGTGAAGTATAAACTAAGCATCAGAAGCCCGCACTGTCACCCCCTGCATCACCACCACAAGCCAGCGGGTACTGTACGTCCGTGGCGTGCACCCGGCACAGCTCAACAACAACAATAGGTTTTTGGTTGTGCATCAAAACACTTGCATTCATATTATTTCTGGCAAAAGTTATAATTCTTACCCCCGGCCTTTCAGCTAGACAGCCGTGGCACGCGTTGCTGGCTGGCTAGCTATAGCAAGCTAGCTGCTAGTTGAATAGCAATAGCAGAAACGCATAACGTTAATAACTCGCTGAATCATTCTCAGACGGGTCTAACGTGACACTGCGAGTTGGTGTATTTTCTTTTTGGGGCAAACAGCCGAATAGAAACCGGCTCGGGATAGTGATGTGTTCCTCTGCCAGGTTGTTAGATTATGGTCATTTTCTTCGGAGAGCAAGCGCGCGTGTATCCGTAGCATGTAGTGAGTGGGTACTGGGTACTGGCTGTCGGCACTACTCACTATGACTGGGTAGTGTGCAAAGTGAATAACGTTATGACATGGGCCAGTGTCTTTCTCGTCTCATACGTTTCTCAACGCAGTGCACAATATACAGACAGAGCATAATGGGTGACCGTTGGAATTTAATATCAGCTAAATTGTTTTGTAGATTAATTTATTTGTAATCAATTATTTAATGGCCAGTAACACTAACGTTGTCAGCAAATGTTTACATTACATAAGTATATAACTAATTTGCCTACCCACAATAATAATATATAAACATTAATATCCATCAGGTGTGCAGCCATTTTAGTTATGCTAATTACAACACTATTAACTAAGGAATGCAGTGTGTCTTCAACACTGTCACTGACATGTCTTGCTTTAAGTAATGCTTTAATTATTGTACTTGTCAATGTGGTTCCAAAGCTCACAACATAAATTAACTGGACTCTTATTAGCTTATGAGTGAAATGATAGATAAAAAAAAAAAAACACTGATTGTGGCCTAAGGTTAAGGAAATATTACTACCGTCTGGAACTACATACCGGTAGTCTTGCGAGCCAGACTGTTGCCAACTTGCCTCCCACAATTTTCTAAAATGCAGTCTGGAGCACCGAAGCGCTGAAAATGATCAAGCGAGATGTGACAACTCCTTCCAACATCCCTTTTTGTCTTTACAGTCACACAAATGTATCAAAATATAAATAAAGATCATCCAAGCATCTAATAGCTTGCTGCTTAGCAGAAACAGATGACAGCTTCTCGTCTCAGATTCCGGGAGATGTAGTTCCAGACTATATAGCATTCAGAGATTGTGGAATAGTAGTCTGGCTACGGGAGACTAGGAACTACAGTACACATGCCAAAAGCAGAGAATGGAAGCTTGTCATCCGTTAGTAATTTCAGCTAAAAAATATCTTTAACATTTTGCAATTTCCATTTCTGATAAGCAGCAAGCTATATAAGCTTCGATTATTTGGATTTATATTAGGACATATTTGTGCGACTACAAAGACGAAAGGGAAGTGGGCAGGAGGCGTCACATCCACTTTATCCTCTGATCAGAGCTTCCATGCACCAGACTGTATGACGGAAGCATTTAGTCCGGCAGCCGACGGGCCTCTTTTGTTTAAAGTGGGAAATTTGGTATATAGTCTTTTTTATTGGCCTAAAATATTGTCTATATACATATAGGGGTTTCTTGTGGCCCTACCATTAACATCCTATGGCAGGCAAAATGTCAAACTTTCCTTTTGTTTTTAAGTGGCATGTGACATGTCAAACTAGGGGTTTTTCATGATTCTGAATCCATTCCATTCCAACCATTAGTTTTGCACAAAAAACACTCCTTGGGCTAAAAGCAGCCATAGCTACTTTCCCAAATGTGCTGACCTCATCACATTTGTCATGACGTCTAAGGCCGTTTTTAGCCCAAGGAGTGCATTTTGTGAAAAACTAATGCTTGGAATGGATTCAGAATCAGAACCATGAAAACCCTAGTTTGACATGTCACATGCTACTTAAAGCAAAAGGAAAGTTTGACATTTTTTCCTGCCATAGGATGTTAATGGTAGGGTCACAAGAAAACCCTATTAAAAAATTGCCCAATAGTGACAGTCGGCCGGCAAGTGGATTCATGAATGTATGCATATAGACAATATTTTATTTCCCACCCCATAACCCCAGCTGCCGGACTAATTTAAAAAATGTGGAGGCAACAGTCTGGCTTGCTAGCTGACTAGCCGCAAGTAACTTAGATAATAATGCTATCTGGCATCCAAGTTCATTGATAGCCCATTCATTGAAACTGAAAAGTCCTATCTGATTATATTAAACAACTTTAAACTCACCAAGATTGGACCTGTACGGAAAGCTCTTTGTATCTGTCAAGTCTTTGTTTCATAAAAATCCACCATAGACAAATGGTAAATTTATATAGCGCCTATATCCAAGGCGCTTTACAGAGATTGCACGCACACACACACACACACACACACACACAGAATTGGCCAAAAAATGATGTATTCGAACAATTTTCGAATGTAAAATGTATACGATTTTGAATGTATATTAATATTGCAGAATATGCTGTAAAACTCTCTCTCTTTATCTATATGGTCCGGTCCTGTATGGGTTGGTTGGTTGGTTGGTTGGTGCTGAGAAATGCACTCTTGAGTCTTGCGAGATCAAATGAATGATTCATAATTATCTTAAAAGCCTAATTTTTGTATAATGTTTTAGTTTACGTGGCACAGAGTCTCGCCAGAACTCACTCAATTATATTGTTATTTTTTACATTCGAATATGGAATATTCGTTGGCCGCACGCACGCACACACACACACACTCTCTCTCTGGGGGAGCCCGGGTTTGAAGTTGGGAACCTTGCGGTTCCCATCAGGTCACTCTACCGCTGAGCCACTGCTACCTACGACAATAGACATGTTTTGACCTACTTTCTGTCAATATAAATAAGTTCTGTGCAGGTGATTCGTTTTCTTAAGTGTTTGAATGTATAAGGGCTCATTGGAAATCACTCAACGGTCCTGTGAAATTCTACATAATGCGGCAGGAGGCAGCAGGACATTCAGTTATTGAAAGGGAGTGCTTCCAAACTCTTAATGCTAATAATGACCTGCAAAGAATTTAATGTGGACTTTTATGAAGCAATAACATGACAGATAGGCCTACAAAGAGGATTACCAAAGCTTTCCGTACAGCTTCAACATTTGTGAGGTTAACATAGTTTAATCAGATAGGACTTTCTGTTGGAAGAATGGGCTGTCAAGGGTTGGTATTGCAACTCAGACACTAGATAGCATTAAAGGCATCAAAGTTGCTTGTGGCTACTAGCTGACCAGTGACCACAGGAATGATACTGTGGTAAATCATTAAAAAAGCAGAAAATGTACGTATCGTTTACAGGTGTTCATGATGCATTATTGCAGCAGGTGTTTATTCTGCTTAAAGTCGTGTACATATTCGTTTATGCTATGTAAGTTTTATGTATGCTTTAGCCTCATGTGTTGAAGCAGTATGGACAGAGTTTCTTTCCCCGACAGATATTTATATAGTTTTTTCATACAGGAATGAGACTGCTTTTAATATCTTACAAATGTTCTTGTGAGGCATTGTGAATTTGTATGGCAACATTTCTGATGGTAAAGTATATATTTCTGCAAAAACAGCCAGAATGGTGATGGTAAATGCCAGGACCTTCCTGCAAACTTTTTTTTTTCCCCCAACACAACAGGAGCCCCTGAGATGATGTGGTAGTCCCAAACATACCCCTGCTTCTATGCCGCACAGCCATACCTGCCAGTGTCAACTTTTGAAAATAAGGGAGATTTTCAAACACAATAAGGCCCCCCACTCAAAAGAACCCAAAACAAAACACACAATGAATACTCTGTTAGCTACTAGGCACTAAAGCACTATTGTGTTCTTCTGGGCCAGCCTTATTATGTTTAGAATGTCGCTCAATTTTTATACGTACGTGCGCAACTGCGCGTGCACGTATACACACACGTATTTGTATTTTTTATAATCAGTTGCGTTCAACATAAATCCATGGATATTCATAAACCAATAAGTGGGATGGTGCAGTAACAAAATGTACCAGACCAGTGCAACTATATGTAAATGCACCAGACCAGTGCAACTATATGGTGCAAAGGCTAACATTGGTTATTAAAATTAAAAACGCTTTAGCATTAGAGGAAGGAAAGAAGGAGGGAAGGCAGGAGAAACACTAATAGCTGGTCATGGCTACATACTATAGGCACGTCTAGAGAAATGCTTCAGTAGATTCTTAGTTGGGGTTAGGCACTGTTACACCGGGAACGATGTGTGATTAATGTGTGATTAATTCATCCAAACGCGTACATCCAAACGCAAAACACAAAAAGATACAGGGAGTCAGGGACACCAATCTTTATTAAGTTCAGTAAGAAATCATTTCTTACTGAACTTAATACAGGTACTAATCTGTATGAATGAGGCATCAAATTATCAAATATATGAATAGCTTTCATGGAAATTTCCAACATGGGTTTGGTGCGATTTAATGAATACCATGATTTTAGTTATACATGTAGGTTAGGCAATATTAGTATTGTTGCGTTTGAGGCATGGGTTAATTAGGTGTGACTTAATACATTTTAGTCAGGGTTAGGCACTGTTATTATGGTTGGTTGAATTATTAATACATTTTAGTTAAGGTCATTTTACTAATTGTAGTCAAAGGTTAGGCACTGTTATGGTTACACTAAGCATGGCTTAGATGCCATTAAAACAATACGTAATAAAATGCACTGTAGTTGGCGCACATGTTAAGTTCCTTTCCACCATGGAGACTGGGGTTACACTGTAGTTAACTGGGTTAACATGGCCCGGACCACCAGGCACTTAGGTTGTGTAGCCTGACAGCACGTCGTGGGTTCGAGTCCCGATCCCGACGGCCTTTGCTGTGCGTCACTCCCCGTCTCTCTCCCCGTTTCCTGTCAACCTAGTGTTCCATCAATAAAAGCATGAAAAGCCCCAGAATAAATCTTTAAAAAAAAGGGGTTAACTTGGATCTATCATTATATTGAGGAGGACGGAGGATGTGCTGTATAAACAAAAACTAGAGCTCAAGCTGGAAAAATCGCACTCATAAAATACATAAAGTATCTGTATCAAACAACATACAACAATGATAACATTCACGTTAACCTCCTTTAAGGTTAGCCATGGGTTTGGTGATCGTTATGGTTAGGATAATGATCTGAGGAGGGTGTTCAATGAGAGAATGTGTGCAGCTTTAACAAATGTCAGGTTCCATCTAACCATGACCATGTAGTGCGTGTGGATAAAGCTTCTGAAATATCACGTCAATTGAAGGGACAATTTATTTTTAATCTCCTACTGACATCAGTAGAGCACGAGAAACATTTTTACGTTTGAGCACATAGTAATTTTTTCTGGGTTTGGCACAAGTAATTCCAGCCATAAACCAGTTTCTCTATAATCTCTAGTGAAAGAAATTACCACATCTGCTGCAGCTAGAGAAAAGACAAAATAAATAAGCCTAATAATTTAGTTGAATATCCACTGAATCACTGAATGAACAAGTGTTCATATCATAAACTTTGCCAACAGCTGTAGCCAGGTCTTCAACCCTTATTAGAACCACAAAGCATGAATACTGAATGATAAATGAATCATGGAACTGAAGAACAATGTAATGGAGACAGCAGCTGAACGTACCATTTGCATTTGAACTTGTTTGCTCTCGTCTAGCTGAACAAGCAGGGTGGATTTATAGTAAGACCTGTTCTTCAATACAGACACAAACGTAATTTAAATCCTCTGCATCCTAAACTATATGTTGATACCGGTACATATAGTTTTATAGGTAATAATAATTGTTCATAACAATGATCCGGGAACACTAAGATGATGGCATCCTGGCTTTATGTCCTAGAGTCAATCTCAGTGCAGTGAATGTTAATGTTTTCACACTTTGTACTGTGGCACAGGAAGACCATATTAACCCATTTAGACCTGTATAGGACGTTATATCTTTCAATCTAGGACAACCTCTGTGTCTCATGAGTTATTGCTAAACATGTGTATTTTCTTTAAAATTTGAACTTTGGTTAGAAACATCCAGCGCACAGATGTTCCTCAGACAATAAAAATGGGCGGCAGTGGCTCGGTGGGGTAGAGAGTGGCCGGTGGCCTGGTAGAGTGGCTGGATGGGAACTGCGAGATCCCAGGCTCCTCCAGAGTTAGTGTAGATGTAGAAGTGTCCTTGATCAAGACTCTTAACCCCTAATTGCTCCCGATGTGCAGGTTGGTGCCTCCTTGCATGGTTTCCTCTGCCATCGGTGTATGAATGTGTGTGTGATGCACAATCTATGTAAAACGCCTTGGATAAAGGTGCTATATACTGTAAATTTACATTTACCATTGAAAATGGTAAAATGGTAACGGAAGCCATTTCGTGCAAATATCTGTTAGATTCACAGTTAGATTTTATCCACCACCCATCCATCGTGCATCGAGCTGTGAATGCGTTATGCACTTGGCCTATAGACGAATCTACAGAGCGGCAATCTTATTCTGTTCTGATGGCTAATAGCGTACTACTGTATCAATGTGCCTCAGCCTAAATAGTTCACAGCATCTTGGCAGAACAGGCCTTCACAATGTAACCATTTTTAGCAGTACATTGTACATACCACAATCTGCTTTGGTTCATTAGCTCCATCATTCTCCTCCTCGGCTAGTTTCGTAGTCTCTTTAAACTCTCTGAAAGAAAGGGGAAACAAAAAAAGATTAAGACCATGAGGATAATCTTTGAAGTTCCCCCTACTGTATACCAGGCGTAGACAGAAAAGTTTAAAATACATGAAATGTTAAAAAGGTAAATAATGTCTGTGATCATCAACAACTAACACAAGTATCACAAGTTTTACTCATTAGCTGAGGATCTTATCCACATAAACTTGCAATGACTGATCTGAATGAAGGTTCAGTGTTTTCTCAAGGACACTGACAGACCAGAGCAGGAATTGAATTGTGATCATTTGCATCGTATAATCAATATACATTAACCACTTCCTTCTTTCTGATTTTCCCCTTCTTCTACAATAAGTGCGTTATTGTCCTCTGGCTAGCGGCCAGAAAGTGTCTGACTTTTTCCTTTTACTGGTCCTTATCCAAACCAACTAAACCAAAAGAGTTGAGCTGCTGATCCGTGGGACTCAGCTGGATTTAACAGTGCACAATATATATATATTTTGCAATTACATGTTCAGGCACAGAGAATGGCTTTAACTGTCTTCTGTTTGTACCTGATGTGTGGTGGACTGAAAATAGTAATAGCCTAACCATCTCAAAGTTTGATAAGGCTTTTTTTTGTCTCTCCCACACTGGTAGTGTGCTCAGTCAGCTATGCTCGTGCATGTTCATGTTGAAGTCACGTGAATCAGTAAATATGAAAGAGATGAACACTATGCAAACTACTGTGATTGGTCACAGCCAGGGCACATTATGAAAGGAATAGCTTCACTTAATATAGTAGTGTTTTATACAACTCAATAGTGAAAACCAAAATCAGCTTCAAGGGAAACAAGGATTCAAAGTTGTTATGGTTGATCGCGTGGTGGCAAAAAAAAAATTATATACATTTGAAACCCAGAAAGAGTTCTATCAAATCAGTCAGGTTTATTTGAAATTAAACAATCAACATTTCAAATTCCATTAGTGCTTCCACATTGGCCCGTGCTTTGAGTTAGTCCTGACTCCTTCCTTCAGCTTAGTAGTGGGTTTGTTGGCATGTAAGCAATTATGCCAGCCATTGTTACAATGCAGATTGATTTGGGGGCATGCATGCCTAGAAAATGAAATTCTTTCACAAGTGTATAAGGTTTCAAATAGACTGGATATATCGCACACCCCTGTCATTATTCAAAACTTGCTGATAGGAAAGTACTGCTGGATTGCATGTAAAGTTCAAACTTTGTGGCAGAACAGCCAACTGCAGTTGAACAAGATGGTTGTTTAGAGACGCAGTACGTCTTTTTCGGTCCAAAACGTGCCCCAAGATTGTAACGTTATTTTAAACATTTATTTTAGTAGGACAAGTATTCTTGTTCACCGTGTAACGTTATAGACAACACATTTATCCAAGATGAAGAAGGCAAGACACATACATGTTGACATCCTCAGCATCATACAGAATGCAGGGATGTCAGGCCAGCTTCATCGCTTGTCTGACGTAGTTTGGCTACACTAATTAGCAAGCTTCCATCAATCACTTTACGCCGGTTAACGTTTGCTAATGCTAACCTCACCGGCACCGCAACAGTATCATCATTGAAAGGTAACCCTAACTTGAGTACACGTAACGTTGACAAAGTTAGAAACTGAACAACGTTAGCTGGCGTGAAGTTATAGCACACGGACATAGGCGAGCTTCCTCCCGTCTGCTCCAAACTGGCGTTAACCGCGAGCTGCTTACTTACATACAAAATGTCAAATCCGCAATCTGACACTGGCTTTTTCTCACCGTCGTAAACGTTTACATTTACCCAACAGTACCACACAGCACACAGACATAACGTGCACATACCAACACATATTGAACCCGAGTGTGTGGCGTGTGTACGTATGTTAGCTAGCAAGCAAGCGGCCAGCAGCACACAATGCTCTATCGGCGGAATCGTGGCTAAATTAAAAATGGCGGTTTACACAGCAGAAAGGTCCGGACTTTACCCCTCAAAAGACGATGGCTTTGTAGGACATTAAACACCATTTTAGATAGAAACTCAAAACAGCAATTAGCTAAGAGAATGAATGTACAGCCTTCGGAGAGTATAGACCAAAACTATAGTGTGGAATACATCTGTCTGCTTACCTCGGTGCGTGTTAATTTCACTTCTCCATCTTGCACTAACGCGAGTAGTAGGGCAGTTTATTTCTCGCGAGAATGACCGCCGCTGTCTGCGTGCGTTACCCTAGGCACTCCCTTTGCTAAAAAAAAAACTAAACTAATCATGTCTATTATTTTGGGCCGGGGCATATCTCATAAGTAGGGTGGGTATTCACCTATGGTATTCATTTGAATCATTTACTACACATTATCGCTACAGTGTGTAATGTGCACACGAAAAGCACTCGGCACAATGCTTTTAGCTTTGAAAAATATACTTTAATTCATCTCGATATGAAAATGTATTCAAACTGAATGAAACCCATGGGATAAAGATCCGACATTTTAACAAACAAATGTTTTATCCCAAAGTTGACTGGGAAAAGTTGCTGTTAGAATAAATGAACAGCTGCTGTAGTAATGCTTAAACAAGTCACCACTAAAGTATGGAGAACAATAAAGGAAACAACCCTGAGAATAACTGTGTGGTCGACTCCACACTAATCAGTCAAAAATTATCACTGGAGTGGTTTGTTATTACAAAGACCCATGAACTGTACCCACCATAAAGTAAGGAATAGCAAATAAAAATTCATGGGAAGAAATCAAACTGATGTAAAGACTAGATGTGTTTAATACAACATGTTCCCCTTTATATCTTTAGGATGACAGTAAAACTCAGTGAATTCAATCTTTGAAATGTGTATAAGAATATTGGTCCAAAAAAAGCAAGCAAGCGCATCCATGGAAAACAATCCATTCCATGTTGTTATACTATATTGGCCCTTTAGAATAAAAATATCATTTTTGGTATGGGGCACTCAAATAATTTCAGTGAAAGAAAAGCAACTTTGCCCAAGGTGTATTTTATCTGTTCCAGGCCGTATTTGTATTTAACACATCATGTTTAACATATACAGTACACTGACATAGTGTGAATATCAACAGTATTTAAAATAACTAACAGATTAAACCAAACAAGGGCAGTTTGTTTTAGCGCAATAAGTTCATTACATTGACAATACTACATGAACAAACTAAGCATGACATATTTACTGCATACAAATAAAATAAAATAAACTACATACCGTTTCCAAATACAGAAATGCATCATTTACAATGTATGTTAAGAAAGATTTCAAACAAAGTCTCCTGGAACTATAAAAGAAATTAAATTACAACATTTATTTACACAATACATATCAATCCATATACCTAATCCCAACCTTAAATGTCTTCTCATAGTTAAATCTACAATTCCTTTTGATGCTAGATCATTCCTAAAAGAAAAAGAAAACATGTCTCTAGAACTGGTCGTCCATGAATGTTGCTCAGACATGGGATGCAAATTATGATAAACTGAGAGGCGGTCTCTTCAGCTCACATTTGACTGTTTTGTTTAGCTATATAAATAAATATTTACAATGACTTGAATGAACCAGTAAAAAATAATGAAACAATGAAGATACATGTTTATACAGTTATTACATGGCTGACGATGCAGGGAGGGAAAAAACTGAAATTTACATATAGTTGAAGTGCTGACATCAATTACATAAAGAAAAGGAACTATAAGGAGATGGCAAAAATACTATATTAAATAAATATGAATAAATAAAGTTGCATGATGCAATGTCTCCTTGGAAAGACAATTTTGGCATCAGCTTAGCACTTTCTATTCAGGTATTAGGCTATTTGTAATAGTTTGCCAACAGCAGGGACAACATTACATTGTTTTAAAATGAAATGTAACATGTGGCACAGTGGACATTTACCACATGCATAAAAACATTTGCCAAATTCTGTCTATTCGATATAACATATAACTACTGGTGTTATATTATATATCATCATGACAATGATCTACAGTATGCCACTGAAATGCAAGGAAAACTAAAACTGGGAGAAAGGACTAAAAACAGTAAATCCTGTCCAATTAACACTATTTTACCTGACAAAAAAAAAGTTCTTTCCCTTTACAAATTAATAACAACATTATAACCTCAATGCCTAAATATAAACAAACTCAAATAGCCTAAAACCTCAAATGAGTACATCAATTTAACGTGCTAGCTAGTCTTGTTGGCTAAATCCAAGTCTGTAAATTTGGAATTACTACTTAATTCTCGCAAATTAATTTAAAAAAAATAGTAGGATTTACCCACTTAAAAGTTAGTTACCAAGTGTGAAAAATGTTTAACCATAAAATTAAGTCTTGTTGGCTGTAACTTAAGGTCTCCTCAAAATAAGCAATAATGTAATGTTATAAGTGGAAGCACAGTGTGAAAAAGATAATGTGTATTACGTTTATGAGAAGATGACATAACTAAATAACTGTAGTACAAAATATAAATCACTATCATCTGAAGCAGTAACTTCCTTGAAGCCTTCTATAATAAAAAGCCATTTTCTTCGTTCCCATGTAAAATCTTCAGCCACATTTCCAACACCTCACAAGAGAAGCTTGCCATTACGGTGGATTTTCAGGATTTTTCCAAGTCTCTGTTTTGCAGTCGCAAGTCCTTTCTTTGGACGCTTCCCTGATAAATGAGGGTGGAAGGAGAGCAATGAATTAGAAATGGTGCTGTTGCTAAAATTAGTAACTACTGGTTAATAGACAGTAGACACTATACATTGTCTGTTGTTCACTGTTGTTCACTGTTTCACCTCGATTGCGTCTAAACCCTAACATTTAACACCACCAGCAGTGAGTCCTGCTGGTGGTGCATGTGTAGAAGGCAAGTCCGTTGATATCGATTCATATTTCACAAGATTTTACAAGATTTCAGATTATTTTGATATTTGACCAATGGCCATTGATAATGATGTCACGAAACCCACGATAGACAATATCTGAGTCTGAGATAATCAATATAGTCCACAAATGTTCATCTATGATAAATCACAATATCTGTGTACCTGAAGAAATACCAATAAAGAAGGCAAAAAGCAGGAATTATGTATTTATTCACAGAATTGACATGAAGATGAACATTTATCAGATTCTTTAAGCTGAATTCCAATACCCAATATCTCGGCCACTTGCTCACTCACACTCGGTCACTCCAGCATGGTGGTGTATGTGACAATCGTGTGTAGACGCCCAGGGATGTTATCTGCTAAGTACGAACATGTTCGTACCTAAAGCTTTACACCAAATATGAAAAGGTTGAGCCGAAAATCACCTTTTAACATTGGCCTGTTGCTAAGCAACGCCTCCGTCACCCCCAGCACCAGGATTTTTGCACATGGCCCCCATAGACCTCCATATGCCTCATGTCTCTGATACTACGAGCAATGTCCTTGGGGATCGTCATCCATCTGTGGTTCGGATGTGATTTTCTATCGCATCACTCCCGACGTTAACGTTTCTGGCGAAAGGTAAACAGTGTGAGCTACTGCTAATATTATGCTAATATTCCGGTAAAGCGGAAATGAAACAACCTATATATATACACGAAAAAACCCTAGCAGGGTTTAACTACCATCTCCCGCCACCAGGTGGAAGACAAAGTTAAAGACCTCCACCGTAAGTTGTTATGTGAAGTCCACAAGATGGTCAAATATTTCGGCACTGACTGGCAGTGACTGAGTGTAAGTGAGCGAGTGGCCAAGATTTTGGGTATTGGAATTTGGCTTTAGTGTGCATCACAACCTGACCAGTTGTACAGTACATGAACAACAATTTGCATAGTGCCTCTGTAACATAAACTGACAGCAACCTACCCACGACTCCATGTATTAGTTAGTTCTTGGTTCCAGCCGGACTTCAAAACTAACTTTTTTCACCGCCCTCCCAAAATACTAATTCAAATATATTGATACCCAGTGCCAGTGAGTGTATTAACAAAAGGAAGCACGACAAATTCGACAATATGGTAGTATACATTTCTTTGTCTCACCCCTACAATGACAACTGAGGCCACTTTTACACAGCAACGGTCTCCAGAGAAAACGGCAAAGTCCTTTTGCACTCTCACTCTCACTTTAACAGAAAACGCTGTAGTGTGCATGCCAGGTGGCTAGGTGGGGGTGACACACTGCCAGATAGGCAAGGCATGCATGTCTACTACAACCACTTCCGTTTGTTTACATCATGGTTTGGTTTACATTCATCAATGCAGCGGCTCGCTAGTCGGTACATTTGTATTCATAGGATAAATGGGGCGAGGGAGCACAGTTTGCTCATCCTAGAAACCAAATATCGACTACAGCTCTACACCAATGTAATAAACATAAGCGCAGTGGGCCGACATGAGCCATGATGTCACACGTTTTGCGGATTCATCATTTTGTCCGTTTACATGGACACCAGGCGGAGCGTTTTCAAAGATTTCCACCCTGGAAGGAGTTTGCCGTTTTCTATGGAAACCATTCTAATGTAAAAGGGGCCTGAATTTCTCTCCTTGGATCAATAAATGTTATATCATTGGCTGTGAAGTGTTAAGCCACCAATGCTTACCTTGACCAGGTCCTGTGGTGCCTTGGCTTGTTACGCCTGCAGGAGTCCCGCCTGATGGAGAGTAAGTGCTGCTGTTCTGAGGAGAGAGTGAAGGTCGCCTAGAAGTGAGGAAAACACCGGGGGCCATGGCTCCACTGCCTCTGGGTCCTCCGGGGCCAAAGGGTCCTGGTCCTGCTGTGTATTCATGGTCCATCAGACTGGCAGAGTAATACTCCATTCTCCTGTCTGGACTGAAGTTTGGTGCAGATTCTGGAGCTGCTGGAGGAGAGGGTGGAGCTGGTTCTACCTGGACAGGAGGTGGGGCTACAGGTGCAGGGGGACGCGGCTTTTTGGTGTACTTTCTCTTGGCAGGTTTCTGCTGCTCCTAAGTCATAATAACGGACCAAAAAAAAGATTAGAGCTCAAGTTCAATGCCACAGAGTTCATAGGTTGGTTGGTTCAGCTGATACTGTCCCGTTAACTCACCTGTTGTGCTAGCTTGGCAGCAGCAGCAGCAAGGCCAGTTTCTACTGATGCTACTCTAGCCCCTTCCCTTGGTGGGCGCTCCTGTTTTGGAAGGGTTGGAATCACCCGGGCTACAAAATGGCAACAAAATGTTTAGGGATCAAACCACCACAATCTTAAAACTGATGTTCTCTGTTATGCAACTATGTTGATTACCTTTGGGGCTCCAAGGCGTGTCATCCCAATTTTTCTTCCGTTTCATCCTGGCTTTGTTGGCACGGTCCTCCTCATCAGACTCCAAGGAGGGGTAAACTGAAAGACATATTTGAGAAATAAAACAATAGGTTGATCATTAACTAATTGTAAATGTTTGTGCTGTGACCTGCCTTGACCATCAGCAGGCACAAGGAAAGTGTGTGTGTGTGTGTGTGTGTGTGTGTGTCATGTTGACCGTGAATGTGTTCATGTGTGTAATTTATATTCTGTGAACTTGTTTGGATCCATGCAACTGACTTATTTTGCGTACATATGAAAAATAGTTGGTCCCAACACATTTAGTGCCGGAAGTGCTTCAAAATAGGAGCTCTGGGGTGCCGGAGTTGTCTGATCGCTTTTACTCTGAAAGCCATGAACCGGAAACACTTTCCTAAAAAAGTTGACTTGACAAATTGACCTAACATCCCGATCGTTTTAATTTATACGATATATGATTCAAAAAGCGTTATATTTGCATATTGCATATTTTGCGGGAGAGACGGATGAGGAGCAGAAATGAAGCGCCAGCATATCGATCCATTCATCACCACGGAGAGCGCCCTGGATTAGGATATACGAGTCATTCTTTCCGCCGCGCTAACATGGGAGTCAATGACAAGCTAATAATTGCACAGAGCGTTAGCATATGGCAAGAGAAAAGCCAAAAGTCAAAAAAATAATAATAAGAAGAATTCTGAATATTCTTATCTCGCCCCGTATCTTTGAGGGTGCGCTAGGACGTCCACAGACGTCGAAGGCACTAATTCTTTCTAATCCTTATGACGGCCTGAGGCGTCGTATGAACTGAAACGGTTAAAAAATATATATAAATGTGGAAATAAGGAATAAAATAAGGGAATTAAAATGTGTATGTCTCTCACCATAATCTGAGTCTTTGAAACAAGTGCCCAGAGCCTCTTGCTCATCTGGACTGTCGTCCTCACTCAGATGTCGGGCGGGCTTTTTGATGGCCCGTTTCCCAGGCCGCTGCTGAATGGCAGGCTTCTTCTCAAGATTTGACCCTGACTTTTTAACTCCAGTCACCCACACTGCCCTCCCTCCCTTCTCCTTGACCACTCCCAGTCCCTCGGTCAGGCCCCCAGAGATGGAAAGGGGAGATGAGGATGAGGAAGAGGACGACGAGGAGGAAGGAGGGTTAGCCATGGAGAGCATGCCTTGGATTGCATCTCGGGTACTGGGAGAAGCCGGTGCTTCCTCACTGAGTCAAAGAAAAGTAAAATGATGGTTACAAAAGCAAGACAAGAGACAGGACAGTTTTACCCTGAACTGGTACAAAAAAGGTTCAATCTTAGGTTTTATAATGCTTTAACTACACTATCAAACCAACCTGAGTGGAGCAGAGTCCAAGCCTGCCACTTGCTTGCTGGCTTTCAACAAGTCCAGAATGCCTCCAGCTCCACCCTTTACTCCATGGGCTGCCAGTACCTCCTCATCTGTGGTATAGTCCTCCTGAAACCACATGAGCATAAATGCATAACACAGTTATCACTGCTGTATGACAGTGGTTCTATTTTTGCCGTACGACACCGGTATAAAACAGACTTTAGACAAATAATGATAGAAGCGCAGAGTATCGGAAGGTTTGATTATAAGACATATTGCATTTTCATTTGGATATTATTCATATTATCTCACCTCAATGTCAAAGTCCACCTCTCCTGGCTCTCTGATACGATTGGGGTCAGAGCAGGGTTTGGCTCTGGGAAGTTTCCTAGGAAGACCTGAGAGGACACATATTTTTCATTCGTTATACAGCTTTCAGTGGTTATAGTTCAGTGACTCCTAAATCAAATGAAATATTCCTTTTTAGAGCAAAAACGTTCCGTTCCCCCTTACACCATTGTCGGGAGAAAGAAATGGCAAGACTGTGGTTTCACATCATTAAACAAGTTCTCCCTAGATCAATTAAAATGTTCATAGTTCTGTTGAGTCAAGATTGAATCTTTACCACTTAGTTTCTTCTTCTTGCCAGATGCTGCAGGCTTGCGCCTTGGAGGCGGAGTTTCATCAATCTGCAGCTCATCCTCAGATTCAAAGTCAGAGAGGCTGCTAGACCCCTCCATGTCCAGATGCTTGTACTGTCCAGCACTTCCTGCTCCGTTACTGCCACCTGAACGGCTTACTTTCTTCCTACAATCATGGTAAAGATAAGATCAGCAATGAAATAAAGGTTGGGAAAGAGTGCCACCTACTGTATAGTAAGAAAATATAGAAAATGATGAGATTTATGGACTCAAAGCTTACCCTTGAATTTTACCATTGGTCAGTACCAGTTTTAGCTTGCTTTTATTTAATTTCCCTTCAAACCCATCCAGTGGTAGGTCCAACTAGAGTGCAAGAAAACAGAATTGTGAGCAAACAATAAGGATAATAAGGATAGAGTGTAATAAAGATAATACAAATGACTAGTCCGTGTACATTCTTGGTGTCTTCTGTGTGAAGTGTGAAGTCTGCTGAACTCGTACCTTATTTTTGTTTTTGGACTTCCCAGGTTGGAATTTCTTGAGTGTGTGCTTGGTGTGGATCTCAAGGAGGTCCAGTTCTCCCGCCTCTTTTAGTATAGATTTCTGGCCCTTCTTCTTAGTTCCAGGGGGTCCTACAGCACCTGGAACATCTTTAGGTTTGGGACCTCGCTTTTTGCCAGGGGGGCGGCCTGAACTTTGAGAGGTGGTCAGTGGAGCTTTGGAGAGAGGCGAACCAGGGAATTGAGTTCCAGTGCGGCCAATATTTTGCTGAAAGATGTCCTTGGAAAAGAGAGATTTGTTAGAGACTTTTACTGCATGAAAACTGTATGACGAACTGTAAGTACATTTACTCTTCTGCCAATTACCTCAACCAGGCGGATCTCCTTGGCCAGGTCCTTTATTAGCTGCGTCGTCTTGATAGTTTCTGGGATCTCCACCTCATGGTCACTCAAAGCCTGAGTGTGAGAAATTCATAATCCATATATGACAGCATAATTTCTGGCAAAAAGAGCTAGGGCCCTATATACGCCAGTACCTTTACCCCTTATCCCTTATCCCTAAACTAAGCGATCTACATCGACACGTTGTGAGCTTGTAGATCCTCATCATCATCTCATTCTGGCCAATCACAATTTGCGTCCTCACTTTTCCATCTTCACTTTTGTCTTCAATGTTTGCGTTTACACAAACCCGGAAAGCTGTGCATAGGAGGGACTAGCGCCCCTCAAAAATTTTAAAATTAAAAGACGTTTAGAGATAAGGGGAAAATAGGGCCCATAGTGTATAATTCTATAATTACTGGCGAATCAAAACATTTTCCAAAGCATACTAAACCTTTTAGTTTGGGATATTACTAAACCTGATTTTTTTTATTCAAACTTTCAGGTGATAAACCAATCTTAAAATTACTTTCCACAGTTGTTGAATTGTTGTACTGCCAGTACCTTTAGAAATAAAGTCAATAAAGTATTACATTATCTAATGGCTCTTTAAAATGTCAGTAGAAAAATAATTACTAGAACAGTCAAACCCTAATTTTCAGGTACTTTTCAAATCAAATTGTGCTTTTAACTGCATTACACACAATGGTAATATAATTTTGACAAAAGTTATGATGATTGTCATACAGTACTGAAATTAATGGAAACCAATGGCTTTCTGGAAGGTAGGGGTGGGAGGAATGTTATGCACTGGAAAATGGCCACCAGTAATATATATGTCATTAACATATTAGTATGGTCCTTTCAGTAAACAAGAACTCTGAGTGACCTCTTTGCGAGTCCAGGTACGGAAGGCATTGTTCAGGGCCTTTGCTCCGTGGACCAGGTAAGTAGCAGGATGTCTGCGGTTTTCTCTCAGACCTGCAAGAGAAACCAGCAAAAGCGTTAGTGAGATCGCAAAAATGTATTCATTGCTAGTAATAAAATTCATGGGAAGGCAGTGAGGTCCCTTACCTCTAAATGTATCAAGAAGGTGCTTTCCGACATACCAGCACATAGTCTCAAAGTTGGGGAATTTGAAAAGGTCTGCTGTACTTAATCTCTTCTCTATTTCATATGCTCTGAGGGTAAAATGCAGCACAAATCAACTTGTGATAAATGGAAACAGCCACAACCTGGAATATATATCTGTGGATAGATGATTTGAGACAAGTTCTAAATACTACCAAATATACTGTCAAACAGAACCAGAGGGGACTAACCGTAGCTGCATGTCAATGTTGAGACTGTGCAGGAAATTCCCTCCAAAAGCCAGGCAGTCTACTGGAGTCAACACAGAATGAATCCATCCTGGAAGACAGACAGAGGAGACAACATTTTAATCCCACTAGTGCAATACTACAATTACAACTACTGTGTATGCAAAACCTAAACAACTAACAAACATTATAGCTAACCTGTTGGGATGAAAAGAGTGTTTCCTTGTTTGACAGAGCATTTATAGCACATGTCAACTTGATCGCCGAAGAACATCTCATTCTGACTCGATGAGGCGTTCCAACGCTCAAACAGGGCCAAGTTGGCTGGTGTGGGTGAGATCAGGTAGAAGATTTTCTCACCCTGAAGAGTGGCAAGGATACATGTCATACTGTTATTTATGTCTTCAAATCAAAAGCTCCAATTAATTCGTCCAATAAAAACGCATTCTCAATTAGGTACAAAGACATAATACAGTAATTAAATGTACAAATGCATTTTGGTGAAAGAAAGGTGGAAAGCCTCTTGATAATATTGTTCACAATAGTATGCACTATTTTGAACAATATTATCAATAATATTATCAACATAACGTTTTTTTTGCATGATGCTCTCGCTTTGTTAATTTATGCAAGAGTTCACCCATTAAAACCAAAAAGAATTTATCTCTCTCTAAGTTAAACCTTTGCATTTTCCCCACTTACCCTCAGAACATGATACCACACTGAGGTGCCTCCAAAGTCAATGTGGAAGTCTGTGTAGCTGTCCTTCACTCCCATCAAGCAATACTTTTGCACGTTAGGGCGCTCAAACACAGACTCCTCGGGCCAGAGGTTTTCCACCCAAGACAGTTTCCTTACGATCTTTGGAGTTTCTACCAGGTTTGACAGCCTGAAACAGGAACACATTAATAATTTATTTGACCTGAACTCTCAAGAGTTGACATACATACATTGTATAACATTCAGATGGTTAACTAGTTGAGCCTGAGGGAGAAATTGTATTAAACCACTTACTGTACCCATACAGTAAATTAATGGACTATGGGTCACTGATCCATAATGAACTCCAGATCTCACTACGATGGATTAGGATGTTATCTGTTAATAACAGTTGGTATACTCTTGCCGATCCATCTGTAGCTAAACAATCCTCTTTAGCGAGAAAGCTCACAGTTCTAACAGGAACAAATAATTTAAAATGTCAAAAATCTTTTTAAATGTAAATAATAGGGCTAGACTACAGTTTAAGACCCATAATTATTTTTTGGTTAATAATTCTTCATTACATTAGTAGGGAATACAAATATGGCATTGCGGTGGCTTCAGATGATTACCGGTACATAATATTCCTCCTCAAGCCAGAGTTTATTATAATATCCAGTGGTACCTAGTCTCAGAGAACTCCAGGCTGATCACATTGAGTACTTTGTCTCTGTTTGGGCGGTTGTAGTATTCCACAAAGTCTCCTAATCGCATCTTCATATCACTTTGACGAGACACATCAATGACATCAATTTCTTTGTCGGCACCTAGGATCAACACATAATCAATTTATGAATGAATTTATATTCAATAACTGATTTTCAAGCAAACAATACAACAAACAACCGAGGAAATAATGAGACAAAATATTTTTTCTGAGCCTGGGAATCTTAATGGCAAAAACATCCAGGGAACAATAAAATATGTTATTTAGGACAAAAGTAAATCTCCCTGGCTGATAGGCAGTTGTTACAAAGTGGATTGTTTGAGGCGAGCCATCGTTGGCATTGTGACCGTGACGAGTTGTGGATCGGCTAAACAAAAAGAAAGGGTGAAAAACGTTAGTCTTGAGCCCTGTGATCTGGCTAGAGGCATACCGATGTAGTGTTCCACATCGCTGACACCAAACGACGAAGGGGGCAGGTTCATGCCCAGGCCATCCCGCCTTAAGACCAGGACAGGAACACTGAACGAACGTTCCTCTAGAAACTCAACTGTCAGCTGGGCGCCTGAGGGCTTCAGCAGCACCTCGTCCGCACTGTCATAAAATAAGTCAAACACACACGCACACAAACACACAGACACACGCACAGAGACACAGACACGCACACATGATTGTGACCACAATATTTTTCTTTAAATTTTTAAGTTATGGACATTAAACAAAAACTTTATTCTTCAGAGTTTTTAAAATATTTGTTGTGGGATTATGCTGTCATTATGATTTTTCAAGTATTACATAAGAGATGCTGTATCAGCATCTCTCATGTAATAGTTGAAAAATGTTAAATAAAGTTGCATAAGATGCTTATGACATTTTAAGTACCGTAAGTTAAAAGTAAAGATTTACACTCTGGACAGCCAATACAATCAAGTTGACATTGTACAGTAGTCCTGCCCTGCCATGGAAAGGGTGGTGCATCGTTGGTTGTCAGTTCTCAAAAACGTTCCCTTTCAACAACAAAAAATCCCTGTTAAAGGATAGGTCCAGGTGGCTGATTTTGACATTTCTATGTGTAACAATTGCAAAAAGAAATTACTGACGGAGATTTGATTTATTTATTAGATCCCGATTAGCTTACTGTGAGTCACAGCAGCTACTCTTCCTGGGGTCTTAAACATATCATCATCAAAAGCATTTCTTATTACATACATTCACATTCATCCAACACTACAATACATCACAAAACAACTACGTCTACTACATTTGAGAATGTACTGTAGTAGACGGATCACGCTTACTAATGAGAGAATGCCATTCCAATGGCATTGGTCCTTGTTAACAACATTTGTTTTTTTTAAACGTTACAGATTCATTACTTGTTACTTGAATTTGTGTGTCACATGTCATAGTCTGTCATGTCAATCATGTCCTGCAATTCCGGACCAGCGCTTTTCTTACCGTAATCAGCTGTTATTATCCAACAACCAGTGGTAGAGGCGATGGGGGAAAAAAGTACTCCATCCAGAATGCAGTAGAGCTCAGAGCATGCACACTGGGTCATAGGCTTGTTCGCCTTTTTACAGAAGCCCCTTTGGGACAAAACACTGTACATCGTATATTTGACCCAGCATGCACGGTCGGAGCTGCAGTGCACTCTGAAAGGAGTTATGTCATTTTTCACCTGTATCACTAGTTATTGGATACAATACCATCGGACTACAGTAAGAAAATGGTTAATCTGGAATTCTCCTTTAAGTACAACTTTGGTATTCTATTTTATGCAGAAATACATCAAACCAAAGAAGACCAAAGACCCCTAAACACAACTACCGGTAATTGAAATTTTAAATAGAATGATTTGTGCACATGATGCCTCAAATGTAAATGTACCTTGGGAATGTGCGGCTGCGTAGCTCCCTGACGAACTGTGGACTTCCTGTCTTGACAGGTCGACTTGGATCTCTTGCTACACTAAGACCACCATCTGCTGCCTGCTTATTTCCCCCACGGCGCTTACGCACTGCATGGAAGAGAGGGGAAAGACAATCACATTTACACTGTCAAAGACCGTCCAAAACAAACACTGCCGCAACCAGCACAACACACAGTATTTAGTTGGGGCATACAGTGTTAGCTGTACTGTAAATGACCACAGAAATACTGCATGCAGTATGGCATGAAGGCAAACCCAGAAAGAACTATAACTTACTGACAGATGGCCCATGGGAGACCTGACAGTTGGGGCAGTGATACAGATCAATCTCTGCAGCTTTGTCCTCCTCCACTCCAACACAACTGCAAAGAAAATGATCAATTATTACACAATGGAATGCAGAATAGGTTTATGATCAATTGACCAGGTAAATGTGTTGGACTTTGAGGTTGTCACAATAGTCATGTCGAATTATGCCCAGAACTGATAATGGCAAAAGTTTTTCCATAATTCACAAGTTACCATGCGGAACTTGTAAATACACTAGTGACTAGATGTAGATTATACAATACAACAATTTCCAACATCAAGTGATGTGTAATGCTGGATACCAGCACTCACGAGTAGTCCTTTAAGGCACTTTATTGTTTAATTGTCAGCGTTGTATATGCTGTAAACAAGGCTAAGTGTCACATTTATACTGTCCGACGGTGCGACACAATCCCCTGTCCGGGTTGATACACACAACCAGCTAAACCCAAAAGTGCAAACACAATAAATTAATGTACATATTCAACAAAAGATGTCCAGATAATGTTTAGCCAAAAGACTTCGGGAATTCATAAGGCACCAACTGCCGGAATCAGTCTTTTAGTCCATGTTACAAATACTTGAAATACATAATACATACTGTATATCCAATCCAACATTATTAAATAAGCTCAAAGGGCATAACTGGCTGAGTCCTTAAAGAGGTGGGGGGAGTTAAGGCAGATGAAGGCCGTTGGCCAAAACGCGTTCGTTGTGTGTGTGTGTGTGTGTGTGTGTGTGTGTGTGTGTGTCCAAGTGCGTATGTACGTCGACGCTATAGGTGGCGTCATATACCAAGTCTGTGTATATATATATATATATATATATATATATGTACCCCAACGTAGACTCCATCTATATAATGGTTGATGCCTACGGAAGCCTTTAACATTGGTCCGGTTCGCATAGCAAGTTAGCAACGCCCCACTGTTCCAACTTCCAACTATAGGATTGGAAATAAATTCACAGTGCAAAGCAGTGGAAGGGAGGATTTTCAAACCATCATAACTCAGATTCTAGGCTCGCTGTCCTTGGTGGATTTTCTGCCATCCACATTTCGGATTTAATTTGTGACTTTGTACTGCGACGCTGGCGCCATGTAAACGCTTCTGACGAGAGGTGTGTGCTTGTTCCAATGCTGCGGTGGTGTGTGTAACAAGAGTGTGTGGGGGGCGGGCAAACTCAGACTTCTTAAAGTGAGCGTGTATGCTGGCCCCTGGAGCTGGGGTTTATGCTAACAGCTAGCGGTAGAGATAGAGTTAAAGGACTACTCCGTGAGTGCTGGTATTCTCCTTCTTCTAAAGTGATTCCTGACCATACACCCGGAAAAATGTTCTAAGAGAATGAGACAGGTGGAGTTCCTTCTTTCCGAGATACAAGAAGAAATACAAAGCTACGCAGCATATCTGTTACTTTGTAGCTTTGTATCTGAAGTTGAAACCATCTCAACTTTTTTTGTAGCTTTGTAGCTGTTACAAACGTCTGATGCATCTTTGTATCTTCATGTTCCTGTCTTCCATTGAAAATCAATAGTAGACTGTATCTTTGTATCTGTCTAGCCGCAATTTGCAAAACTAGATCTTTTTTGAATATGTTGAATCTAGAGTTGCAACCCGAGCCATTGACAGCTTATTGATCCAAACAGAATGATTCTGTATTAAACAACGTTAAACTCACCAACATTGCAGCTGTACTAAAAGCTTGAATTCCTCTCCATCTGCAAAGTGTTTGTTTCATAAAAACCCACCCTAGACATGTTATGAGCTACTTGATGATTATTTAGTGTTGGAGTTTGGAAGCGCTTGTTTCAATAACGCAACCACCTGCTGACTCCTGCATTATGTGCAATTTCAAAACACGTGGTACGCAGGGTCGTTGAGTGATATCCAAGGAGCGCTTCCAAACTCCAACACTTGCACGAATGTCTTGACAGAAAGTAGCTCATAATAACATGTGGATTTTTATGAAACAAACACTTTGCTGATAGAAAGAGGATAATTCAAGCTTTTCATACAGCTGCAATGCTAGTGAGTTTAATATCGTTTCATACAATCAGATTTCTGTATGAGTTGTCAAGTGTCAATGGCTGTTGTTGCAACTCTAAATTCAACATATTAAAAGAAAATCTAATGTTGCAAATTGCGGCTAGTATCTGCTAGTGTGAACAGCTGTGACAGCATTAAACACTGACTCACCTCCCATGGAACCAGTCTTGACAAATGTCACACTCTATCATGAAGCGTGTCACATCATATGGCAGACGACACAGGCAGTACACAGGTACTGAGGCCATACTGAGTAGGTATGGAGATGGTAGATCAGCACCGCCTCAAATATCAGTCAAAAATAAACTCCAGGTGACAGATGCTATGCAATGTGTGGAAGGTGAACCGAGATCCTGGGCAAAGCTGTTACTGGTGGTGAACAGAGCTGCGCCTCCAACACCTGACTTTCAGATTCCCACTTCTGGCAAACATGGCACACACAGCATTCACCTGCAAACCTGTTGAAATACAGCAGCACAACGAAGAAGCTGTGAGAAATATGAATGGAAGTTTAATGTTTTAACTACTACTTAGCATGTATTGTAACCCTGAGCACAGATAGTAACGTCCCTTTGTTCAACGTACAGAAAACGAGCTAAATAAGCGTCAAGTCCTAATAGTTAGCAAGGTAATCTTTGCAAATTTTAGTTAGGTTGAGATAGTATAGTTTGCTGTCAAACAAACTTTTCACCTTGGTCTTATTATTACGTTACATAAAATCCGAGGCGCGGATAACTTGCTGAAAGCACACAGAAATAAAAAAAACAACCAAACGACCCGTCTGATATCTAGTGTACCCTGCTAGCTGATTAACTAGCTGTAGCTTTCTATTTGTAAACACTGGATGTTGATAGTACTGCCCGGGGCGCTAAAACATTTAGCAAACACGCTAGCAAGCTAGCCATGCTATGTTACTTAACGTCAGATATCAGTTATAAAAACAAATCGTATCTTCCATTCTAATACAAAGTAATTGTATTTATGTTATATCACAATTTCACTCAACAGCAAAAAAAAGTATTTTTTTAATATGCTCACAAAATGATTTGTTTTTAAATACGTTTGCTAAATCGTTTGTTAGCAACTTACCATACCTTGTGAGCTAGCGGTCAGAAGCGGATCAAATCCCTACGATAGCTCGGGGGTCGATGCGGCCTTATTGTTCAGGGTAAATTAATCACAACTACTGCCACCACATTCTATTTTAACAGCTATGCAACGTCCAAATATAATGAATCATGTCCAGAAGTTAACCCTGGCAAGGGCGAAATAATGGAAAAGACACCTATATTAAAGCACACTGACTGGAAATAAATGAGCACATAAACGCATCAGCGCCATTTCAAAGGCAACAGCGCGAGACGTTTGTTTCGTTGCTGACTGTCTGTTGTTGAGGGAACAATAAAGTTGCGCCTGTTCACAGGGCTGCATTCAGCGAGACGACGTTGCGAAATGGTAATAATACCCTTATTATAACTCAATTGAATAATACGCAATGCCTTCTGGCTCTGGTGGAAAAACTATAAGTAAAAAGTATCAATACCACAATCTAGAAATACCAGTTAAAAGTAAAAGTTGTTTAAAATTAACTCAATATAATTAAAGTAGCCAAAAGTACTTTCGGCATAATGATCATTCTGCATAAAGTCCCATTTCACAGTTAGGTTCAGTATATAAAAAAAATAATGAAAATGAAAATAGTAAAAGCTCACAACACATCACAACTCATTATGAGCTTGTAGATCAGCTAATGCATTTTTTGTAAATAATAATAATAACGCAACAATACGTTTTGATGTTTAACTCCATCATTTATTTTGATTAGTTACAAAACATAAATAAAATCAACAGTTGAATTAGTTACAATTTACAGAGGCTAAATCATATGCAACATACTTTTCATTGTCTACGTTTCTCTGTTTAAATATCCTTTAATCATTGGTTCTCAGTCATGCATTGTTGGTAGTCCCCATATTTTATTTAGTTTTTTGATATTTTCTATATTATTTTCTATGCAGACCTGTAGGTATATAATTTACTTTGGCCCAGCTGAAATATATTTCCCAACAGACCAAAACATTCTAAGAATCATTTGTCTTGGCCCATAAAAGATGTAATAAAACCAGGGAGTCCCATATCTATAAACACGGATGAGAACCAGTGATTTCTAGTTTCAAATAACCTCTGATTTATAATGATGAGAACACAATTTTACAATTTTTACAACCCCAGTTCAAAATACAAAAATAATCATTTTTCCTTTTAGATAACATTTTGGTAACACTTCAAGGACAGGGCGAGTTCCACATTTCATATCATGAATATCATCAAAGCTGTGGCATGTGGTCAACATGTTAGTAATGGACATGACAGCACAGTAACTCACCTCCACTAATAATGAACTACATCTCTGTGAAAATGTGGGTTGTCTTTTAAAACAACATAAATACTGAAAACCATTATGTTAAATTCTAAATTATGTGTAAAGTTTTACTTTTGAACAACCATAAGCGTAAGCACAAACTGTTCCTCCTTCCACTCTCTTATTTTAAGTGCGTCTCTGACTCACACTTTGTACAATCTCCTGTTTGCCATGGCACAGAATCTCACAATCATTCATTTCAATTAAACAGAAATGCTGCTTTGACTATAGACTACTTGTCCTACCAAGTAAGGTTTCAAAAGATGTATCAATGCCTGACCATTAATGGCCAAATCTGTATATGGCTAAGTACACTGATAACCCAATAAAACATCAGTAGATGTATTACTCTGTTTCCCTGCATCTATCACATAAGTGAATTTAGAAATAGAGGAATGAAATGTTAAGTAAACCATTTGAAGTGTGCACAAAGCACTTAATAGGCCAGCAGTCTAGCTTATAAAAGAGTCACACACTTTAAACAGCCTATGATGGTGAATGACAAGTGGTTCTTAACTGATATAATATAAGGATCAGCACAATCCTTGACAAAAAGTCAAGTGAGTGGGGTTCACAGAATGCTACTTAACAAATTAGACCTAAAAATAAGATCATTATGGTTCTGTTCTGTTCTGTTGTTTTTTTTTTTTTTTTACTTTTACTTTTTGTTTAAAGGCCAAATCAGTGATACACATGTAAAACAAATGGGTAACCCCAACACACGCACAAAAAGAAAGAAAAAAAAATGAATAAAATGCAGTGGAAACATGGTTTTATTCTCTAGATGATTGAGCTCTTGATAGGAGGACTAACTATAGACAACAGATACATTATTTATTTTAAACTGCATTTGTTGTGGTTTGGGGCTGTAATACTGTAGGTTTGTTTATATTGGTAATGTTTGTAAACGGAGTAAAACTAACATATTTGATGATTCATGATGGGGTAATAAAGTTCCAAATTGCATACTGTGCATCAAAAAATTAACTTGTGAATATGTTCAAAACAATCTCAGAGTGGACCTTTAAAGAGAGTAGCCCAGGACGTGAGCTTAGAGTAAACATTTTAAACTGGGTACAGTATATCGTTTGATGAGAGGCTGTTTTTGTATGAAAACAATGGGGATGCAAATTATGACGCAGTGCAGCAGTATCACAAAGATTTGTCACACAGAAACAAACACTCTCACAAAAAAGTATTAATTCGAAAAGGCAATATGGGAAAAACCTGTATGGCTTCCCCATTCCACAATAACTTGGCAGTTTTTCTTTTTTCATCTTCCTCCTCTGTATGACACCTTGATATGCATTGCTGCAATTCTAACGCGAAAATGTTTAATGTAAAAGCCTATCAGAGACTGATAAATTACCCAATTTGGCTGTATACAGCAGATGTGAGCTTCATATAAATGTGTCAACGGATTGCATTGAGTTCAGGTATGTCAAGATCATGCAGTCTTGAGTTGAGTGTAGTCTCACTGAAAGTAGATGCCGTATCTCAATTTCATCAACATATTACCAAGATGAGCTCATTAAAACATCTATCATGTGACCTGTGTCAATTCAAATTTCAACTCTAATTTACATCTACAAAGTAAATTAAAATACAAACTAAGTACATGCTGTGCACGTGCATGACACTGCATAACCGAGTGCTTGTGGCTTGTGGTAGTGTTGGAGGCCAGATTACATTACCAAGCTCTACTGTGTAACATGCTGTTGTCTTAACTGCGTTATAGTTCACTGCCCATTGAAACACTTTGTGCTATAGGCTTATACTTATTAAAGGTCAGTTGATTCTGTCTTTGATTTTTTTTCTCCCAACGTGCTTCTATAAAAATATTTGTTTTATGCCTTACAGACAAATCACTACAATACATAATGATCAATTTAGATGACAGTTACTAATTGCACTTTTAAATTCATAGTCCTTTCAATGTAAGTAAGCATTGACAAATAAAACATAAAATGTCAATAAATGATTTCAAAAATCGTAATTAATTGAGGTCAAAAGACGAAGGGATATGTACTCAGACAACACAAGACATCACAATCACGCATTCACAATCACAAATGTGCGCATGAGCACGCACGCACGCATGCACGCACGCACACACACGCAGAATGTATACACCTCAACACCCAAACATACCTCTATTCATAACCCCCTGTCCCTGGGTTTCCATATTTCCCTCTGTACATACTAGAATCTACCATCTCTCATCTCCCATCATTTCAGGAAATACACACAAATCTAAAATCCATTATCAGTCACATCCTTCTCTCTCTCACTCACTCTCTCGCTCTCTCTCGCGTTCTCTCGCTCTCACTCTCGCGTTCTCTCTCTCTCACACGCACATACGTACACACACGCACCCGCGCACGGACACACACACACACACACACACACACACACACACACACACACACACACACGCACACACACACACACACACACACACACACACACACACACACACACACACACACACACACACACACACACACACACACACACACACCATCTTGTTCCAACGTAATATTCCGGTCCCTCGCTTCTTTTTAAACTCATCATCACTCTTTGTCTTGGTTTTGTTTTCACTGCTGTCCCAGAGGAAGAGTGGAAGTGGGGGGTGTTGGGTGAAGTTTGGCACTGGAAGGCAGAGCAGCAGTAGAGCAGGAGGAGGAGCAGGAGGAAGAGGAGGAGGAACAGGAGCAGAATGTCCCCCCAGTCGCAGTGCCACAGTCTGAGGGCACCACGGTGCCAGCACCAGGCAGCAGTGACCCAGCCGGGGGCATTTGGGAAGGCAACAGAGGTTGACTCTGAGGCGGCGAGTGGGGCAGCTGGGCGATGGGCTGTGTCTGTGGTTGCATGGGCTGGGTCTGAGACAGTAAGGGCGCTTGCATCCGGGGATGAGGCATCTGCTGGAGCAGTGACGGCTGCTGGTAGGGCATCTGCTGGAGTGGGTGGGACTGATGGAGGTGTAAACTTTGCTGCAGCTGTGGGACTTGAGCCATGTGCGTTGGTGGCGGTGGCCCCGGCGGCGAGCGCAGGGTGGCCAGGGTCCCGCCTCCTGTGTAGTGAGACGAGGCGGACACAGGAAGGCTGGTAGGGGCTGGGGGGCTCAGTGGAGCCACTTGGAACCAACCAGGTGGAGCCACCTGGATGGAAGAGACCAGCATAATGACGATCATGAAAAACCTTTTACTCTGTAATATTATAATACAGACAGGGAACATTACATAAACCTTGGAACAAAATCGTTACCAAGAAATGTCTGCACCAATGTGTTCATAAAGGTGTCTAGTAACAAAAGGTATCAATAAGTGATAGAACCCGTGAATGATAGCTGCTTAACCCATTAAGACCTGAGGCTGATTCTAAAAAAGTTTTTTCAGAAAAACTCATGTTGCTATTGTATATAGTTAAAAAGGTTATTTTTGAAAAACAAAGAAAAGTTCCCGCACACTGTCAGAAACTTGCCAAAAAGGTTATTGCATGTAGTTAAAATGACACAGATGCTTTCCTGGATTGAATGGTGTACCCACAATCTCATCCGGAAAAATGATCAATTTGGCCTAATCCGTTGCAAGCACTTGTTTTCCAGCTCACCACAAATCAGTTTTTGGGGAAAATAAATATGCAGCATGCATGCAAATTCAATTAGCATTCAATAATTCAAGTACTATGAAATACTGCTCCACAATGTCAAATGCCTGATGAGATTAGGTTGCCTGGAGGATCTGGTACATCCAGGGGGCAAAGGGGAGTATAAGGAGGCCAGTCTCTCCTCTCCTATGTCTGGCTCAGACAGCTTGCTCAGGCAAGGCCCTTCAAGGCTATAGAATGGGACACCAGGGTGCCCATTGGGATTGGGTTTCCCGAGAACCACTGCAAGTGTTGCAGGAGCGGGCGCTTTTAAAATAGCTGCAGACAGGAATGGGTGGTCAAAAAACTGCACTTCCCCCCAAATCCTGCACCATCTGCAATAAACTCGATGTTGCATTATAGCATATGTGGTTGTGCTTTAATTTAGCTTGATATGAACACAATTATCTTATGACTAAACACAGGGGAGAACTCATTTAAAAATATTGTTTGCGGCAGGTGTGTGCATAGTGTAGTAGTAAGTTCAGCTGAGCCCACTGTGTCGCTGTCCATGGTGCTACAATGGCCGCCTTTCTCTCTCTCTGCCTCTCTGTCTCTCTGTCTCTGTCTCTGTCTCTCTCTCTCTCTCTCTCTCTCTCGATAGCTACATGCTTAAAAATGTTGGACAAAATGTGTTTCGGCAAGCCTGTATGAAAAAAGACAGACAAATGCCCATTCATACGTCTCCTACCAAACTCTTCTGTTTTCAAAATGCCATATCCCGCATACTCAGTAATCTGATCAATGAATCTACCTAGCAACCCTGTTGCTCTGTTCGATTCTACAGCTGCTTGTTAAAAACCTGGGAAGCCTGGGTCTCGGGAGGCTAACCATTTTCATATTTTCTGGGGGTGCCCAGTGATTAGAACCTACTGGACAGAATTTCAGAGATCAATAAATGGGAGGCGGCCTTTTTTCCGACACCCAAATAGCCGACGGGGCAATGGTCCGACAGTGTTGGACCATTGTCCAAAATACCGTCTTTTTACTCCAACAGTCTGACATGATATCAGACAGACAGAAGTTCCCGCAATAGTCCGAAAACCGTAGTTTAGACGAGGCAATAGTCCGACACGGGAACGGCAACGCAAGTGTCTGGGGTAGAAAAGTGGAGCGAGTCCCTGGAAGTCCCTCGGAGCCCAGGAGGTCGCGGGCTTATTTTCCCCGTCCCCGCCGACAAATGCACACCTCGGTTTTCTCGGCCCACGGGGGCCATCCCATATGTAGGAAGGCCGCCCGGGGGTCCCCGGACCCGGCCGGGCGGCCTGCCAGGTCCCTGCAAAAAAAAACAAAAAAACAATCCGGGACCTCCATTATTTTTAGGGACTCGCTCCACTTTTCTACCCCAGAACAGAGCCTCGTCTAGGAGGTGTCGAGTCCCTAAAAATCCCGGTTTGTTCCTGTCTAAAAAAATAAAAATAAAAATAAAAACACTATTTTAAAAATGGTTGTATTCTAAATAGAGAATAAAAAAAATATTGTGGGATTATGTGGGACTAAACGGTACGTAAATCTTGTTGCGAGGAGGAGTGGTCTGAAATGAACTGTGGGCGATCAGAAAGTAAACAATTGCAAGTGTGGACAGGAATGGTCACAAAACATATTTTTGAGGAAATGTCCCTTTTCTGATAATATTACCTGACTACTATTAAAACTAGGGTAAATTCAGAAACAGTATGTTATTTTTGTGTTTTACCTCAGCTGGCTGGCTCCAGCTTCCAGCCAACTCCTGCACCTGCTGAATCTGCTTGATCTGATTGAGCGACGGCTTTGGAGGAGTGGGGCCCACCGTCTCCTTCGTCCAATCATCAACAAGTTTGTGCAATTCATCTGTGAATGTGCTCTTCCTAGGAGGACTCTGGTCTGCAGTAATACAAATAATAATAAACTATTTGTACAGCAGTTTAAAACAGACAAACACAACAAAATTGTGCGAGAAGTAAAAGACTGAAGCAAGTGAAGTGAAGTGAACACTTCAGCGAGCATCATCATCGCTGACTGTATGTTGCCTCCATTTTGATATCGACAAAGCTCACCTTTTTTGGTTGTCAGTGATGTGGGATGGTCTGGGTTGCAGTACAATCTGCTTTGTTCACCACCTGAGAAACTACTGGACTGCTGTATGCCTGTAGGAGAGCCATAATGAAATAGTTACACAATGTCAAAGGAAGAGAGAGACAGAGACTTAGAGGAATTGTTAAGTGGAATGATGAGGGAAGAGTTAAGGCTCATACATAGTCTGGATTTTCGGTGGTGAGGTGACCACCGAACTACAACATGATGTCACGAGCCGCGGTGAAGAGCAAACCACCGCCACCGCTGCAGCCCTTCTCTCTGTTTTTACTCGCCACCGCTCAACGTTATTTCAGCTCCGGTGGTCAGCTCCCCACCGGAGCGGTGGTCACCTCACCACCGAAAATCCAGACAATGAATAGGCCTTTAGAGAAACATTGGGTGGAATATGTAGGGGTAAAAGAGGAATGTTGAATGGAATATGAATGTGAAAAAGGTTACTGCACCAGGATGTGCAACTCCATTGTTGTCCATATGAGAGTGAGGCCGAGGCCGAAGCTTGACTTTGAGCGGCCGGGACCTACGAGGGGAGAGGGCCGGGGGGCCTGCTGGCAGGGGAGGGGTCCGGGGCAGAGGGAGAGGCAGGGTCTGCCTGTGGTCTTTGAGCGAGCGGAGCTGTCTGTATAACTCCTGCAGCTCCCTGTTCTGCTGTGACTGCAGCGACACCACTTCTTTAATGTGCCTAAAGAGAAATGGGTACAAAACAAGAATGAGGTTTTCAAAATCATGAAATTATTTGGTGTTGTGGTATAATTTGTAAGACATAGACCAGCTAATGATGCCTGGACATCACTAAATGTCATGTGCACATACACGCATGCACATGGAGATGGATACATAAGTCCTGGTAATAGTGAAACATGATCAGGGTTGGGCACAGAACAGAAAGGCAAGCCAAGACAAAGGCCCATGGGTAATAAATAACTGGGGTCATTGTTAGGGGTTGAGACCCAAGGCAGTGGTCAGACCGTGGACGATCCTGATAGGCCGAGAGCCATATGAACACATGAACACACGATAGATATAATGCCAGACAAAGAAATATCTGGGCCGGTCGTTCCCCAACTCTCTACCATGTAACTGGGCATGCTCCCCGACGGCATGAGGCCGTCGGAACTATGCTGTTTGCTGTGCTGTCTACTCTGAAATAAACACCAAGGAACATCATCTCGTTGTCTGTCTGCCGTGCACATTTACTCTCCTGTATGGTATTTTAATATACAACAGATGGTACCGAAACCCGACCTTCATGGTGTCTTTTTGTGCCAGTTAGGAGCAGAACCAGCGGTTTTTTATTCAGTCTAATTATTCAGTCTAATTCGAAAACGGGGAGTTTTTGTGGACGGCGACGAAGAATTTCCAGCGGACCCGACCGGGAGCGTGTCTACGCAGCGGGGATGATGACGACGACCACCGCGATGAGGAGTGTTGCGCGATGGGGACCGAGGCCAGCCGCCAGATGGGTGGACGGTGGAGCGGCCTGCGAGCAACAGCCAACATCACGCCGGCGTGAGGACAGCGGTCGCGGGCGGCGAGCAGGGAGATGCAGCACGGCGCGGCGGGGCTTTCCATCATCCATGGCCGATTGACCGACCTAAGCTGAGTGCCTTCGTGGACCTGATCAAGGGGTCTGTGATGAAGACGTTCCAGCCTTTTCTTTTCTCTTCGGGAGTGTTCCCAGCTCTGATGGTGTTTCAGAGTTGGGAGGGGGGAGAGAAGAGATGATGACGACGACAGCGGCAGACAGCAGTGAACTTTTTCTCAACTTGTCCTGTCCAGCTGAACGGACATTTCAAGGCAACTAGAAAGAGCGGCATACAGAAGAAGTTTCCTTTGTCATATCAGAGGCGAAGAGGGACAATTCCTTCACTCTGATTACAAATTGTGCGTCGCGTTTGTTTTCAACATGAATTAATAGGCCTCATGTTGGTATGTTTGCCGTATAATTAGATAAATTGAGTCCTAAGTAGCCTAATTATGAGTCAATGAGGTATTTTCCTAAAGATATCAAGAGATATGTGTTATTATAGTTAAACTCTGGCGTTCAATGTTATTTCTTTTTATCTTTTATGGAATCACCACGGGTGGTTAATGGAATCACCGCGGGTGGTTATGGTCAGGATGAGTCCGAGGAAGTGACTCAGGGTATTCTGATATTGTGTCTATTTACTATGTACTGGCATTGGAATAGCAGAGTTTAGTGGTAAAACATGTAGGTTATTGTATATCAAAAAGTGCTCTTGTAACAATGGAGCTGCAAGCGGCATGTCTTGTTTAAATGTCAGTTAACTGTAGCTACTAATCATTTCCATTATTCATTGTTTGAGATTACTTATTTGTCAGAATAGTGATTAAATTACAAGGCAATTGGCAGCCGAAAGTTTACAGTGTTTAAAGAGAGTTTGATTTTACTCTTTGTGGTTCTCTAGGGCTTAAAATGCGATTTCCTTGTGTTTCTTTGTTTGTGCGCATAGATGACGTACGAGTTGAGAGTGGTCTTTGCTTTGTTGAAAGTGAAGTGAGATATTGGTTTTCATGTGGATCTCGAGAAGAGAGGTCCATGTGATATGGTTCATTGTCCTGTAACATTTTTAGCCATAAGAGTTTGAAGTAACATGAAGAGAATTCTCCACTGATCCGAAATTGTATATCTACCCACTGTAATGAAAATCATTTATGACAAGTAATCTTGAATGTCTGTGTTTGAAAACCATGTTGGGGAACTTCTTATACTGTAATGCTGTTATTTGTGGTGTCTTGAATTTGTAGTGTCCAGCTGAGGGTCAAGGGGGGTATAAGCAACAGTTATGAATATGGACTATACATTTTGTATTCAACAGACTAAGTCTGTTGAAAGGGGGGAATGTGGTATAATTTGTAAGACATAGACCAGCTAATGATGCCTGGACATCACTAAATGTCATGTGCACATACACGCATGCACATGGAGATGGATACATAAGTCCTGGTAATAGTGAAACATGATCAGGGTTGGGCACAGAACAGAAAGGCAAGCCAAGACAAAGGCCCATGGGTAATAAATAACTGGGGTCATTGTTAGGGGTTGAGACCCAAGGCAGTGGTCAGACCGTGGACGATCCTGATAGGCCGAGAGCCATATGAACACATGAACACACGATAGATATAATGCCAGACAAAGAAATATCTGGGCCGGTCGTTCCCCAACTCTCTACCATGTAACTGGGCATGCTCCCCGACGGCATGAGGCCGTCGGAACTATGCTGTTTGCTGTGCTGTCTACTCTGAAATAAACACCAAGGAACATCATCTCGTTGTCTGTCTGCCGTGCACATTTACTCTCCTGTATGGTATTTTAATATACAACAGTGTGAAAATCTCTGGGCTAATTGGGCAAATTGTATGGGCATTAGTCATAGGCATAGCCATAGGCATAGCCATAGGGTACGGTAGGCTAGCAACATTTGACATACATTTCATCACCAGTACGGTTGGTGTACTGTACAAAAGCATCCCAGATTATGTGACAGCGTGTGTGTACACTGACTGGACATGTGCTAGAACAAAAACACAGACTCTCTGTTTGAGGAGAGGTTGAGTGAGGAGATTCTCAAAAACTGCTGTATGACATTATTAAGTGACAACAAAGACTTGAACTCTAAGTGATGTGTGTTGCCAAAGCCAACCAGTTGCATTTTACACCAATGCCTGGCCTATATAGTATACACTACACTTCAGTATCAGTATGTCATGAAGACTTTGAATACATTTAATGAATGTCACAATGACCTTGACCTTTGACCACCTAATTCTAATCGGTTCTTCTTTGAGAACCGATGGCCGTTTGTGCCAACTGTAAAGTGCGTCAAGGCGTTCCTGAAACATTGCATTCATGAGAATGGGATGGGATGGGCGGACAGACGGACAGATGCACAACCTGAAAACATAATGCCTCCAGCCATGGCTGTCTGCCGCAGAGGTATAAAAAAGAATAATGGGAATGCACGGAAATAACTGACCCAAGTTAGATTAAACAATTAGACTTCTTCTCACGATGGCCTCTTGCCATGGCACATGTCCTTCAGTTGTCTGGAAGACAACCCATTCCTCCAATCTCGATCCATGCCGAATAGAGGTCTGGATAAACTCTCAATTGAAACAATGGATAGAATGAGCTAGCAGCTCACTCCCTGGGGCTTAGCTAAAATGTGATTGAGTGGTAACAGGACCAGAGTCTGTCTGTGTTTTTCCCAACCGGGTGCAAATTCTATTCAATCTAACAATTTATATAGCAGCAAAATTGCCAGACAAATTCATTAAAACATTGCCTAGGGTATGTGCTCTGCACAATATAAACAAACACGACACACATCAACAGCTTTTGTTGGTGTACTGTTACTTTCTGCAGTAGCCATGTTTGTTTCACTGAGTAGTAGTCAAGTCTCCAGAAGGACTGGGAAGGCTTTTTGAAGCAAAGGTTTCCAAGTGGCCAACTCTGATACCGCAAGCTTAAACCCAAATCAAGAAGGAGCTAAACAAACTGGACCAATGGGTTCGACTCACAAGGCTTCCACATGGAGGTAGTTTGTGAAACGTAGATGCATAATAAAGGACACTAATGCTCATGAGCCCATGATGTCATCAAACCCACTGGCCCAAACCTGGAAGGATTAAGTGAAATTAAGGTCTGTTTTTAATCGATGCATGTGTGTGTGCGGTGTGCGTGCTCCTGAAAAATCTCTGGGCGGAAGGCGCGGTACTGCGTGCAATGACTAATGCAACACTGAACCAATCACAGTAGCAACCAACTACTCAGATTATGAGATTGATGAGACACATGCTGGCTGAGGCCTCAAACATTTTAATGTACTGTTTAAGTTTGAAACGAGTAATGTACCGTCCGGCCACCATCCTGAATTAGATTTACAGGATAGCAGAACTAACAGTGTCTCTATAATTAGAAACGCCTGCATTTGAAGAAACATGAGCTATGTATGGGAATCACTCAAGGTGAATGAAATCATGATTCATATAGTTTCATAAGGGGTTGCTGACGTAAGCACACAGTACTTTGCGCTTGACAGGAAGTCCCCCCCCTCCCCCTCCCCGAGAAAGCAAGCCTGGGATCCATGGTCATTGTGCCTTGTTGCGAGTGCAGCTCATATTGCTCTTTCTCTCTTGAACGCAGTGTCTGCACTCTGCAGACTGAGCCCAGTGCCTATGTGGACTTATAATCAGTATAATCAGTCCTATACGGACAGTGCATAGGGAGGAGTTTCACTCAGAACGGGTTATTCTGGTTGCCATTTTTCTGCCTACCAGTAGGCTAGTAGGCTATAGTAGTAGGCTGCAGTGCTAGGCTATATTTTCCATCCTCACTGTGGAGACATATACCATTGTATGTAGATATACAATTAAATAAACACCATGGTTTTGGTGTCTGATGACAAAATAACATAACCTTGATCCACAACAGTATTTGGGTCTGCCCTGTCCGTTTTTATACTTGTCTATTCCACCGCGGGCCGTCAGAATTATGCTTCCATTGTAGCCTTGCAGTGCGTTGACTGTCGGCGATATCAAATAATTAAATACACGCTGTATGGTTTCTTTGATTTGGGTGTCAGCTGACAAAATATCATAACCTTCAGCAACATTCCCAAACACTGTATGCTCTGCTCTCTACCTGTCCTCAAATGAGCATGACAGTGTAATCAAAATAATAATGGTCAGATCGCATAAAGAGTAGACAGATTATTTATTTACTGCGGAGAGAACGCATGTTTGACTGTTCACTCGTCACTCTCGTGGTGCTTTCCCCCCTCTACCTGGTTCCGTAAGGATATGTCCACATGTCTTCTCGTCAAGTAAGATGTAAACATTGAGAACTGTTTTGACATGAGGAGAGGGGAGGCGGCTATCAGATCAGAACACCAGAACACCAGCAAATAATAATAATACCACCATCGATCCAGAGCCATAGAGTAGAAGAGTTGTGACATGTCAAAGATAGTAGAGAGATGGAAGATGGTGTACTGCAGTGACAGTGTACACACCAGTGTCACTGACAAGCAAACTTACGAACTACAGACTGACAGCCAAGTAGCCTAGCATCCTACTAGCCTACATGTAGGCAGAAAGATGGCACCCAAATAAGCCAAAATCCTACCGAACGCGTCACTATGCTCGCCCCTATAGACAGGGAATGGACAACTGAATGGGCAGATGAGATGAGAAACATCTACTAGTACATACAGTAGGCATAAAACCATCCATCGGAAAACAGGAAATAATGTAATAATGGAGTGTGGCCTCCCAATCCAGTAGTCACCTGTAGTAAAGTTACTACATTGCAGTTTGCGATTGAAGCCACACAAAACTAATTGCAATGCAGTGTTGAGTGAAATTAAGCCACACCCCACACACACACACACACACACACACACACACACACACACACACACACACACACACACACACACACACACACACACACACACACACACACACACACACACACACACACACACACACACACACACACACACACACACACACACACACACACACACACACACACACACACACACACACACACACACACACACACACTAACCCCGGTCCAGAGATGACATGGCCTTCACCCACATCATAAAACATTTCAAGTCAATACTGATCCCACTTTCCCTTCCCTGTCTCACTTCTCTCTGAGCTTGTGTAGTTCTCTCCTCAGGTCATCATCCTCAAGTTCACCCTCATCATCATCACTGCTGCCCAAAGGAGAGTAACCATGTCCATGACCTCGTGGAGGGTGGGCCAATGACGGTGTCCTCCTACCCTCCTCCTTCTCTCCCTCCTTCCCCCGGGTTCTTCTCCGCTCCCTCTCTACGTCAGGAGACACCGGGGAACTGTCGGTCAGTGCCTCATCTTTCTTGGTTTCGGCCTGCGTGACAGAGAAGCGCCCGACTTTCCTGTGGCCAATGTCCTGGCCTGAGGGTGCCTCCTTGGGGGGAGAGGCTTCAGGAGGCTGAGGCACTGGAGTCACCTGATGGAAAGATAAATGTTATATGGGCAAACAAAATAATAATAATATATACTTTCTTATTCAAATCCGGTCAGTGTGGGGAACCAAGGGCAAAGTGGTCAGATTCAGAACCCAAGTCCTTGCGCTCACAAGGAGCATATGGTCTGTGTACTACCCAGCAGAGGCATTTGAGGTTAAGAATTAAATTGCATATCGGATAAAAAAAAACATCCTTAACACATTCCTTATGATTATGGGCATTCTATAGCCATATCACAGATGGTGGCTTTATAAGGTTGCATGCAAGTCCCCACCTGAAATCGTCCTTTGCGCGACTGTGGTGGATCTAGCGGGACAAACTCCTTAATATCCTCCTTTATAGCTTGACTGCTAGGGTGGCCATCTAATAAAGAGATCAGGGAAATGAAAAACAAATAGGGGAGAGACAAGGACACCAGAGACAAGAACACAGATAAGACGACACACACAAATGAAGACGGACACAGACAGACCGAAGCATGCAGGAACAGAAAAAAATTACAGCACAGAGGGATGTACCAAAGCAGACAGACATAGACACACAGACACAGAGACACAGTGTTAAAATAATCCACAAAGACACATTAACAACCTCTGTGACTTACATGATTTCACATGCATGGAACTATGAAAACGTGTAAACATTTATATTGAATACTGTGTGGCAGTCATCATTTTCTTTCGGTGAAAGCAATTAACTCAACAATGTAAGTAAGCGTTTGTGGTAGTAAAAAAGCAAATGCTTTAAGCAAACAGACTATACGTTATGGGGGATGTGGGGAGGGGTGGTAAATATGTGTTTAATAAAGAAATATATATCAATAAATAAACAGAAAGTCATTAAACAGAATAAAGGAATATTATGGAATGTCAGTTGGAATGCTTAATACAGTGATACCCTCACCCACCCACACATCCACTCTCTCCATTCTTACTGACTCACTGTTCCACTCATATACCAGCCAGCAGAGATCAATATCACCTTTGAAGTCTGCGCTGAGATTCGCAGTGAGATTGTTCAGTGTGTTTGGTATATGGAACACTATACTAACACAACACAACAGTGTGTATATGGATTTGCTGCATCATTTGAGCACTTGGGAATGAGCAGCATGTTTATGGAGTTAACCCATAATGTTATTGCCATATAGACACACATATGCTGAATGTAATGCACAGACTGTGCATTATCATGTCACACATATGCTCAAATAACAATATCTAAACATGGAGCTACATTACTGCTACACACATAAAATATATAAATGCAAGGATGTTAGCTTACTAAAATATAAAGCTTTTTCAAGCTTAAAGGAGTAGTTCACCTAAAACACGACTTATTTTCTAGAAATTACACAATCCATGAATGATGAAACCTTGAAATCATGGAGATTTTTTCCCGTATTCCTGAGCCAATAATTTGTCAGTAGGAGACTCAGTTGGAGAATGGAGACTCTTCGATCGAATTGCTGGTCATCAAATTATTGGCTCAGGAATAAGACAACATTTTAGGGGCGTGAACTACTCCGTTAAGCTCGTTCCATTCATCGCTTCATGCAACGGCGTTGTACAACGGCAATAGCTGGTCTACAAGCTCACAACAACCTGCTGTGATCTCGTAGGTCTGCTATCTTTGGCATGCAACGCCGTCGTGGGATGAAGCATGAATTAGGCATAAGCCATACACAAAGCAGCTAAGAAGGAAACTGACAGTAACTTGTAAGCCCTGGACAATGTACACAATATGTAGCAGAAATGATGACTTTCATCATAATCTGGATATCACATAGTTGCAAATTGCGCTAAGTATAGTGTCCATAAACAGCATGCCATCTACAGCATATTATGCAGCTCTCATGGCGTGATGCTGAATGAGCTGACTCTGTCATGCCAAGTATATCCTCAGTGCGCACAGTAAAATCCTCAGTGTCATTTGAACTCTGAGTGGACAAATGGGAACCACGGTCCACGGGTTCATTTGTTTAAATTTGTACACTCTCAAGAGTTAAATGAACACTCAGGATTTTACAGTACATTCTCAATTGGACCACGCAGTGACTTATTCTGATCTATTTGTGTATAGACAAGATAATGTCTGTGATAATGAGATCTGGTGCCAAGGTGCATGGTGGTGTCAACTACTCTGTGCCAGCAGGTGGGTGGGTGGGTGGGTGGAGGTGAAGTGAGATGGGTGGTGTGGGCAGTGCCTGAGGACTGGGGGTTCAGCCGGCCGTTAGTCCAGAGAGCTCATCTGCAACTGGGGAGGGGCATCAGACTCCTTTTATGCCAACATCCTCCGACCTACACTGTGCCAATCTCCCACCCTTTTACTGTATACTCGCCACTGTTCTCGCCACTGGGTGAGTGACCCATGCAAAAAGAAAGATTGCCAAAAAAATGAAATTTAGTTCAAAAGAAAAAGGGGGGGGGGGGGTTGGGGGGGGGGGAAGCAATTCAGCAAAATCAAATAATTCAAAAAACAATAAAGTATGTTGTGATATAGACACTGACACTATACAGGGATTACAGTCACGTTACAAAAAATACTAATTTAGCCATAAACAGTTTCAAATTAATAAAGATTAATTCCTGACAGTCTAGAACATTACATCTACTATGTTAACACTAATAACGAGACATTAGGTTTTAAGTCCATGCCCCCAACACCCCATGCTCTCTCTCGCTCTCTCTCTCTCTCTCTAAGAAGACGCTACCTTGCTGGACTCTGGGCTTCTTGAACAAGCTGGCGGAGTGGCGCAGTTTGCATGCCCAGCTTTTGAATTTGCGAGTCCAGGATTTCTTGCTAACAGGATTTCTGATACTAGGACATGTCAGGTTTAGGCCAAAATATCCACCTCCTGCATTGTGCTGCTGCTGCTGTCCGGCCCGGAGAGGGATCAGATGCTGAGGATTAGGGGGCCACGTTGCGTCTCCTGTGGTACTGAAGTCAGAGTGTGGGGAGACAGCCTGGGGATAGGGGCAGGTGGGGAGGACAGTAAAGGGAATAAGGCACAGTGACAATTAAGGGTAGGTGGCTGTACAGGGTTGAGAGTGACTCACAAAGAAGAAAAGAGACATTGAAACACCACACATATACAGTACCTACTGGCTGAAAAGGAAGCATTAGGTGTCACATTATACTGAATGGAACTTTATTCAACTCCGGACACAGTATCCAAGATAGGACGCAATCAATGACTCGATTTCCAGCCTTGAATGCCACGTGACATGTCATTAATATACCGTAAAGTTATTGTGTGGAAATAATAAAAAAGTACCCCCCTTCTGTGCAGCCTAGAACTGGAGGTCTAGAACTTGGGGTCATGTGATCAGTGACATCAAAGTACTCCAAGTAGTACACCTTTGTACTAACTGTAACAACTCTAAGGTATATTAATGACATAGTTCAATGTTGCAAATGAGTGGTATTCCCCTTTAACAACTTAGTCACTTCTCGCAGCAAGCTGTAACATTATGAAGGTACTGTAAGGGTTAATATTTACACCGTCAAGAACTGAACAAAGTGTCCAAAATTGGATACATCTTACATACAGTAGTATCAAAACTATGTTAAAAAAACGACTTAAAAAAAGGGAAAAAAATAAAAAACATTTATTATATTTTATTTAAAAGGCTATTTTCAGATTCGGCTTACTGGTATTCACTTACAAGAATGGTTGGTTCTCCAGGTACGGGTGGGCGCAGGTGCCCTGCGGTGTCATCCTGTGGAAGAGCCAAAAGGCAGGTAGGGGGGGTAGCAGAGGTGGAGGCAGAAGCAGAGGTGGAGGGGAGAGACGGGGCAGGCTGCTGCTCCACTGGGCCCAACTCAGCAGACATGGATGCTGGGGAGGCCTCCTCACCTGCTCTCCCCCTCTCCAGGTCCGGGGAGGTGGAGGAGGATCGGGACGTGGTTGACGATGAGGTGGTGGAAGAAGAGGAGGAGTGGGGGGAGGTGTCTGAGGAGGAGAAGGCGGACAGGGGATAAGACGAAGGGCGGAGTGGGTGAGGCTCGGACGACTCATCCCCTCCTGCTGAAGTGGAGGCGGCTGATGTGGATGTGGGGGCGGTGGCTCCACCTGGCATCACTCCCCCACCGCTGTACTCCTGATACAACAAGTTCCGCAGCTTCTCATCCAGTGTCTTCATGCGGTTGTCTACAAACTCAATTTTGGGAGGGCCCTCGCTGTCTGACTCGGCCACGGAGGAGGGCTGAACAGGGGATGGGGACATGGGTTGGGAGACGGGAGGCAAGGAGGCCTCGCTTGTGCCCAGAGGCAGGGGGGGCAGAGAGGAGTCGGAGGAAGGATAAAGGGGGGCAGAGTGACTGCCTGTGTCCTCTGTGATACTGGCCTCTCCCGTGGAGAGTTCAGACTCTGATTGCTGGAAAGAGGGCTGCTTATGTAATGGAGCCTGCTGCTGTTGCTGAGGCAGCTCCATGGGTTTAACCACCTCCTGCTGCTGTTGAACCTGCTGTAGTAGCGGCTGTGACTGTACAAACGGCTGAGTCTGCTCTATTTGGATCTGGGGCTGTTGCTGCTGCTGCTGTTGCTGCTGCTGCTGCTGCTGCTGTTGCTGCTGCAGCTGCTGCTGCTGCTGCTGTGCAAGGCTAACATTAAGAGTAAGAGGTTGTGCTGACTGTTGTTGCACACACTGTTGACTGACTGACTGGGGCAGCATATGACTTTGATCTGGCTGTGTAGAGACAGCAGGCATAAATAACTGCTGCTGCTGTTGCTGTTGTTGTTGTTGCTGCTGTTGTTGCAGTTGTTGTTGCAGTTGTTGTTGCTGCTGTTGTTGCAGTTGTTGTTGCTGCTGCAGTTGCTGCTGCTGTTGTTGTTGCTGCTGCTGTTGCTGCAGCACTTGCTGTTGCTGTAAGTGTATCGCCTGTTGCAGACCCAACTGCTGTGGATGTTGAGGATCAATCTGGGCCTGCTGTTGAGGCACTGCAGCTGCTTGTTGTGCCACAGCTTGCTGAGGTAACTGCTGTAACGGAGGCTGCTGCAGTAACTGCGAGCTGTACTGTGGCGCTTGCTGTTGAGCAGGTACTTGCTGGTTCTGCTGTATGGACACTGACAGCATTTCTGCCGGGGGCAGGGACTGTTGGAGAGGCACAGGTTGCTGCAACAGATCTATTTGACTTGGCTGCTGCGGCAACCGCACCTCAGTTTGCTGTTGTTGAAGTGTCAGTTGTTGTTGTGGTTGTTGGTGTTGTTGAGATTGTTGTGGTGGTGGTGGTTGTTGTTGTTGCTGCTGTTGTGGTGGTGGTTGTTGTTGTTGTGGTATTGGTAGTTGTTGTTGTAGTTGCTGCTGCTGCAGTAATTGTTGTTGCTGTAATTGCTGGAGAGATTGCTGTAGCACTTGTTGCTGCTGTAGTTGACCCTGCTCCTGCAACACTTGCTGCGTTTGTTGTTGCGGCAGTGGGACCTGCTGTATCTGTTGGGTCAGTGGTACTTGTTGAAGCTGCACCATCTGTGGTTGCGGTGGAGATGGTTTTACTTGCTGCTGGAATGCCGGTTGGACCTGGGCCTGTGATTGTGGCTGAGCCGGTCTGGTCATCTGGGCAAGTGTTAGCTGCTCTATACCAGCGTGACTAGTTGGAGGAGATGTCACTGCAGCAGCAAGAGGCGGAGGGGAATGTACAGAGGTGGACGAGTGGTCCCCTCCAGACACACTCTGCCCAAGGGGAGCAAGTCCCGCACCCCCCAGGTTGGGACCTATAGTGGAGCTACCACTATTTCCAGGGGACATGAGGACTTCAGGTAAACAGGTTGGAGGTATGCGAGGCATCGCAGCAGGAGTAGCGGCCATGGTGGGGAGGCTGGCAGCGGCGCTTAATAGAGTGTTCATGGATGAAGTGGCACTGGGAATTTTGTCAACGAGAACTGAGGTGGTGGAAACTGGCTGGTCAATGCCGGCCGGAGGAGGAGGAGCAGCAGCAGGGACAGAGGTTATGGCTGCACTAGTGAGAGAAGAGGCTGGGGCAGAGATGCTGTCAGAGACATTGGTGTCAGGAGCGGGGGCAGCGGTGGCTGGGGTGGACATGGAGGCAGGGGCTGAGACAGTGGAGACAGGGGGAGAGGTGGCAGACAGGGGCTGGCAGGGAGGGGAAACCAATCCAGTCAAAGACTCCGACCTCTGGCATCCTTCACTTTCTACAGCCGCCAGAGAGAGGGACACATGGTTAGTTTGTGTTAGGAGTCAGTCAGCCCACTCAAACAGGTCAATTAGCTGCACAGCTGCCAGGGTTATTTAGGAAGACCTTACCTTTCTCTACAGGGGACTGTGGCCCCCTTGTCTCTCCAGTAGAGGGTGGTGTGGCAGCTCCCTGGCTGGACTGAGAATCTCTGTGGCGGATGGTCTGGTTGATGAAGAAGCGCCAGCGTCCCACTGGTGATGACTGGGGCGCTGCGTCCCCTGGGAGGTAGAGAAACAAGTACATGCCCATATGTGCAGATATGTAAAGATTTATTTATCAGAGTGAAAGAGACCTCCGCAAACTCACCTGTGGTGCCAGTGGGAGTGCTCACATGCAACTGCTCAATAGATCCAGTCTAGCAGGCAGATAAAAACGATTCAAGCTCTTATTCAACCAAACATTACCATAACAATGACGTTACATTAAGAAGTGGCGAATCTGTGAATCAACACACCTGTGAATTTGTCAGAAGAATTTCCTGGGCTTTCTTTACAATGCCTCTGAGATCCCCCACAAATTTCTCTTTCTCCAACTCAAGGATAAAGTCCTCCTCCACCTATAAATGAACATAACAGGGAAGTCATTACTCATATACCGAATATTGCATTTAAACAATTACTGCAAAAGAGTGTATTATGGTAAGAGTAACCTACCATGTAATCGGCAATGTCCTCAGGTGCATCCCCTTCGCTGTCGAATTTGAACGTCACCATCTTGTTAGTATGTGTCTCTAACTGACATTCCACCATATTGTCCCCACTGCCAGATACCTGTGGAGGGCAAGAATAATTATGATCGTGGTATAAAAGACAAAAGGAGTGTCAAAACAAAAACAATCATAGTTGTGATATATAGCACAGTGTGTAGTATACTGTATATTCATCTTTCATGGATTCCTCTTGTCCAATCCAATTACTCAACCCACTGTGAGTAATATTATACTGTATCTTGTAAATCACACCTGCAGCATGCTCAGTTGAAACTGGTGCAAGGCTCTCTCTGGCCTATGACAGGAAGCTCGTCTCTGAGTCTTCAGCCTCTCTAGTTTGCCATTGGCCAAGAGTTGCAGGGGATCTTCTCCATTGGCTGGAACAGACCTGTGGGAGTGGCAGAATCCGTGTCAGTGATGAGCCAATGACAATACAATCCTGCACAGGGCTCTAGGTCACACTTCAGCGCTCTGTGCCCTTCAAACAGGAAATAGTTCAACTTTTGGAGGGCAGCCTGGATCATCAATTCCACGTTTGATCCACCCGATTGTGTTGGACAACCTGGACATTTACAGTCTGATGTTAACCGCAGTTTCAGCTAGGTTATTTGTGCTTAAAGGTATAATGACATTATTTTTTTTAACAACATTTAAAGTTTTTGTCATGGTCCTGCAAAAGTGTATTAAAATGTTTTAGCAGAAAAATCCACTCCAGTATGCCATGCCAAGTGTTTTTCTCCTTGTGTTCTAAGCTTCTTCAGGTGGCGATTTGCCTGTCAATGATCTATTATGCTCTGAACTCAATCTGTGGACCCTTAAACAACGCACTAGTAACCCTAGTACCCGTGAAGCGGGTTATATTGCAAATCACACCAGGTCATTGCAAATCACTCCAACGAGAGCATCAGCCAAATGTGTAACATGTACATTCACAGTAAGTACAGTTCCTGAGCATATAATTAGAAATGTATTCAAGCACAATAAATGTGACTGTCACACGTACCCGGATGAGGAATGGCGCTCTGTGCCAGACATATGTGGACTATCCTGTGGAGTGACATAGTATACATACAGAGAGGGACACAAAACAGAAAAACAAATTAAACAAATCATTAGCTGTACGAGATTAAGCCAATCACAAAAAACTAAGAATACTTGATTATTATTAATCTAAACTGGTTAGTTTGTTTTATTCATAGACCTTTTCAATTGAATAGTTTTCAAACTCATTGTTGTTACATTAGTACTAGGGTTTTTAAGCAAAAGAAGATTAATCAATTAAAATAGGCAGAATATATTCCAATAACCAATTAAGTGGTGTGTACTTCCTGTACCTGAGAAACACCCAGCAGGGGAGGATCGCAGTCTTGCAGCGAGGTTTGGGGCAGCAGGGGAGAGTTAGATTCAAAAGTCCGGAGACTGGTCACGGGAGGAGGGGAGACGGGGATAGTGTCAGCACGCCCCAGTAAGGTTATCGGGGCCTCTGATGTAGGAGTGGGTAGCGCTTGAGCTTGAACAGTGGCAGGATAGAGGGATGGAAGGGATGGGAGAGGTGCTAGTGATGCTGGGGGGCAGGATGCATGAGAGGGGCTGGGAGGTATTTGTTGAAGGGGGAGGACAGCTTGTGGCAAAACAGGCTGTTCAGCAGCGGGTGTCTCAGCTTGCATCTGTGTGTGAGAATGGGCCTGTGTCTGAGTGATTGTCTGTGTGTGGGTGAGTGTATGTGCCTGGATGCTAGTTTGTATCTGCGTCTGGGCTGGTAGGACCTGTTTGGCTTGGTGCTGGGGGGAGGGAGACGGGCCTGCCACTACTTGACTATAGAGTGGTAGAGCCCTGGACTGGGGTTGAAGCTGGGACACATTACTAGCGATCTGTGCAGCAGGTTGGGGTACTAGTTGTGGAGCAATTTGGGGCTGAGATGGAAGTGGACTCTGATCGAGAGGTATTTGGACCTGTTGAGAGGGAGGTGGCTTTTGAATGGGCGTTGAGGGCGTTTGGGTTGGTAACTGGACCTGTAGCTGTTGCTGTTGCTGTGGGAGTGATGCTGCTAGTTGATGTTGTTGCACCACCGATGGAACCTTCTGCAGCTGTTGCTGGTACTGCTCAATAGATTGAGGCAAAGCAGGTGGAGGAATCGATTGGATTACAGAAGGTACAACTGTGCTTCCCGTGAGCTGCGGTTGGGCTTGAACAACTGGTTGCAGCTGTGTTTGGCCTTGAGCATAGGCCTGTCCAGTCTGCTGAATAGGTTGGGGTGCAGGCGTAAAGGTTGTGGGTTCAACTACTGAGCCGGAAGTAGACATGATTGTTCCAACAGCAGTTGTACCCGGAGACAAAATCATCTGTTGATACTGCAGTGCTTGAGGTTGCTGCTGCTGTGCAATGAGAGTGACATCCTGTTGGATTGATGGCATAGCTTGGCAGGTGGATTGTGGAGCAGGAATGTATTGTGGTGCTAAAAGGCCAGCTTGGGCCTGAGCTTGCAGCTGGCTCTGTGGCTGGAGATTGGGAGGTAACAAGCCATGTATTTGAGAATTCGGTTGCACAGCGGGCTCATGCTGGATCTGACTAGGAACTGAGGCAACTGCAGCTGGAGCCTGAATGTGGGCTTGATTCTGCTGGGCAATCATCTGAGTGTCGATGGTTGCGATCTGTCCCTGTGGTGGCTGAGGCTGATTAATGACGGGATGCAGAGCTTGAGAATTGATTAATGGCTGTGCAACACCCTGCCCCTGTATAGGAGCTATGTGGATTGGAGTTGTGGCCTGTATCTGAACTTGCTGGGGCGGGGCGGGCTGAGTCGACGCCTGAATGGGGGCAACCACTTGAGGAATTATTTGGGCCTCGATAGTAGCCTGTGATGCCTGTGGAGCAGACAGGGATTGAAGCTGAACCGGGACTTGGGCTTGGGTCTGGGAGTGAGGGTTACTTTGGCCCTGCTGGGTGACGACTTGTGTTTGAAGCACAGTAGGCGTCTGGGTCGGAATTTGGGTGGTCTGAATGACCACTGGGACCTGAGCCTGGGACAGCATTTGCGTTTGGAGCTGGATAGCCTCAGTGATGGCTGGGGCTCCAATGGGTATGCGAGGATCCACTATAGAGCTGCGATGCTGCGTCTGGGCTATGTAGGCTTGCTGTTGTTGGATCAGAGCTGTTTGCTGTTGTTGCTCTATTATTTGCTGCTGCGTGAGGATGGTGTGAGGCTGAAACTGTGTAGCATTTTGTTGTAGGATACATGCCTGCTGTACATCAAGCGGTTGCTGTTGAATCAAAACTTGCTGCTCACTCTGCTGTTGAATAGGCACAGCTTCTTGTTTCTCAGCTTGCTGCTGTTGAACGATAGCAGTTTGTTGCGGCTGTTCTTGAACCTGTTGCTGCTGTATCAGTGCTTGTTGTTGGATTCTCTCTGCTTGATGCTGTTGCTGTTGTAACAGTGCTTGCTGTTGACGTTGTTGTTCCATCTGCTGTTGTAGGAGAGCCTGTTGCTGCTGCTGTTCTAGTTGTTGCTTCAGTTGGGCATGTTGCTGCTCCAGTTGCTGTTGCTGCTGGAGACTTTGCTGATGTTGCTGCTGTTGTAAAATAGCTTGTTGTTGTAAATGTTGCTGTAATAGCATGTGTTGCTGTTGTTGCTCCATTTGCTGTTGAAGTACTACTTGCTGCTGTAATTGCTGCTCCATTTGTTGTTGTGTCAACTGGGGTGGCTGTTGCAATGCAACTTGATGTTCAGTTTGCTGTGGCATCTGTGCCTGTTGCTGTATTACAGCTTGCTGTTCAATTTGTTGTTGCAACTGAGGCAGCTGTTGTATTACAACTTGCTGCTTTTGTGGTGGCGGCTCAATTTGTTGTTGCATTTGACTATGCTGCTGTTGCTCCAGTTGCTGCTGTAAATTAGCTTGCTGTTGTTGTAAGATTGCATGCTGCTGTTGATGTTGTTGCTGCTGCTGCTGTTGTTCCATTTGATGTTGTAAAAGGGCCTGGTTTTGTTGTTCTTGTTGTTGCTGTAGCTGGGCTTGTTGTTGCTGTAGAAGTGCTTGTTGCTGTTGCTCTTGTTGTTGTCGCAGAAGAGCGTGCTGCTGCTGTTGCTCCAGGATTTGTTTCTGTATGGCAGTTTGTTGCTGTGGTTCAAATTGCTGCTGCTGCACTTGGGACAACAGGCCCTGCTGCTGTTGAAACAACGCTTGCTGTTGCTGTTCCAGCTGCTGTTGCTGCTGTTGCTGCTGTTGCTGCTGCTGTTGCTGCTGCTGTTGTGGCTCCAGCAGCATAGCTGGTTGCTGATGTTGCTCCAACTGTTGCTGCTGCTGCTGTTCCGGCTGCTGTTGTATGTACACCTGTTGCTGTTGTTGTTGCTCCAGCAGTATAGCTGGTTGTTGTTGTTGATGTTGCTCCAAATGTTGCTGCTGCTGCTGCTGCAGCTGCAGTTGTTGTTGTTGTTGTTGTTGTTGTTGCTGCTGCTGCTGCTGTTCCATCTGCTGTTGTATGTATGCCTGTTGTTGCTCCAGCAGTATAGCTGGTTGCTGTTGTTGCTCCATATGTTGCTGGTGTTCCAGCTGCTGCTGTTGCATGTATGCCTGTTGTTGTTTCTCAAACAGTATAGCTGGTTGCTGAAGTTGCTGCTGTTGCTCCAATTGTTGCTGCTGCTGCTGCTGCTGCTGTTGTTGTTGTTGTTGCTGCTGCTGCAGTTGCTGCTGCTGCAGTTGCTGCTGCTGTAGTAACAATGCTTGCTGTTGCTGCTGCTGCTGCTGCTGCTGCTGCTGCTGTTGTATCAAAGCCTCCATCTGTGGTTGGTGTATGTAGGTCTGAGGTTGCTCAACAGGAGGCTGTGGTGGTAGTGACAAGGCTTGCTGCTGCGGTGGTTCCATGCTTGGTTTTGTTGGTAACACTGACTGCTGGGGGGGTAGCTGGACATGAGGCTGTTGACCCAACGGTTGCTGTACATAGATCTGCTGCTGAGGCTTAGGTTGATGATGGACAGGCAGGACAGCTGTAGTTGAGAGGTTTTGCTGCGGATGTGGATGTAAGGTTGTTGTAGGTTGCTGTGGCTGCTGTGTGGCATTCGCTTGTTGCTGTTGTTGGAGCAGAGCAGCCTGGGCCTCCATTTGCTGTTGCTGCTGAAGGGTGGTGGTCTGTGGCTCCATCCCTATCTGTTGTTGCTGAACAATGGTCTGCTGAGGGATCATGACAGGCTGTGTTTGCTGGGGTGCTGCCTGGGGGATGATGTCAGTGGGCTGCATGGGAGTGGCAGGGGGCTGGGTCTGCTGAGCGAGGGGCACAATGCCCCCCGCTAGTCCAGTGGGATCACCGCCCGAGAGGGGCGTAGTGAGGACATTGATGGGCGCTTGTGGAGAGACAGGGGGTATGTATGACTGTGAGGGGGCCATTGATGCCTGGGGAGTGGCAATCTGTGATCCATCTGAATGGTATGGCTGTGTTTGTTCAGTGATAATGAGAGGATGATGAGTGATGTTGAAAGAGGAAGGAAAAGACAGCGGTAGAAAAATAAGGTAAGATTAAGCTTTGGCAAGGGGTAATGTTATTAATAATTTAACATTTTAAAAGCACACAGTCAATACTAGTAACGTGATGAGGATAAAATATGAATTGCTTAATTGAGGAGAGAAACACAAAACATAAGCAGGTAATTGGTTATTATAGCTATAGTCCATGACTGACAGTCACAATAGCCTTTGACTTTAAGCGAACCACTTGAAATCAGCAGGACTCGTCACCTGGGAATATTGTTGAGGTACACTTGGTGAGACCTGTGTCGCCAGGGCACCAGGCTGAATGAAGGACTGGCCAACAGGCGCCCCTCCACTTTGGCCTACAGACAGGCTGGAGAGTCCACCACTCTGACCAATAGGCACACTTGGAACACCTCCGCTCTGTCCAATGGGGAGCATTTGGGGATGAGTCATGATCATGACCCCAGTGCTCTGCAGGGTCATAAATATTGCTAAAGTGATTGAATGAATTCACATAAAAGTGAATGGATGAATGTGTTATTAGTTCATGAACAGGGCAGTAACAGAAAACAACTTACAGAAGCAGTAGAGGGATGGATAGCTTGGGAGAGAGTGTATGACTCTCCTTGTTGATAGTAGGCCTGACTCTGACCACTTCCAAAAGATTCACAGCTCACTGATCCAATGCTCTCGCCTTCAGATTTAAAGACAATAGAGCGATTACAACATTATATTATTATTATTACATATTACATGAATTACTACTGTGCTGTGGCACAACACTCTACCTGGCAGAGTGAAGACCGGCCCACTGACAATGGGCTGCTGTCTGACATACTGGACAACCCCTGGCAGCTCCTCAGACTCAGCTTGTCCTCCCACTGCTGCCGCTGGCGCAGTGGTCCCTGGTCCCAATGAGGAGGGGCAGGAGGGATGGGGGCAGGTGCAGGACGCCAGTGGGGTGGAGTCTCTTCTCTCGTCCAAGCCTCTTCCAGCCTCTCTTCTCTCTTCCAGCTGTTGCTGGCGGCGCTCCCGTGACTTCTTGATCTGCGTAACTCGGTCTCGGATGGACTTGCCCACCACCTTCGCATCACTCTCATGGAAGAAGCCTGACTTCACCTGAGAAAGAGGGGAGAGAAACAGTGAGTGGAACATTGGAGAAAACACATAAATGTTATAATTGTTATGTAGTCCCAAACAGATCTAAGCAGAGACTGACCACTAACTGCCACAAGATGTAAAAATACATGGCTATCCATAGAGGGGCACATACAGTACTATACAGCAGAGACAGATATTGTTTATTTTCCTATTCCATATTGATTGGCTAAGATTGGCATTTAAGTTAGCAGGAGTGGCTTGTTTTCAACAAAATGCCTCAAATCATAAACACAGCATCCGATTGCCATGCAACTTTGCATGTACATTCCCAATAGACCAAGAAAGAAATGTCACCCTTTTCACATTGTCCTGTTATAGCAACACCAGGAGGCCAATTTTGGCTAAACAATTTATGTCCATGCCATGCCTTACCGCATATAGCAGGTTTAGAACCTTCCAATATTGGTTAATGGTATCTTGCGGCCACACACAACCCACTATACATTTTGCAGACTCCTATATTTGCGGGTGGGGGTGTGGCCGGAGGCATGTTGATGCGCTTTCCTTGAAATTGCTATCTTGCCCATACAGGTTTAGGACAAGTGCCTCCTCAAACCACCTGCAATGCCAATTCCATTTGATATAGAAGAAGGCGCTCTTGAGTTGGAGCTGCCTCGACGCACAATGTTGCAGAACATTCACAGCTCAGAGGTCTCGTTCTGTCTTAATTCTCCACACATCTCTGTGATTATAATGTTACTATAATGAGCAGAGTGTCAATTGTGTTTATATAATTATCTATTCAAAGAAGTTATTTTCTTGTGCCATTCGCTCGTTGAGTTTCATCACTCCATTGCGCAGCAAATATTTAATGGATTACAATAATATAAAATTCCCCATAATCAGTAACACGTAGATGATACTGTGTCAACCAAATGTAGTTTTATTGAAAGGCAATTAGGCTAGATGGTAAGGAAGCGACGAGTGTCATTTCTAATGTTATTTCACCTCAGTTCAGTGCAAGTCCGTTTAATTAATCCGAACTTTGCTTTTAGCTTGATACCGTTTCATAGAGTGACAATAAAAGGCATTTTTGAATATGCTTCAGATTCGAACGAGTTATGGCTTAATGAAATTACGAGCTGTTATGTCTCTGTTCTGTGCGCGGTGACATTCACAGGTCTCATTCGTTTTGTGTCTCCCTGTGTAAGGCCACCTATGTGCATTGGTAATTTACATGTTTGTCTTGTTAGAAAATATAATTATATAATTAATATTATTAAATTATTATTAATATATATATATATATATATATATATATATATATATATATATATATATATATAGTTTTGTGAAACTTTGGCGATTGTGTTTGGGCTAATGCGCTCAAGACAATAAACCCTATTGAAATGAATTGAGAGAGAGGAGGAGGGAAAGAGTGGGTCAACATTATTCATGAAATGGGGCAGAAGGTAATTTGAGTGAATCTAGGTCAGACATACTGTAGTTGGCTAGGAATACCTGATAAATGAGCTGTGGGATTTAGTCACATACATCAAAGTTACTGTACTGTGCATTTCTTTCAGCATTCTGCCTTCCATTAGATCCAAACCACTTTATTTTAAGTCAGCAAAGACTTAACACACGCACGCACGCGCACGCGCACACGCACACGCACACGCACACACACACACACCCAGTACAGATGACCACCTCCTTTCCCTCAGTCAGTCAGGCCCAATGTCTCACCATCTCCTGCGCCACCTCCTCAGCGCTGTCGTTTTCCAGGTCATAGCTGAACTCGATGGCCTCATTGTCCTTGTGCTTCCCCTTCAGCTTCTTGGGCTCCTCCACCCAAATCCGCAGGGCCAGGCAGTCCTGGCACCCCGTGTCCTCCTCTGCCAGCTCCACCCGCACCCCTGTGTCCTCCCCAAAGAACGCATGGTTCAGGAGGTCCCGGATTGAGAGTCTGCCCCCCAAAAAGAAGGCAATAGAAGAAAAGATATGAAGCAGTCAAGCAGAAGCACTGTGATGTTTTACAAGCGCTCCGTCAGCAGATATCCACACGATAATACATCATGTTTCACACAAAAAAACTGCTTACCTCTGGGTCTTGTTCTGACGAATGCAGCACTCGATGATCTCTTTAATCTCTGGGTCGTTAACTTTGTCGAAGCTGGCTGGTTTTATACCCTGCAACGGAAAAGTAGGGATTTTTATTTGTAGGCCTCCTCCCATCAAAACAGGATATGAGATAATTACAGTTTGGCAACCGCAACCCGAAAATGGATATCCTCACAGAGGACCATTCTTTCCCTCTTCTTCTACTTCCATGTATTAGGAAAATAATGCAGAGTTCCAGGCAATGAGAGAGACTCACACTTGTGACTTTGCGGTAGATTTGAGCAGCATTCTGGCACTCCGAGTAGGGGTATTCTGAAGTGGCCATCTCCAGCATACACATCCCAAAGGCATAGACATCTACAGACTCATCATAGTGCTCCTCATACATCTCTGGAGCCATGAACTCTGGGGTTCCTGTAAAAAGCACACAATTAATTAAACACCAGTCAATTACCCCCCAAAAAAGAAAAAGACGTTGCAGTTCTCAGTATTTGTATTCACTGTAGCACGTCCAATGCTATCCAGAGAGTTAAGTATGTAAATACAGAACATCCCAGATTGGCTCAGCAGGTATAGACGCATTTCCAGACAACATCACAGTTTTCACACTGAACCAGTATGCACGTGGCCGCGCGCATACTGGCCGCCCTACTGGCCGCCCTCATTAGATGCAATCTAAAAGTGGTCACAGCACTCGTGTGTAAAAATGCAACCCTTCAAACATTCAGATGCTGTTTTCCTTCCAGTGTCGAGGTAGAAGGTTTAGGATGGATGTTTACTGTGATCTCTTGCTCTTGAAATATATACCGGTACCTTGATTTAAGTTGTGTGTAAACAATTATAGCGATTCTCAAAGCAGTTGCCCCCCACCTCCAGTCGCAGACGGAGCACTCCCTATGAGCACGGCACCAGAGCCTGCTTGATCGCGCAGCGGTATCCTCTCAAACCTACTTTTTTTGTGTTGAGCGCAGAGAGCGGCTGAGAACAGCAGACCTCCAAGCTCACAAATGTCACATCCGTGACACGATGTGAGCTTGTATGTCAGCTGTTCTCGGTGTGCAATACCATTGCGGGGTGAAGAATTATGTGTTGCAAGGAGCGTCTCACCAGCCAATACACAAGAGGAGGTTGAATGAACAGAAACCAACGCTCCCCAAAACAACGGGCGGAAGTCGACACGTTAGTCCGATGTCCGGTTAGTCCAACATACGTGGTTAAGATTCACCTGTGGCTTCCACGTGTGGTTATGGTTAGGGGTAGGGATAGTAATATTGGATTACTGGGACATCGAACTAACCCGGTTTGGGGATCTGTTGGGAATTGATTACATGAAACCGGCACCTGCGTGTGCACTACAGTCTCAATGTTTGTAAACAAAAATTCTGTCTACAGCGCTAGATGGATTGTCATTCTGAAACAGGAAATGAATTGGAAGCACACAATTGTCTAGAATGCCATTGTAGCTGTAATATATCCATTCACAAAGAGCACTAACTAGAAACGAGTGACTCGAAACTAGAATAACTTTTGGTAATATAGCGATTTTTTAAAATGCTTTGGAAAAATGCGTTATTTACAGTAAATGCAGACCATACATTTTCCAGGTTCAATTCAGAGCTGATAAGAATCTTCCTAACGACTGCGACTGTTCCCAGGGTTACATTTTATAGACCTAAAATGTACTCAAAGTGCATGTTCTGGTGGACTCTCAAAGACAAATCTCTAATCTGAGGTCTATATTTGTAGTAAGTGCTGCCCATATGGATTTTGGACAGATCGTTCCAATAATGATTTATACTCCTGGGCAGTTGTTGCCCTTCTAATACGTTAACCCATTCTGACCTGAGATCAGATTCATACGAGGTTTCCACTGGACACACACTGGTCTGATGAACCCATTCTGACCTGAGATCAGATTCTAAAAATGTCAGTCGTTCTTCGATTTTTTTTAAAATAGCAGACCTACAAGCTCGTATCGCGCCACTCGGTGGCGCGATATGAGCTTGTAGATCTGCTATTTTTCAATAGCTAAAGCATAACATGATGCTAACACCAAAATGGGTGCCAGGTCAGAATGGGTTAAGTGTCCCGAGGCTGTAGGCCAGAGTTCGATACAGTGAGGTATTGAGTCGGTTAGCTGGTGTAAATAATATTATGTCTTGTTATCAGCCTCTATTTATATTAGCGTGACAGGGACAGACTGCTTTTTAGACTTCTGTTATATTTGGAATACTACAAAGATTATACTAGAATTGGGCAATTGGCAGAAGAAGATTCTCTTATTTTTCTTTCTTTTATTTATTTATTTATTAAGCAAAGGTTGTTGAAGTTACAACCCCTTAAGCAGAAGAGTCCACCTGTTTAAACCCTCTATCTATCCCATCACTATGACGCAATGATTTATTCTTGTTAAAAAGAAAAATGTCCTTTGAAGTTCTGGCAAACTACGAAAACTACGAAAGCAGAAATGTAAAATAGTTGTCAACAGGAGTACCTATGACACTCTTGGCGAAGGAGGTCCTCATTAGTGTGGCCAGCCCCAGGTCTCCTATCTTCACTGAGCCTGTGGGCCCCGTGATGAAGATGTTGTCACATTTCAGGTCCCTGTGGACTATGGGAGGAGTTCTGGTGTGGAGGAAATGAAGGCCCTTCAGGATCTGTCTGCACCAGCTCCTCAGAACCTTGGGCTTCATTACCTTAAAACGCTTCAGGTAACTGCATGGAGAGAGAAGGAGAATAGTGACTTATATGTTCAGGTAAGGATGCAATTGTAATATAACAATGATACAAACAATGTATGAAAAAGTTAATCTTTGAATTAAGTGATGAATTCTAATATTGGAACTACATAAAAAAGGACCTGGATAAATATGGATAAAAACATATGTTCATTTGACATGCCAATTAAATGCATATTTTCCATTTCACTATCCTCCACTGTGGCTTTGAGTAATTCTATCAATAAGCATTAATGAACACAATGTCCTCTAATGACATCAGTCAAAGACCAAACATGATGGTCATGCAGTGAGTAGTAGTCTGTGTGCGTGCGTGTGCGTGTGCGTGTGTGCGTGCGGGGCACTGACGTTTTTAGTGTTCCTGAGGTCATGAGTTCAGTGACCAGGACAATGCACTTCTTGCCACGGAGAACTGACTCCCAGGAGTCGTAGAAGCGGACAATATTGGGGTGCTGGAGTCCTTTCAGCATCTCTGCCTCCTCTTTGAAGCGCTGTTGCTCTGCCTTGGTCAGCTTGCGGTCCTGGAGTACGAGACACAGTATATACACCGTCATATATACTGTATGTATGTGTGTGTGTGTGTGTGTGTGTGTGTGTGTGTGCGTGCGTGCTCACACTAGTACACACTATACCAACTCCAACAAACTCCAACTAACTTTTGCTAAGTGTGACTGCCACACACATCTGCTACAGTACCACTAGATGGTGCTAGCAAAACAGGGTTGTGGAAGTGATGAGACAACACCCAAGCTGAGTTTTATTGAAACACATTTTCTGCAGCATCTGCCACACAGGCGTTGCTTCAGCATGGCGGTTTACGATGGATGCTGCAGAAATCCCACTCACTGGCGCAGGCAGGCAGCATCCCATAGGAGCAGGGACAGCATGTCCACTCAGCCCACTGGCACACAGCCCATTCATTATGGAGGCATTAGCCTTACAGAAGCTTCCTGGAAACAGTTGTACGGTGTACAGCAATTCGCATTTTGCACTCAAAGCTAAAGGTTATCACAGTGTGGTTGCAGAGACAATTTAAATGTGTTGACCCACATGACGTCACGGGGACTCTAAAATGTATATACAGAATAAATAAATAAAGTCGGGCAATTATGGGTACTATAGTCTGTTTGCAATTAGGGCAACCACACAAATGTGATGATTTGCTGTATGCATTCTGGTCTTTGGTCTATTAACCTTTGTTGGACCTTGTGACTTGCTAATCCAGGGATATGGGCAATGTTGCCCAACAGCTTTAACAAACAACAACCACACACTTTTACAGATCCAAGGCCAAAGTCTTACGAAAACAATTGACAATTGTTGTGTGACTTGACCTTTTAAGTAAAAGGAAACACATTTGTCAAACAACTCTACTCTGCATGCACATCGTACATCCGTACTTATTACATAACATAACATAATGTCACAACAACATTCTAGATACATGTAGCACTTGTGAAGGAGCAGTGTCAGGGTTCAAAATACAGGGAGAGCTCCTAAAAGAGAAATGTGCTCCTTATAAAAGCCTGTATTAATGTATATTAATCGGAATCCTGTATATTTAGGTTCCTGAAATAAATAATATATAGGCCATTATTAATAAGCACTTTTCACTACAGTACCTTCCCACCCCCATCGCTGTAAAGTAGGACTCCCCAAAAGCCAGGGTGTAATTTGAACACTGAGTGGGAATGCATTGCAGTTTCACAAATAGACCTTCCTAAAAATAGCAGTGATCATAACACTGTCTCCCCACTGATCGATTCCATTGATGCTGGGAACCATTGTTTGTTTGGACAAAGTTGTCCACATGCAGATGATGTACAGCAGATGTTGTCGTGGTTCTTTTGCATGCTGGACTTTTCCCGATTCATTAAGTTTCCAATGCAGATTATTTTGCCCCTCTTCTCTCCCTCTCAGCTTTTGGTACATAATCTTTTCCAAGAACTTTCACTTTGTCTGTCTATACTGGATCCATGTCCTTTTCTGGTAGTATATGAGCGACCGCCACCTCCCACTCCCCTCTTCTCCTGTATTCCCAGAGACAGAGCATCAACAGGGAGACTGCTCTTCATCGCTTGGTTTTGGCTAAAAATAAGTTGCTCATCGCCTGCCCCTCGTCTTCTCCTGTCTTGCACTTCACATTCTATGTGCATGTCTGTTTACATTTGGAAAAAGTGTGTGTGTGTGTGTGTGTGTGTGTGTGTGTGTGTGTGTGTGTGTGTGTGTGTGTGTGTGTGTGTGTGTGTGTGTGTGTGTGTCTGTGTCTGTGTGTGCCCCCCACGGTGTGATTTCCCCTAACCCAGTACAGGACTACACAGATGATGTCCAGTTGGCTTCCAAGGAAGAGAGAGTAATTAAAAGCATGCTAGTCAGTTAAGATTTATCTCTTGAGTGGTAAGGCCTGGAAGTTAAGGACATAAAATGTGCTGTATGAGAGAAAGAACGGAGGGAATCGGAGGTACCACTCAAAAACCGACACATGCCCTGATTTCAGAATAGCCACAAAACCCATACGAGTGTGTGCGTGCGTGCGTGCGACACACATGAGTGTATCTACCTACATAATGTGCAAATGTGTTTTTGCCAGGATGTTTAGAAACATCTCCCTGTATGTGGACTCTTTCCTCAGTGAAATGAATATAGTCTCCTTTTCCTTAAAGAAGACACTAATGTATATGGAGTGGATTGTTCTTTTCCTATTTATTGTTTTAGCGGTGCTAATCGCTAAAACATGTGGCTTTGGGTGTTTGTGTATCTAGGATTATTATCTTCTGAGTCGTGTGTTGAGTGTCATTTCTCTTGTGGATCTCACTCCAGACTCCCGAGTGAGAGCATCACTCACTCTGACTCTCTGGAACTGGGTGAGACAGAGTGCTTGTCTGGGAGTCTGTGTATACACAGCCTGCTCTCCCCCTTTGCCCTTCACATCTATCTGTATGCGATATTGTCGCTCTCATCTCTTGTGTCCAAATCAAAACAACGGAAACAAGCATAACGGCTTTCTTGTGACTCTATCCTTTTTAAATGTATTTTTCAATAAAGTAATCAATCAATCAATCTCCAAAACTGCTACTTTTCAGGAAATAGAAAAAATAACCTGTGTTCAATCTAGTGTATCTAGTGGATCTAGTGTAGATATGAATTAGTCACACGTTTTTTCATTGGTTAAATATTTATACAACCCACAGACAGACTTAACCACTTTCAACCTGCCCTAGTTTGGGCATGTCATTTATAGGCACCATGGGACACTGTCTGAGTTATGCCAGGGACAAGACTCTCACACTGTAGACTGCTAGCCACTTGCAAAGGCACAGTGGCGAAAAAACATAAAAATATGAAATGTGTTTCTGCCAGACAGCGACGATATATGTAAGTGAGTAATGTATGACGTACAGTAAATGTCATAATGTCACCAGGCATTGAAATTATAGGCTATATCCGCAAGGAACGGGCCACATTAATATAATAACACTTTTTCAGAGCTTTTATAAAAAAATCTGGGAAGGCAATAAACATAATCAGGGTCAACAAGGTTCAGAGAGATCGAGTCTAATTATTGCAATCCTACAGAGAACTAGATGGGCCCACTCTGGACACATAATTGTGCATAATCAGACTCACTCACTCACCCCACAGAGAGAGAGAGAGAGAGAGAGAGAGATAGGTAGAGAGAGAACCCTGTAAGGTACTCCTCAAATGGACAGTTTTTAAGTGAAAATGAATATAGAGGATTTTTCTATGCAAGCACAATAACACAAATATCCTCTTTTTTCATTGTCAAGGTCTAGGATAGAAATGCTGGGCCCCAAACTTGGGCTCCCGGGCCAGAATAATACTGACTTAAACATTAAAAAGTGCATTCAAACTATTTTTAATGAACAAGAACAATTGATTTATTTATGAGTACTCATCAATAATGATTACAAATATGTACAATAATACAGCTGCCTAGGATTTGCTGCCTAAAATTGCATAAACATAATCGTAAGATTACACTACCTAATCATTACTTATGCAGTTGTTTACCAACCAAGTGAAGGTGGGCATCCAAGAAAACAAAAGTAAGTAAATGCTATATGGTTGGTATGTTCCAAGGTCCAAGGTCCAGCTCTCTGAACCATCTGAATCATTTAGGAAATTCATAGAAAAGAAAATCTCACTATATTCACATAAGGTTATGTATAAAGCAAATTGTTTTGAAATGAAGGAAGTAGCTTATGCCTTCTTCAGCACAACGGACGGTAACAAAATCAGAAGGGGAGAACTGGCAAAATCACACATGCACCATGAACTTCAAGAAGTTTTTTGAGAGAACAGCCTCTTGACCATCAGCTAAATGGGGAGAACAGCCCCTTGACCATCAGCTAAATGGGAAAGAGAGAACAACAAAGAGACCGATACCGAGGGAGTGAAAAGGGGGCAGCCATGAAGCCATGAAAGAGCCCAGTGAAAGGACTATTGTGCCCTGGTAGGCTGTGGATGCCTTTCTTCCTCTCTGCATTCTCATGTGAATATGCCAGGCTAAGCCCCAAGTAGAGTAAAACATATGGTCTGAAGCCATTCGAGTAGATCAGCAACTGGTGGGAAGCAAGAAAGCCATTATAAAATGTTCATGGATGTGTATTGATTTTTACTCAAGAAAGATCCAGAATGTGTTAATGAGTACACCTGAACTCTGGCCCAGCCAGTCAAACAGATAGTCTGGATGAAAACAATTATCGCTTCGCAGAAAACTTTGATATGAAGGATGTTCATAACAGCATTACCTCCCCTCGGCTTGTAACATATTCTGGGTTTTTGGGAATGATCTTGCACTTTGGCAAGTGGCAGCCACTAAGTCGGTCTTTCTGTGACTTGGAAAACATGATGATGTACCTGCTTAGTGCTTACCTCGACATGTACACTGAGACTGTTTTGGATCAGACACCTGGCAGAGCAGAAGGTTAGGCTCTGGGTTTAGACTCATAAAACCCCAGGAGGAATGGACAGGATGTGGTCTACTAAGGGAGAGCCGCTGGGGAGGAGCAGGGAGGCCCTGAAATAGGAGCCATGACCCCCAAACCCACCCCCAGCCCTGAACATTGCAACATATACTTGGCAATGGCATACATAAGCATTATCATATTATGCCTTATCATGTTTTCTTCCTGCATCTAAGAAGAGGAAAGGGTGGGGCAGGGAATCCCTTCACCTGCAATACGATCAATAGCAGAGGGAATGGGTTCAATAGACGAGGAGGTCAAGGCTATTCTGGGCAATGTCGGACGTGTACACATGCATGAGCTGGCCTTAGTGTGGCCGTACATGTTCTGTGGGTCACGTGTAAGCGTTTTAGTGTGTGGGAATGCGAGGTGGCGGATGGCTGGGATTAGATTACTGACTGTAATCTACAACAGCTCAGACCAACAAGATGGATGTGTTACATGGTCAGTATTACACCCTGGATTAGCACCAGTTAGTGGGCCAAGTTCATAATGTATACTGTTACTGCATGTTAGTTGCTCCTCATCAGCTTGGAAAGCATTGTGCCGAGTACATAGGATGATTGCTCATTATGCTGGATAGACAGCTGTGTGTTTGGTTAAACTCGCCGATGAATTCCTCAGCTTTGCACTGCTAATGAGTGTCATTTTGATAGCATAACGTCTAAGATAACTAGTTGAGAGACATGACAGGCTTAAGATGAACACCCCAGGAACTCGTCCAATCAATATTTCATTAGTCTTTAATTGCGCACTTGGGCTTCACTGTATATTAGGGAGATGAAAGCCTTCTGGTGTTCATATTACTGGCTGCATACCAAGCATGTAGTGAGGCATGTTTTATGGTGTTTTAATAATACGGGTGGATTGTCACTGCAGAGGGGAGATTGTTGATCACTTGTCTAAAGGATCCTTAAGAATCACACATTTTAACAATGTGATGATGTACTGTTTAGTAGAGATTATGGATTATTAGGTTAGGATATACAGTATTGTTAGCATCTGATCAATCCAACAGGTTCAATTACGGTTGGGTTTAACTTGATCAATTCCACTGTGGTTTATTCAGCGTTGCTGATATTAGGTTCTTGATATTAGGATGATATCAGGATTGGTTTTCAAAGCAACCATTCTTCTGTTCTGTTCTAGCCCGTATTGCATTTAGATTTACCCAGACGTATAGTAGGAGATCTTGATCGACTAGTCAATTATAACATTCCAAAACCTCACACCCTACTAACATTTCATCGGTTCTTCTCAAGGACAAACAAGAACACTACCACATACATACACAGTAAACGCACATACGATATACAACATTGGTATCGCTCACTTTTGGGTATAATGCCTTGACATGCCCTTGCCTGAACCTTAACTAGTAAAGAATATGGTTAAGAAAATATACTTTTCTAAGCTTTAAAAGCTCCTGCGTTGAATAAATCCAACCTGGTGCATATGTTGTTGTTTACATACATATCATTTGGTGTGTATTATGTATATATATATATTTTTTTGGGGTTTCTTTCTCCATAGTATACTATCTTACATCAGTATGTTTCTGTTTGTATACATGTATGTTTTTAAATGTTTTTAATTGGTGCACTGAAATTTCTGAACAGATTATATTTATATTAATATGTCTGGGTCCCCACCTACTCACTCAGGGTTGACGTGTCACACCTGCAGTGATGGGAGGGGCACCAACATGTGGTGTTTTGATTGGATAATGGGGGCACTCCCTATTATAAAAGTGCAAACTTTTGTTCATGACGACCTTTGCTGCGTGTCTCTCCCCTTTTCTCACTCCCTCTTTCATGTCAGTCTTCACTTGACACTATCAATAAAAGCCAAAAACAAATCTTAAAGAAAAGGATTATCCCGTCCTAACCTGACTGTATGACAGTGGACCCTATAAACAAGTGTAATGATTTATCAGTGTGTCGTCCACAGTAACAGCCTTTGTATTGAGTTGTGCTTTCATGTGAAATGTACCCATTCTGCAAACTGTTAATAAATACTTTAATCAATCAATGTTGAACTAAAGTGAGATACGACCACGTGAGACACAGGGTTGCCAGTCTTGCCAACATTAACGGTTGCCTGATTGCCCAGAGCAAGTTGATTGATTGATTGATTGAATACTTTATTAGCAGTTTGCAGAAAAAGCACAGGAAAGTACAGTTCAATTTCAAAACAAGGTCTGCTAAGAGGATTTAAACCCAAGAAAGCCTATGGCTTGTTTCCAACTTTCCATTGGGGTCCATTGGGGAAACAATTAATGACAGACAAATAGAAACTAGAAAAGTGCACACAGATCTCTGCCAGGCCTGGGCACCTACCCAAGGTTATTAATCAAGGGGTGCAGCAGGCCGGAGCAGAAGTGAAAGCGGTTTTGAAGATGAGGCCCTTAAACATGCGATTCCAATTTGGGACAGTATTAAAATCCTGTCTGACAGTCATTGTCACATGACTAACAAGACCATTGTGCCAAATGTATTGGTACTAGACCGGTGCCCGTTGGGTACCGGCCTACTTTGGGAACGATGCAAATAGGGAAGGAATGCATGGCTTGCATGCCCCAACGTGTTATGCAATACCAATATACCCGTTACAAACGTCTGTCTGTCTGTGTCCCTTTTGTCCACATATGGAACGGTCCTTGTGCAGTGATAAACATCTGTGGAGAATGTCTGAAGAGTGCAAACTGACTGTGGAGAGTGGGCTGACTAACTGATCAAATGGCAGGTGTAGGTAATTCGACAGGTGTGGGGAACTTGCCAAATTGAGTTGCGATGGCAAATCAATTGGCTCATTTGGGTCACAGCCAGAGCCTTTTCTGGCGGTTCTGGACAACCGACCCGACTCAACATAGGCCTCGGAGTTGTCATGATCCAAGGAATGCAGGGGTCGGGACACACAAATAGATTGCACGGCCTATGGTTCAACAGACATAGGCCAAAACGTGAAGCACGCCACCATGAGGATGAATTTAAAAAAATCACACCTGTGTGAAATGAGGGGCGCTCTTGTCATCGTACATCAATTTATGTTAGCGGACATTTGACATTGCTACATAAGGTACATAAGGTGGTCCCTTATTGGCTAAGCGCTCCCACCAACATGTGATTGGTTAGCCGATTTGCTCGTTTACATATGACGTAAGTTTTTCCTTCAATGGCGTTTAATGTTTTGATGTTTAATTTACGTCATATTTAGCGGAATTATCAGCTCTTATCATCAACTCATACTGGCCAATCAGAATGCCTGTTGCCGGTGATTGGTTAGCTGATTTGCTCGTTTACATATGACGTACATTTTCCCTTCAATGTCAAAGGCGTTTAATATTTGACCTGATTTCCCCTTTCATTGTCAATGGCAAATCTTGAGACGTGTGGGAACAAAAGCTGTTCATATAAGGATAGCCCCTTAAAAATCTGGGCCTCTGTGTGGTGTGTGCACAAAGATTGATGTCAGAGATTACCTGTTCACAGACACAAACAAACAGACACACACAAACAGACACGCACAGACAGACATAATCTCTGCCTCCCAGACGCTCCAGCCTGGCAAAGACAAAAACGTGAAGCCTGTCGGTCAGAACTCAATCAGGAACTCTAATAGAGGTCCTGAGCTCCAGGAAACACGATTGTCGCACGACAATGTCGCATGTTGCAAATAGCAGATCCACAAGGTCACACCATGTCACATGTTCGGCACACAACATCGCCATACGCCAAAGAATTTAAAATCAGGGTCAAAGCTGGCAACCATCTGCAGATGTAAATAATAGAGAGCACTCCAAAGGGGAGGGGGGGGGGGGGGTACTGCCTGTTTCTGGGGAGACATAATCACCACATCTCTGAAATGGTATCATAGCAACCTTAGCGCTGAAGTCAACTCAGGCCTGAGTTTAATTGTATTTAAAGACTAAATTCATACTGTAGGTATCCACGCATTATTATAAGACAGGAAGGTCAGGCTACAGAGGAGGGTAACGTGGCGCCTATAAGGTTTGGTTGGGTACATTAACTGGTGGAGTCAGAAGGGCTGAAGGTTTGTATTATTTGATCCAATTCCCGTCTATGTCACTTTGAACAGCTCTATTCCACTGTCACAACCTCCTCTCCTTGCTTACTGTAGCATGGTCTAACATTAGATTGATTGGTGTCGACTGATGTTTGTTTGCCTGTGTCTATTGATCAGGGGTGAACTCAATTAAGCTGAGCTGAGCTGAGCCGGGCCGGGCCAGGCTTTGCCAGTCTGGGAGGACTGGGTTGGATCAGTCGGGTTTCTGCCGCCCGAGTTGTGCTGTCTGTGCAGGGTTTTTGTTTCCAGCCTGACAGGCACCCACTGTAATTAACTCCCTGGATCACTCTGTATACTCACTCACACAGACAAAGCGGCATGGAGGGAGGGAGAGAGAGAGCGAGAGAGAGAGCGAGAGAGAGAGGGAGAGAGAGAGAGAGAGAGAGGGTAGACGGGTGGGGGAGGGGGTCAGACACGTAGGGTGGCATATGCGCACTCTGGACAGCAACGGCAACGCATATCAACCACACAGCTGCAGAGACAGTTACGTCCAATTACATTCAGGCCAGTCATGCAAACTCACACGCATGCATAGAAAGAACAATGCATAGTAGATATACACATGTAAACGCACACAAAAGAAACATGGACGTTGTGATGGATGTTGAAATGTATGACACAGGCACCAGCGAATGTGTATATGTGATACTCTTGCCCTTTCAGTTGATGAATTCAGAGGAATGCTCTGTAAACCCCGACTACTGTACCTACTGGTTCAAGCTGCTTTAGGACAGCTAATCCTCCGTGTCAGAGTGGCTTCCCTATCCTCATGGGACACAGAAGAAGAGATACAACTAGACATTTCTGGCTGCAAGTACAATAAGAGCCACCCCTGCACACATTATGCAAATTAGATGTCCTTGCAAACTGAACGGACTTAATTTGAGGTGGAGGAGGTACTTCTGTGACTTACAGTAACAGTACTAGCGGTATGCACAAGACAGTCGGAACTGATCGGTTCAGTGTTTTGCAAGATTAGCTCCGGACAGACAGATCCAGACAGACAGATCTACAGACAGACAGACAGACAATCTTCTAGAAACTCCTAACAGTAACAGTGACGGCCATTCTTTTCACCAACTTTGATGCCACAGAGAGACAGCCCATTCGATCAGCCGACCGAGATTTCAGAAATAAATTATATGAATTATTTTAAGCCTGCATGGAGCAAAGCCAACCAGCCTCCTAGTGAATCATAACCATAACATTTGTCATATATGCCATATACTCATACCCATAAGGGCATATTGGGCTGTCAGACGGTTCTCGAGAATGATACATGAACTACAGACGGACACACAGACGGACGGTCACTGACAGATTTTGCGCATTTATAGTAGGATATTGCTGCATGAGACCCATTGTGTACCAATATGGTTCAAGCCACAGGGAGTATTTCCTGAGCCTGTTTAATTACTGGCAGCCGCAGTTGGGCTACAAATTGCTTGTCTGATACAATGACATTATTATGATTTGATGTGTCAGTACAATGGGCGTCATTCCAAACCACATAAGCTATTGGCTGTGTCAATAATGCAGCAAAGGATAAATACAATTTGGTTAAGTGAATGATATGGAATAACATTCTACCTCTTAGCTCTCCACTCCCATGTTTTCTGCTGCTAGTGATATTGTTTTTTGGTTTTGTTTTGATCCCGCGATTTTGTAACCCTTTTTTTTGTCACCCCCCTTCAATTATCTAATGTGATCCTGGGCTCCACACACCCTCCGCCAACCTGGGGAGAGCAACGGACTTGAACTCATGCTTCCTTAGCTTTAAATTCCCACAGCAATCACTGCTTTAGAATGTTTGTTCAATAACACAGATCTCCTCCCTCTCCACCAGCTCTAGAAATAAATAAACACATTTTCAAGTCAGGATACCACTTTTATCCAGTCGGGAAACTCATACAGGATACAGGTATTACAGGATAAACTAGAACTGCACTCTGTCGAGTGCATACTTGCTTGTTGCACACTAGTGCGCAAGCAGAGCGCGCAAGTACTTTCGACTGCTACAAACTGTCAAATCTCAGTTTCTCCCTCAGTTGCACCGTCCCAGCATTTTCGATGCGTATGCACCGTCCCAGCAATTTTGATGCGTATGCACCGTCCCAGCAAATGACGTAATGACTAATTGTGCCTGATACGGCAGTGGTGCCAGATTACATACATGTATACATAGGAGCATTACCTTTAATCCTCCCAAAACGAAAACATATCGTCATTACGTCCAATCGAAAACCAATTACACTCTGGCATTGGGTCCTTTAATCCACATCTTTATTACGTAATCATTGAGAGCTAGTTAAACATATACTATGTATATGTATATGTAATTTGTAAGTTGATTAGCTGTATACTGTGGTTACTTTGCGCCGTATGCACCGTCCCAGTATTTTCGATGCGTATGCACCGTCCCAGCTTTTTCAATGCGTATGCACCGTCCCAGAAAATGATGTAATGACTAGTCGTGCCTGATAAAACCAATGGTTTTCGATGGTGGTGACGTAATGACCATATGTTTTAGTGTCGGGAGGATTAAAGGTAATGTTCCTATGTATACATGTATGTAATCTGGCACCACTGCCGTATCAGGCACAAGTAGTCATTACGTCATTTGCTGGGACGGTGCATACGCATCAAAATTGCTGGGACGGTGCATACGCATCGAAAATGCTGGGACGGTGCATACGAGTCCCGGGCGAAACTAGTACTTGCGCGCTCTGCTTGCACAAGAAACAATTGAAATGGGAAAGTGATTAAATAAATAAATGAGCAGACAAAATTGGAACTGGAATACAAGCTGATAGTTCTCCCCTGATTGGATAAAATGTATGTTCTGTTTACTAGAGACCTGGAGAGACAGGGAGATCCCTGTTACTGAACACTCTAGCAGTGATTACTATCACAATATAGCTGTAACTTTGAAACACATTGTTGGTTTTAACAGAGAAAATAAAACATCACTTACAGCACCTCCAAGAATGACACATCCTGTGGATCACATGATCCACAAGATATGAGTATTACATTGACCTGATTTTAAGTGGAATTATACCGTTCACTGTCCATGACACAGGAGTCAGGACAAATCAATGACTTTGTCTAACTACGCTATCATTAATGCTACCGGCCAATCCCATCTAATGATTATTGTCATTCTAATCAGTCCACTTTAGCCGGACACTGAGAAGAGGCATCAGATGCAGGAAATGGGACAGGTCACCAGACCACAGTGTTCGTGCAGGGGCCCTAGATCTAGTTGCAGGCAGGCATGTGACCAGGCCTGAGAGAGAGAGAGAGAGAGAGAGAGAGTGTGTGTGTGTGTGTCTGTCTGTCTGTCTGTCTGCAACATGTGTGGGGTAGCTTAGCATTTGCCATACGGCTGATCTCTGCGAGGGATGGCATAATACAGTGTTTGCCTCATAATTCTCTCATTCAGTCTCTCTCCCTCTCATCAACACAGGACCTGCCTCTCCATCTTTCACACACAATCTTCCCACTTAAGTCTTGCACTTTTGCTTTATTCTTTCTATGGCCCCCTTGTATGAGGTAGTTTGATGGTGGAATATGCAGAGTTCATTATGTTGAATATTGTCTCAGTATACGAGTCATTCCACGAAACCGGTACTATTTGCAGTTCCTCTGACCCTTTCAGGTGTATTTTAACGATTGAGTCACCAAAATCAAAAAATCAAATCAATTGAAATGTTCTCCTTAATATTGTGTAAAAAATTGTCAATTTTTTCATGTCCCCAATGGCCTTCGATGAAAGTGGATTTTGTCATGGAGATATGAGTGTGTAAAATGTACAAAAATCCATAAATTATGCCATTCACATATAAATCTATCTGTGCTTTATTGCTAGTCATGTTTCATTTTTGAATAAAGAGATGAACTGGCCCTTTAGTGATATCACCAACAAGAATTGGCATTCTACCAGCCTTCTGAACAACATGAAAGAGGCAATTTCACACCTTGTTTTACAATGTTTTATAGCCATTTAAATATGGTAAATGGTGCATTTATATAGCGCCTTTATGCAAGGCGCTTTACAGAGATTGTGCATTACATTCACCCATTCACACACACATCCACACACCGATCCCGGAGGAAACCATGCAAGGCACCAACCTGCACATCGGGAGCAATTAGGGGTTCAGAGTCTTGCTCAAGGACACTTCGACACCAACTCTGGGGGAGCCCGGGTTCGAACTGGGAACCTTGCGGTTCCCATCCGGTCACTCTACCCCTAAACCACTGCCGCCCCATTTGTTATTTCAACAATATAACTGATTTCTTAATCTCATGCATGCCAAGTGCATGGTCTCCTCTTAAGCACTACAGGTAGAGCAGTATGGCCATCTTGAGTATAAAAGAAATCACAACCCTTCAAATAACGGGATTGATTATTTCCACCCCGTTATTATATTATTCCATTACAATATTAATGTAATGCCTGAGATGGGAAAATATGTTTTTCTGATAGTTAAAGATGTCCTTAATATTGTGGGGTATTCAGAGAATTGTACCGGTTTCGTGGAGTGAGCTCTGCTTCACTTATGAAGCATTGCCCCAATGCATTGCAGTTTGGTAAATGTTTGGGTTGTGTCGCTTTGGAATTGGATAAGATATCATCAGCACTAGCACACAGACTGATGCGTGCAATGTTCAAATGCAGGTTGTTATTAGCACACATAGTTTAGCTCAAACAGCTTAAACATACTATTCTATTATAGCATGCAGATGCTAACTTTCCAGGAAGAGAATGCCTGCAGTTTCTATTAGCTTGGATTCCCCATCAATGATGTCACTGATAAGGACCAATTATATGAAGAGAAAATAATTATAAGCGATGAGAAGACATTTAAGAAAACATTGCTGCTTGAGGCTCATGTGAGCTTGTAGGTATTTTTTGCTTTAGAATATACAACAAAGTATATGGCTTAAAGGAACACTTCACCACTTTTCAACCTAGCTTCATATAATAGGTCCTCACTAATAATCATGAAAAAATGGAGCAAATTTGTCTGTGTCTCATAGGAGGGCTGTGGGCAGTTCAGAAACCGTCTTCCAGTGACATCCTCGATGGGGAATCCAAGCTAATAGAAACTGCAGGCTTTCTAGTCCTGAAAAGTTGCAATGCGAAAATGGAAGCCATCGTTCTCACGATAATGAAAATCTTTCTTGTAAAGAAATATTGTTTAAAAAAAAAACTGCGGTCACTGGAAGACGGTTTCTAAACTGCCCACAGCCCTCCTATGAGACACAGACTGAGTAGAAAAAAATCGTGCCATTTTATCATGATTATTAGTGAGGACCTATTATAAGATAGGTTGAAAAGTGGTGAAGTGGTCCTTTAAGTAACCTTATTTCACTCTTAGGCTTATTGCTTACTATCCTACTATAAATGCACAAGATATCTGTCCGTTTGCAGTTCATGTATCTCAGGGACTGTCTGACCTATCGACTTCAAACCCGAGGGGATGCAGTGACCGGCGTCGAGTCGGTCAGATTGACGGTTGTCCAGAACCGCCAATCCGACCGGCAAAAACCGACCGACCGACTTCAAACTCAGTGTGCGTATTGGCGTACGCTGATGTCATCAATATGATGTCATCGACTGGTCATGGCTGACACGGAACACCATTTATGGGCATAAAAGGGACAATCGGACAGATACAGAAATCTCCATTCATGAGCATAAAAGACACAGACAACAGACAGACAGAAGGTACAACTGGTACTCTGACAACAGACAACAGACAGACAGAAGGTATAACTGGTACTCTGACAACAGACAGACAGAAGGTACAACTGGTACTCTGACAACAGACAGACAGAAGGTACAACTGGTACTCTGACAACAGACAGACAGAAGGTACAACTGGTACTATGACAACAGGTGCAACAGGTTTTGCATAACTGGGTGGGGCGGGCATTTTCAAATTCCCGACTTGCATTATTCTGGAGTAAACCGGTGCCCAATGAGGGAGTGTGGTGCGCGGCATCTAGTCGGTCGGATAGACCAATCCGATATGCTCATATATGGGCATAAAGTATGAGGGGATCCGGTTGGCCAGAACAACCAGTTGAGCTTGTAGATCGGCAGTTTTCACCGCTCCACACCGATGTGCACCAAAGTATAAATCTGACTTTAATAGAGTGGTACATAATACCTAAAAATAAATAAGAGACTGCTCACATGCAATATGAGAAGAACGGTATGCTCCAATGTGTAGCTCAGACATTATGTATTGTGGACAGCCTGTCATCTAGCAGTGTTTATCAACCTGTGGGCCATGACTCCACATTTCCGACAATGTTTCAGCCTGATCACAGCCCCATTGACTTCCATTATGAAATTAAAGTTAACCCATTTTGGGCGGGAACCCCTTTTGGTGTTTTAACTAAGCATTATGTTATACTTTAGCTATTGAAAAAACGCAGATCTACAAGCTCATAGCGCGCCATGAACTTGTAGGTCTGCTATTTTTTTAATTAAAAAATAATGCCGCACAAATCTTTGAACATATGTTCTTTTTTCCGACGTCAGGCCTAAATGGGTAAAAAGGAATATGTGAATAGTGGATGTGGTCTACTGGCAGCATGCATAGACTGTGAATAGTGGATGTACCTCTGTGGTCTACTGGCAGCATGCATAGACTGTGAATAGTGGATGTACCTCTGTGGTCTACTGGCAGCATGCATAGACTGTGAATAGTGGATGTACCTCTGTGGTCTACTGGCAGCATGCATAGACTGTGAATAGTGGATGTACCTCTGTGGTCTACTGGCAGCATGCATAGACTGTGAATAGTGGATGTACCTCTGTGGTCTACTGGCAGCATGCATAGACTGTGAATAGTGGATGTATACCTCTGTGGTCTACTGGCAGCATGCATAGACTGTGAATAGTGGATGTACCTCTGTGGTCTACTGGCAGCATGCATATACTGTGAATAGTGGATGTATACCTCTGTGGTCTACTGGCAGCATGCATAGACTGCATCAATAGAATGGCACAGATCGGTCCGGCGGTTTCCGTGACACAGACACACTGACCCTCTCATAGAAGACTAGCCTATTACAGAGCCACGCTATATGACCATTCAGCGGTTGACTTCCTTGGCCTGCTGGTGGTAACATGGAGAAGAAATGAGGTGCTGATCGGTGGTGTAGTCACTGTAGTGGATTGTGAGATTAGCTGCAGACTAATAAAAGCGTGTATGTGTTTCCGAGGCTAGCTGCAGATAGACATGGATGGCTGGATGGACGGACAAAACAGTGAGGCGTGTTTTTGTTTTTTCTTTCACGTAGGTATTAGGCTGTGTGTTTTTTCACCCAGTTGAAAAGTAAGGCGCTCTATAATGCTCATCCACCTCGTCATGCTGCTGGTATTCACTGCATAGCGTAAATACATGGCGCTGCCACTGAAAACTATTCAAAACATACGCTGCACTCAGGAAGAAAATGCCTCAGTGGACACAGCCACTTATTGCTTGGTGTTACAGGCAGCCTCTTAACCACTTCAAAACCTATATACAGTACCTTGTTGATCGGTGGCCCACAAATATCTACTCTTTGAGGCACGAATACAAGTATTTGGGGGGCGTGGTCAAGTCCGCCATTGAGTCCACCATCGAGTTTGCCATTGCCTTAGAGGTGAAAACAACAAAGGTATCAGCGTTGAGTTTGAGACGGATCGTATGTATAACAGTGGTATCTTTTTCTGTCCTATTGCAAAAGGTTTAAGTATCAAATTGCAGGGACCTGCAACATGAAAAATGAAGACGGTAGACTCGATATCCAAATATCTGTTTTCCAAGCTCCAGGGTCACAAAAAGTAGCCAAAAACACACAAGATGCACCATAGCTTGCTGCACCCCCAACAAACTCATGACGTATATTCCCTTGATCTCTTCCCCTATTTGCATGTACTAGAGATCGACTAACACTGTAACAAATCTTCATGTGGTTAATGACATAACACCACTAAAAGTTTAAATGAAACAGACTACCGGTACCTTTACAAGCTCAGCAGATCTCTTGGATAAACTCTGTGTGAGATGGAGCGAGTATTTTTCTGGGACTGTTGCCTTTGATGGAGCTATGGCCAGCAGTAGCCTCAGTGAGTGATATTAGACAGAGGCGAGCTGCTGATGTGAGGATGATATACTACACTAGCTGTTGGAAGGAGACCAGGGTAGGTAACAGGGGTAATGTTAGTCTGAACCAAATAATTAGTTAAGGCTCTTGTTTTGGAATTAGCACCAAACCAATCACATGACTGAAGTTTTTTCTCACACAAAGCCGGCAGCCAAATCAGCTGGCAAACCACCACACTGCTCTCTATTGTGGGGGTAAGAGGGAGGGAGGGAGGGAGGTATCCACTTTCTTTGCTCCTCTCCTCGAGTGCATCTCCCACTCCTCCCACCACATGTTGAGCTCACTTCACTTGACAATGTTCCCCATTGCTTCGAAAACGCCATAAATTATGTTGACTATGTAAAGACTTCCAAGACCTCTGGCAGAAAACCGTCATTAAGATTTGACATCCACCACCACACACGTCACAGTCAGAACAGAGTTCTTCACTGTGAGGATTACTGACGTTACAGTGGTCCTTTTTCATCTTTGTTCCCAAACTATGGCCCATTCAGAGCTTCCGTCCTCCATGTCTACACTGATTTCATTTCCCATATCTCTGCCTCATTAGTTACTGCATCATGTGCAAGCCGAGACACAAGAGAGATGTGTCATAGTTGTTCCAAATCAAAGACTAAAGACCCTATAAGGCAGCTCTTTGGACGATCTAGTGTTTATGGTGAAGATTAGGATCTAAACTATACCTTTAGATTAACCTAATTAGTAAAAGAATGTAAACTATAAACATTTTGGTTAATCTCCTCAACGTTGTAACCTTAGGTAAATCTAAATGCATATGATTAAATGTATAAAACAATTCACTGATTTAACAATCTACCTACATTTTCAGACTATCACGAGGCAAACTGAGGCTAAACTTAATTAACTCAAATAAAGAAACTGTGAACAACCTCATACAGAGTCACTATGCTATTCCTGATGAAAGCTAATTAATATCAATCCATATTAATTCCTAGAATTAGACACGCATTCCAAATCCTTACGCATGAGAAAGAAAGAAAAAACCTCAGACATCATTTATGAATTCAAGACTGAAGACGACTGTTCCAATCAGTATGCTGCAACTTATCACAACACGGGAAGGTATTACAGCAGTTCATATTCTATTATTCATTAAACTCCCAGAAAGGCCCCACGCATTCATATGCGTGGGGCACTCAACACGTGTTGCACCGCCTTCTCACCCTGGCCTCCACTGAACAGCACTCTCACAGAATGAATGGCAAGCGGACAACCGAGTGAGATTTTCCCAGGAAGGAGCGAGAGAGCTCCAAAATTAATCTGGTGCAATTCACTTCAGAACGACTGAATCTGTCAGGCATCATGTGCCCTTCCTTGAGCATGGCACCAGAGCCCAATTGTTCTGGTGGAGCTGCTGTGCTCAGTGGCCAAAAATATTTAGGATTGTAGCTGTATTGGAGCAGGCATGAAGTGTGAATAAGTTTAATGTGAATGTGTGTGAAAAATACATTAGTGCTACATTTACAATTGCATGTTTAAGATAAGTTAGTCTTACCTGAAGTTCACACCAGGCGACCTCCACCCATGTCTCAGTGTCCAGGCCTTTATAGACAGTCTTAAAGGCTCCTCTGCCCAGTTCAATGTCAAACTTGAGGAACCGGCCTCCAGGAGAGGTGGCAACGGCTTTCATCTCTGCCTCCTCCTCCTGCTCGCGGTCCCTCTCCTTGCCCTTTTGTGGGCTGGCAGACGTAGGGGCATCCTTGCCGGACTCCTGAGCAGAGCCAGCGGCGGTCGGGTCGTGGCCCAGGGCGGCGCATGCAGAGGCGGCCCCCTGCGGCTGTGGGCCGCTGGTGAAGACCGAGTCTGAGGAGCACAGCACCTGGTGGGGGGCACTGTGGGCTGCTACGTGGGGCTCCTCCACCTCGTCCTCCTCCTCGCAGATCTCCACACTCTTCCTGCAGAAGCGCCTCTCCCTTCTCAGCCTGCCGGGGCCTTGGGCGGCTGGCGAGGAGGGGGTGGAGAAAGACATAGGCCTGACTAGGGGCTCCTCGCCCCCCAGGCTGACCGTTCTTCCTCCTCCCGCTCCTCCTCCTCCTCTGGGTCCCCCTTCCTCCCCCCCTGCCGCTCTCCTCTCCTGGGTCTGGGAGGAGGGGAAGTCCGAGGGGGTGCTGCGCGTCCTCTCCCTCTCTCCGCCGGCCCTGCCCTCCCGCTCAGCGTCCTCCTCCCTCTGTCCATCAGGTTTCTCAGAGGAGTCCTCTGTGCCCGTGGGCTCGCCCGGGTCGGTCGCCATGGCGAAGGGCCTCTGCAACTCCTCCTCCGCCGCCGCCGCCTCCCCCTCCTCCTCCGAACCTCTGTTTCTCTGTCAGTCCCCGTCTCTCTCTCTTTCTGTGATCCCCCTCTCACCACCTGCAAACAGTCTGCTCTTCCAGAGCTGCAGGTGACTCAGGCGTCTTCCTCAGCTGAACTGACCTTCCCCTTCTGTTCTCCCTATACGTGTGTGTACAGTATGTGTGTGTTTTGGATGCCTTACAGCAGCATAGAGGGTTTGAGAGCAAAGGCCTTAAAGACTTGGTTCTGTCCTCACCCGAGCCCTCTCCATCCCCTACATACCTGTTCTCCACTTTTTCAAAAATAAGGCTCAGCTCGTCCAACTCTCACAGAAGGACACACGCATCAAACCAGAGAAAGGCCTTTTAAGTCTGTGCCCGTGGGGCGATCTGGAGGCCTCCTCTCCCAGACACCCTCGTTCAAAGCGCTGTGTGAATATCTTCAGGTAAATCCTGCAAAAAGAAAAAAACAACAACACATTAGTATTCACCAGACTAGAACAGTGCATTGTCACATTGTTCATCATATTCAAACCATTCAAGTGGAACGCTTTGACAGAATATTAGTAATGTGATGGGTTAGAAAGGTCAGAAAATGTGCGATACATAAAGACGCACAAAACAAATCAATATCACCAACATCTAATGCAAGTTTTCAAGACAGATGTATCCTGATTCCTGATCATACAGTAAAGGACATCTTTCAAACATTAAATTCAAAAAATGTGAATTTACGTCATAATGTGGACGAGCAAATTGGTATTTTTCTCCTACACAAATCCCCAATCATTGCCAATGATTGGGGAATTTAATATATGTCTGAGCAAATAGACATGTTACGTCATGATGATGTACGATGATAAGAGTGCCCCTCACTTCACACAGGTGTGATTTTTATAGAAAATGCTGAAATACAGGAGAAGCCTATATCCCAATGTAGCTGACCATTGATATTTTCATATGAATTCCCTGAGTGTATTTGTTGTTAGGTGTTTATTGCCTGCACTAACATGGACTATACTACGGTACTATAATATGTAGCATCATATAAATGATGAACAGTAGATTTTCCTATGTGGTTCTGATAGAGCGTTGCAGTCCCGCCCAATTTCAGAACGACGAAGGCACCAGGAAATAACTCCATTCATTTTCCCCATAGACATTTCAAATAGTATTTATTTAAATACCATTAAAGCATCGGACAAAGCCAACAGCCGAGTTGACAAATCATGACAATAAACAATCTTTTTTTTGGGCCGAACAAATAATTAGAAAGAAGAAAAACAACAAAATAAGTGTTATACTCAGCTGTTGGCTTTGTCCGATGCTTAGAGGTTTTTAAATAAATATGTTTTGAAATGTTTATGAGAAAATTAATGGTGAATTCTCTTCCAGTGCCCTCGCAGGGGGGTGGGACTAGAACATTGCTTTTTAAACTATTATACTCTGGTGTGGAAGGTTTCAGTATAATCGGATACACAGTTAAACTTGAGCTCGTAAAAAATGTCCGTAAGTGGCCTTTTTTTCCAGTGCTGGTGGTCAAACAAGAACTTAAGGTGATTAATTGGTCCATTGTTAATTCAGACGTGGCGGAAACAAAGCACTAACCACTTCCACTAGTGCCCATATATGGTGAGGACATCCTAAAACCCTCCACTGGACAGCCTCCATTAAATCTGCTAATCTGCTAATTCAATGAACAGTCACCTCATAGAATAGAAGACTACCCATAGCCTCCACAAGATTTCACCATTCACCAAGAATATGTTTTTTATGTCTTTCAACTTCACGTGTGTTCATTGGCACCATTGGCATTATACTCTATAGGACTAGACTATTGCATTTAGGAATATTTTATACAGACTATTAAATATGGATGATGCACTATGGGCCAGTTGAGCATGAATTATTTACAAGCAGATGGATTGTAGAACTGTGCTGGTGAATGCCATGTGCACAAAGCCCTCAAATAAATATACAAAGTTATCGTTGTAATTATCATTAGCAACAGGCGTTTGCCCACAGTAACGCTCACACATTCAGTCATCCACTCAGTCTGTGTTTGATAGGGAGGCAAGCTGAGTTGATCCTAAGTGGCTCTTAATGTTATCCTGTTTCACCAGACAGTGAAACTGATCAGAGCGGGTTTCAACTGACATGGCTAATGCTCTGCAATGCTGTAAGCCACAGAGTGATTGGTTTTGTGTGTGAACTGTGTGTCTGTTTTTGTGTCGTACAGTGTGTGTGTGTGTGTGTGTGTGTGTGTGTGTGTGTGTGTGTTCCTTGGTGTCCCTTAGGTCTTGGGCCTTTATCTCCCCTCTTCTATCACCCCTCCCATCTGTGCCTTGGGGTCATATCTCCTCTCACTTCTGACAGATAATGACTTGTCTGTGGTCTCACCAGCGCCGGGTTAGTGGCTCGCTAGAGCGCGGCCTACAATGTTTACAATACTCTCTCATCAAGAGTGACTCAGAATTAGTTAGCAGGTGGAATTTCAGTGTCTTCCTCAAGGACACTTGGTTGTTGATGACAATCAGCTGCAGTGGGGATCCAAGCCTGTGATGTTTTAGGTTACAGGGCACTAAGGGCAGTAAATCTATACTCTGGGCAATTTCCCACAGACAAGGCTGAGCTTAAAAAGACATATCATCCCTCAACTATGTCTGCCAGACATAGCAGCCAAACCCCTTGAATCCAGCAGCCCAACCCAGTAGTCACTTTGAGTAGTAGGGGTGCGTACAGACGCCTTAACAGACGACATCACACTGATAAGCACCAGCATGCGCGTGCAGGCCGGCCGCACAAGAACCCTGACTCTCATAACATGCAATGGAAAAGTTCTAACTGCACTCACGTGTACAAAATGCACCATCAAACTTTCAGATGTTATTTTTCTCCCAGTGTGGAGGAAGAATGATTAGGATTTTTATTGTGATGTCTCGCCCTTAAAATATATAGTCCTTGGTTTCTGTTGTGTTTGAAAGATAATAGCAATTCAAAGCACTTGTCCTCAAAACCACACCTCCAGTTGCCGGGTAAGAACGCTGTGAGCACTCATGATCACGGCAGCAGAGCCTGTTTGTGCACGACTGCACGCGCACCTGCAGCCCATCATCAAGTATAATTTATGCTCCGCCCCGCGATGGTGTCGCGCAGAAGAGAGAGCACTAATGACCACCACGCCACTAGTAAACGCTGTGGTGAAGGTCAGGAACATGGTTGTCTCAATTATCATACATAACGGTGCACTGAGTGGGGAGCAATATATAGCCCAAGTAGATTCCAGCTCAGGATACAAAACACATGACTGACCAACTGAAGTGCCGCTGTCACTCACTAGCCGTGTCTAAGGTTACTGCTCACACATTACAGAGAATCCTGGAGACCTCCACAACGCCTCACATTCACAACCACTGGAATGTCCTTTTTGGTCCTCAGTCAAACTAATACAGGCAAGCTGGGGATTTTTTTCCCCCTAAATACTTTGGCTCTAATGAGCAAAAATGAGCTGCGGGTGGCATGTACAGTAGCTCACAGCAGAGCCATTAACTCTTTTATAAAACGATCATTAGCACTCACGTCAAGCATGCCCTTTCTCCTGATCCAAATTCAGACAGGCTGACAACCCAATGCCAATAGCTGTCAGTCAAATTAAAGATACAATACGTTGATATTAGACCAACTGACAAAGGGGAGGGGCCTGATAGGTCTCGGACCGGTACGCTTGAGTCGTACAAAAGTATCGGGTGAATTCTCAAAAGCATTTAGTTTTCCCAGTATGTAAAAATCATCCATAAGATAAGTTACCTGTCACACAAATTAATGGCGTCTGCCTTTCTATGGCCTAAATCAGGAGGATCGTGTTAGGGTGACCCTAGAGGGACACACGGAACTGTGAGACAAAAAAGGTAAAGGCTAACAGGATGTGGAGGGACAAGGGGGAAAAACAACAGGCGATAAAGAGAGGGAAGTTCTCCTTTAAACAAGAGCTTATTTGCCAGTGTCCCCAGGGCAAGGAGTTCCCATGAAAGCCACATACCGGACAGAGTTATCACAGTACATCAAACACATTCACAGTCCCATCGCTGTCTCTCACACCCTCCCAGACTCGCTTCCAAACGCATGCACAAAAAGTCAGACACATACAATCATACATGAGAAACTCACTAGTGCATTCGTATGGAAGATATGACACACTAGTGCACAAACGCACACTCACACGAATCGCACAATTGTGCATGCAGAGGCCTCACACAACATATGCCCACATCAGAAACACAACAGTGCACGGGTGCACTATAGTGCATATACACGCATGCATGCACACACTACACATAAATCCCAGAAAGTGAATACACATACCAAACCAGTCATACTGTACTGTATACAAGCTCCCTCTCTCTCTCTCTCTCTCCCTCTCTTTCTCTCTCTTTCTATCTCTCAAACCTACAGCACACACACAACCCAAACCACATGTCCCCTTTCAAAAAGAAGAATGTCAAAAAGGAATTTCCTGACACCAGCCAAATGACCAAATGGCTGCCCATGTGGGCAAATGTTGTAAACCACAGAGGTTATAAGAGTTAAGGATAACAAACGCACAACAACTGAAACGATGGCATCTCGCTTTGGCAGCAAAAAAAAACGAATTCAGCCCATAGGCCGTGTTCACATGTCAGAATCATTGTTCGTCCGTTCATTCATTAATTCATTCATTTTCCTCTACTGACGCTACATGAGAAGGGGCCATCTGACATGGTGCATTCTTCCTGCCCTGTGGGCGTCCAAGCTTTTACTTTGGTGAAACACCTGCAGCTTATTGCTCGTCAGAAATGCATGTGTAGGGAGGGTCATAGTGATTTCACACGCTGTTTTGTGTTTTCACACATTATTTGTACTGCAGCCTCAAGCCCACTGAGGCTCAAACTTTGTTTTTGCTGCAACTTTCAGTGGTCCTGAACACAAACGTTTAGAGACTGGCAAAGAGGGAATATTATTAAAAGAAAATATCATGCCCTAGAATAGCCTAATTTCACTCTCCGTCATGCAGAAAAAAAAGACAAAGACAAGGATACAGCTTCCTTCCTCTCACCAATAGTTTCCAAACTGCAAACATAACAAAAATATCGCACACTCTCTTCTGTCTCCTGCACTTTTTCATCCCTCCCTTCATGGGCACACACACATTAATCCCCTGGGACCGAACGACCGCTGGAGAATTAGTCAGGCAGACAAAGGAGGAGAAGCCAGGGGGACAGCATGTGTGTGTATATGTGTGCGTGCGTGCGTGTGTGGGCGCGTGCAGGCAGAGAGCTCGGTTTTGTGATCGAGGGGGACATGTAGATGAAAAGTGTGAATAAAAAAGTGGGTGGGGGGGACAGGAAGGGATTGTAGTTGGTTGGTCAGAGCAGACAAGGTTTGAAACTGGGAACAGAGGAGGGGGGGGGTCGGGCACAGAGGCAAAGAGAGGGAGACAGTGGACAGTGGACGAGAGGGGGAGAGGGAGGGAGGGAGAGAGAGAGAGAAAAGAGAAAGAGGGGAGGGGGGCTGGCTAGTAGCAGGGGTGGGAAAAATGTGTGTGTGAAAGAGAACAAGAGAGAGATAAAGAGAGGGGGAGGCACAGACAAAAAAGGGGTTGGGGGGATTTTGCCTGATAAAATATGTGCCAGTGTTTGTGTGAATGAAAGCAGTGACTATAGCTAAATTTCTGCTTGAACAAAAACAACTACAGTTGTACATGGACTGGAGAGGAGAATATCATGGAGTACTAAGAAGATAATAATATCACAGGTTGGAATGGGTTGAATAAATTATATAGGGCTGCATTGGCATAGGAACAGTTTGTGAGGTACATCCAGTGGGCCGGGTGAGGGGGACTCTCTGGTAAAGGTTGTTAAAGTCCAACTCTTTAGACAATCCTGATGTATTATGCAAGTACAGCCACTGCTGCATACCAAGTGTAGGCTTTTAAATTAAGGCCATTAAAATACAATTACATTCCTATACTTTTCAGCCATTAACTACTGCTCCCAGAACGATATTAGGCCTCAGCGATATGGACAAAATCAAATATCACATTTTAAACTTGTAGATTGCCTATTCAATCTAGATTTTAACATATCTGTACAAATTAGGTCCTAAACGACTTATACCAAAAGACATCACTTATACTGTATATGCCATATCAATATAAAAAATTACACCGTGTGAATTGAGGGGTGCTCAATTCAAATCGTACATCATCATGACATGACATGATTTGCTCAGACACACGACATAAATTCCCCATTCATTGTCAATGAGAATTTAATCTATGTGTAGGACGAAAATGGCCGATTTGCTCAGACACATATGATGTAAATTCTCCATTCATTGTCAATGGTAATTTAATGTCTGTGTAAGACGAAGATCTACACTAATAGCTGAATATAGGAGGGGCTAGGGTCCCTCACAAATCCCAAATGATGTCAACCCTCAAGATGTCGATATAATATTGATATTATATAGCCCAGCCAGAGTAGATTATCACAAGTGTGCTGTGTTCAAAGGACTTGCTCAGTCATCATCTATGCAGATCAAGTCCTGACCTGCTGTGCTTCCCTATAACAGCAACCTCTCCATGCATGATTAATGCCACAGTTTGAGTCTCTCCACTCCGTTCTCCATTTATCATTTCTCCCATAGTGATTAAAACAAGAGATGAAGTGTGCAGAGCGATGTGGAGAGACAGGGCAGTAGTAACGGAGTTGCTGGACAAAATTCTAAGGGTCCGGTCACAGACGCACGATGGCAGAGGGGTGTCCAATGCATACCGAGACATCAAACTTGTCAAAGTTCAACGAAGTTGAACTAATACGCGAGCGACGGCACATCATACATCGGTGCACCGCAACCGGAAGCTCCCCTGCTTTCACTCGGACAGAATGGAAGTGAGTGTGACATGTCTGATTGTCTGTATGTGTGTGCATGTGTGTGTACTACATAAGGACGGGTATGGTCATTGGTCACACACATGTACGATAGCAGGGGAAGAGGGAATTTGCACATGCCAAGCTTTGGGGAAGTAAAAATACATGCCATGGCTAAACGCTTCAATGTTGAACTTCACGTGACACAACCGGAAGCTTGTGCAAAACGGGATTCAACTGTTTCTGTCGTGCATGTGTGACCTTGCCCTAAGCCTGATTTGCACGCCAGTGTTGCACGATAATAGCGATCCACAAACTCACAACGCAATGTGATGCGTTGTGGTCGCCTATGTTATGCAAGACTGGTGCACAACTAAGCTTAAATCATGCTAAAGGTAGGCTACACACATGCGCGATGGCAAGTGATACTTGTTTTGGCAGACTTTGGTTGGATTGCTATAAGGCCGAGAGGTCATATTTGGAAATGACCAGGGATATTGTGTGATTTAAAAAAAATGTCAGGCTATGTGTCTCCACCTGGTATGGGAAAAACCTACCGCAGTGAAACCACCCTAGTGACAGTCACAATCTCTTCATGCCACTAAGCTCTCCCAGTTACAAATGCCTGAACATGCGCCCTACACGGTTTCATCAGACTTTTATTATGCCAGTCTAGTCTTGCTATGTTCGATTACCTTCCTGTGGATTACATTCATACTTCCTCATGCAGATTTACCAGTTTGTTTGTTTTTTATGCCCGAGGTGGATTATAATACCTGTGAACATATAGCGCCTTCCTTCCCTTGTTGCACAAACAGGTCTATTGAACACACTGTATCTGATGCTACTTTCTTTACTGTCATTTAAACTTGGAGTGCAATTGAAAGGCAGGCTGTTGGTTACAATAGAGCGCCGCAGTCCCGCCCCCTTTCAGAAAAGCGAGTGGCCCAGGAAGTGGAAGCCCCATGCATTCTCCCATCGGCACTTTTAATATCATTTATTTACACAATATTTTGGGACGATCAAATCATTAGAAAGAAGAAAAGAAAGTCAGGAGACAACACTATTTGTTTTATTTTTCGTCTTATAAATTATTTGATCGGCCCAAAATATTGTGTTCATTGTCATGATTCGTCACGATCCGAATTAGCTTTGTCCGCGGCGTAACCGTCTTTAAATAAATTATATTAAAAGTGCCGATGGGAGAATGCATGGGGCTTCCACTTCCTGGGCCACTCGCTTTTCTGAAAGGGGGCGGGGACTGCGGCGCTCTATAGGTGGTGTGATCAATTACCCCAACCCAATCGCAACACACCTGTGTCTGATGTGGTCAGTCTGTTAACCGTGCGTGCATAGGAACGATCTATGGCTGCGTATTTGAAATAGATGAAATGTACAGGTATGTAAGATCACAGACTATTACCAATATTGGAAAGGTGATTATTAGGAAAGCCACATAATAATGCCAGACAATATTGTCGGCTGCTAGGAGCGTCAAAGAGTCAAGTTGTCCAGAGTTACTTGAACGGACAAGTAAGATTTTAATTCACTTGTCCGGAAAGATTTAACGGGAAACAGGACAAGCCTTAATGTCATGTGAATCAGAAGTATATTATACTGATTATATCCATTTACTAATTGAACTTTACTAATAATACTGGCTCAGGGCTTGACATAAAGGCTTGTCTTGTTGTTTTGGCAGAAAATGTGTATTCAGTAAAATATCTCAACTTTTCCACGAGCTGCACATGGACAACATTCTCTCCGGCGACGGGCCTGTAATGAGTGCACTACTGAACGTCCTTTGGGAAGCACAAATGTATGGGGCACACAATTGGCAGTGGTGTGATTAATTACCCCACCCACACCAATCGCAACGCACCTGTCAATTGTGTGGCACATACTTGTGTGCTTCATACTGTATGTTCAGTCCAGCAGTCATTTCAGGTCCTGCCTCGTCTGACAGAGAATGCGGTCTGTGTGAATCTCATGGAAAAGTGGTAATATTTTACTAAACACATGTTTTCTGACATAACTTTCAAATGGATATGAAACTAGAGGATAATATCTGACACCAAGTCTTAGAAATGAATTATTGAAATTGTACACACGCAGTGATACAAGTTTAAATCCGACAAGGTAAATCTGCTAACCGTGCGAGGATAGGACCGATCTATGACGGTGTATTTGGAATACATGAAATATATGCAAGATCATAGACATTCTACGGCTATTGACTTGTAAACTTGAGAATATTCATCTAATATTCAAACATGCACCGTATTCACGAAAACCAACTTAGCTTGCTCGTGCTCCGGACAAGTGACTTCTGTGTCCGGACAAGTGCCTCAAAATGTTAATGTCAAGCCTGACATTAACTAGGTCAGGCTAAGCTAGAACAAGATGTATTGCAGAAATGTATCCAGAGACAAACAATAGACATTTTCAGTCCAAGCACGAGACATTTTCATCATTCATATTTTCAAAAGAGTACTATAAATAGCTCAATCTGACATCAAAATGCTCTGTGGACTAATGAAGACTGATAAACGCCTATCTAATTGTAGTAGGCCTACAGTATCATTTGATTCAGCACACTATGGACCCATTTGCATCTTTGGTGGTTAAAAACTACAAAGGAATCAACTTGAACTCCTTGACTATTAGAGTCAAACACTCAATGATTGTTCTGTTCCCATTACAACAAGCCAAGGCTGAAAAACACAAGTACTTTTGTCCAATCCAGGTCAAGCATGGGAGAGTGAAGGTAGCGCACACACACACACACACACACACACACACACACACACACACAGGGGACTGTTCATTGAGAGCAAAAGAAAGAAAGTTAGATTGAGAGAGAAACGCACAGACAAGCAGACAGACAGACAGAGAGATAGAGAGCCAGAGTCACACAGAAAGAGAAAGTTAGAAAGAGAAACACACAGAGACAGACAGCGACAGAGAGAGAGAGACAGGTGGGGGGGACCCTCTTTTATTGCATTCCCTCCAACTGGTAGAGCCCTCTCTTCCTAACCGAATGGCCCATCTAATCCAGGTGGGAGAGTGTGCATTAATCAGGCGATGATGATGAGTCAGGATTACACATATTCCTAAATTGGCTTAATACTCTCCTAGAGCTTAAACACACAGCTGAGCCTATTCTATTACACAATAATAATTACAGCATCAAAACAGTCAGACCTCTGAGCCGATCATCTGTGCTCTGCTGACTTCATAGTGGTGTAGTGATTTCTTTAAAGATTACAGAGCTGTCCTATACTGTATAGTTAGTAGTAGTAAATATCAAAACAAAGTTCTAAAGTGCGTTACATAAAACTTGATACATAAAAACCAATAAAAAGTGTAAAATGTGCAGTGAGAAATAAAAACATTAAAATATTAAAAGAATGAACACCATTTTCAAAGTGTCAAATAAGGAATGGCCTTTTCGACAACAGTAGGCCTAGAGAGCCTTATGTTTTAAGAAGAGATTAATGAAGTAATTAACCAAACAGCACCCCCTGACCTTACACCCCCAACCTGGCAAGAAAACGATCCTTGACAGGAGAAGAAAAGGAGGAAACCTTGGGAAGGCTCACAAAAGACTTCCAGGGGGGACTGACAACGTGCAATAACAAGTGAGCAATATATAAATGTAAAATAAAGAACTAAAACTGTTAAATGGACATGCTGGCAAAGTGACAGACTACTATCAGCAGGCATAATGTGGGCATTAGTTTTCGTTCTACAGTTGTCAGCATTTATACAAGAATGGTGGCTTGCTAGTCACCTCTAATGTTTAGAATACCATTAGCCTACTCCCATTGGGGTAATCAAAGCATGCCCAAATCCGTGTTTTTGACACTATTACTATCTATTTGGTTATAGAATATTGATATGGATCATGGACTGAAATTGGATATTAAATGACATGGACTATTCCATTGCCCAGGCCATTGCTGATCATAACCCAGGGGCTATCAATGATAGCATAATAATGAATTCACCATAAATGAAAGGTGAGCCAATAACAGACAGGAATTAAGGGGTTAGAATTTTACAACAACTAAATTTGTTATATTTTAATGTTCTAAAACAGGCATAATAATCCGTGTGGGGGGGCAACAGAGTATCTGGTTCAATACTCAGTCTGAAATCGTGTTGTTTACTGGCTCAGTCTGGCTACATTATTTACAGCTACTGTATTGTATGGCTGTATGCTGATCCACTGGCCCTCCCCCGCCATTGGCCAGCATGAAGCTCAGCTGACTTCAAAAAACGCCAAAAGGCTACAATCACCCAGTCACGAGTTACTGTAACTGATTCCCACTGTCTAGCGTTATAGGAAAAGCAAATTGTATGCAAATAAAAAATTGAAATAAAATTAAAAAATAGGGCCAACAGCACCCAACTACAGACAATAGCACAGCCCTTTGACAAAACGTCGAATTATGCAAATGATGTGCTGTGCTAAATACTTGGCGTTTGTAGGCCCGCCGCCCGCCAGTCAGCAGTCCGTCTGTCTGCACTTGACTCAAGTGCTAGTGCTTCATAACTGCACGTCGTATTTCAAGAAATAAGCTGTTGAGCTGTCTAAACGTTGAATGGACTTAAAAACACAACACAACATCACAGTGATAATACCCACTCACTGCACGTCAGATAGGACTGCAGGGACAATAATAACATTGTGTACTGAATGAGGAGAACCCGCTGCCGTTCCACAATAGCCTAAGTACATATAAAGCAAATATATTAGTTGACATGTGTTATCACATAATAACAAGGTCTACTCACCCAAACGTAGCCTATTATCTTGTCCATCCAGCAGGCTGTTTTGCGTTTACGAGCTGGTTTAACGTTATATATTCCCTTAGCTATGTACAAAGAGCTTTCAAATAGGGCTTTAGCTGATTTACATGGGGGCCGGGGGGGTCGTATAAAATTATTTTACACCAAATAATTACATTTGCACAGAGCTAAAAAATAAAAAATACAAAAAGCGCGTATTCGTATATATTTTTTTGCTATATTTTATGAGGTTCTCCCATGGTGCTGTCGGCTTGAAAATCCCCACTCCAGTCGTCGAGCCTTGGTCTGTCCAATTGCAGTGATGCTTGCCTTTTTCACATAATTTGTCCACTCGCTCGTCCTTATGGCGACTCACACTTGTGTACCCCGTGTACCTGTCCATTCAGGTGTTTAAAAAAATAATCGTTATGTACATAATTTACAGCATGCGGCTATTCGGTAGTTCAAGTGTATTGAATGCGCTTGTCTGCAGCCGCTCGTTCCTATCTCGACAGTCGAGTACACTTGCCACAGGCCGTCTGTGGGATGCAAACGAACTGTAGTCGTTCGGTGTGATCACTAGAGGGCAGTGGTGCACGCCACGGTGTTTGCATATAGGCCAAGGGATGTTTCGAACACATTTGCGTGAAACAGTTAAAACCCTCGGTCCCTTTTGACCACTTTTATAATGTACGAAATGTACAAAAGAATAAAAGTCAATTATACTGTCATCTCTCACCTCACTGACAACTAGGGTAAGCTATAGCTAGGTAGGTAAGCTAAACCCTGCCCTGTGGCTGGTAGCATGTCAGGTCCACCCATGCAAATGCCATGGGCAGATTGAACGCCACTATCGCCAATACAATAACCGCGACCCAGTCTCCCTCTGGTGGACTTCGCCATGTATGACACTTGAAGTGCATTTAAAGAAAAAACGCACCTAATAATTGGTTTTATAAACATTCAGCTAAAAACGAATTTAATGATCAGCATTGATTCCACAATAAAAAACATTCCTTCACCTACTTTTTTTTTAACAAAGCTATACGTTCATAGCAACAAATAGACCAAGGTAGCCAAATTAGACTGTTCCATGTTAGGATTGACAATAGTGAGATACATTCAACTGTGTAAGAAATACCACATACTCAAAATACAAGACGTAAAAGGTTGCAGTTTGTAAATAAGCACACACATACGAAATGTATTATTTTAGGCCTGAGACAAAATTCACAGCATCGCCAACACGCCCTACATATTAACAATAGTGCTGTGTTCGATGAGTAAAGATGCATGCAAGTAGTTTCTTGAATCTGGTATTTCCTGCACAAATGTCAATAATTCTGTAAACATTGAGCAAGCAGTACTCTACAAACTGCTGTGCCGCAAGTTGTCAGAAGTGGATTGTAGCTGAGCTACAACATCATTCATAACAGCATAGGTGAAAGATATACTATATCACAGGATATTACATTAATGTATGTTGAAATGTGACTTTGCCCACTGGACAATGTATTTGTTAGAGCAGCTGCTTAGGACAGTAGGTGGTTGTTTGTCTACAGTACCTCATGTAGTCTTCCCACTGTGTAGGAACAGACTTACCCCATATCACTAAGTAGAGAAAAATAAGACAGGGATTTCTTTCACCAAATTAAAAAATATGGGGAAAAATATATATACATATCCCCTTTGTTCAAGCAAAGGTGACTAAAACACTAGCAGTGGACTTTGTGAAAGACCTAAGACCTAATTCAAAATCCTGCATGGGCTTTGGAAGACCTACTGTATTGTTCATTCTCTGGTATCACTTATGATTTTATTTTATTGTTTTATACTTAAGTTGCGTGTAAAGTTAAGTCACGCACCAAAAATAGCAGCTCTAGTGTGGCTATTTTCAGTGTGTGACACCCGAGCGCGACTAAGAATAAATCAGGCATTACATTTTGGTCATCACACCTTTGGCCTCTGAAGCTTCCCTTTAGCTTACTTACATACTGCAGTCCTGTGTTACAGACCAGTTTCACCATCATCTCATAACTTGACCAGGCAGGTTAGGTGCTGCCTGACACACTTTGCACACAAAATCCAGCATATTTTTCTCAATGAAATGAGTTCCATGTCTGTCCTCCTTTGCAGTCCACTCATGCCCGTCTGAACAAACAAGACAGGAGAAGATGCTAGAGTAATAAAATGTCTAAGGCGGTCTGAACCATCCAAAAGTTCCTTGACTTAGAAACCGTAAGCACTAAGCATGATCCGCGGGTGGTAAGTCATTGCAGCACTGCTAAAGGCACGGTATGTGTTCCATCATATAGGAGTTCCAGAAGTGCTCCCTTACAAATTGTCCAGAGGTGCCCGCAGCGGAATGCAGCCGTCCATCTCCAGAGACTCCGGCCAGCCTTCGTACTTGTTGTTAGTCTTAGTGTTCTTCATACGCTAAAGGACACGGACACAAAAGCAAACTCGGTTAAACTCAGATCATTCAATCATCAATGGTAATGGTTCTCAAAGTGGTCTCAGGGGTTCCAGGGGATCTCCAGCTAAATTAGGAAAAGTTTAAAGAACCTGTAAAGGGAATTTGTTGATCCGTTTCTAAACACTTTATACATGTTAAAGAGTAAATATGTACAAACTAAGAGGCACAGTACATATTGTACAAGCTCGATTATGATATGAATAGGATTTTTGCCTATGCTTGACACATTTCTCTTTGCAGTTTGGTTATTTTTCTCCTTGCTCGCCTGAGGGCCTCCCCCTAAATTATGATTTTATGGGAGGGGTTAAAATCATCACTTGATGACACACTGGGCTGATACTGTAATATGTAATGACATACTTAAATCATAAGTGTGTGATGATTTAAGCTCTTCCCCTAAGAACACGCAGAATATAGTGGCAGCCATCATTGTTTATACTCCATTGTACTAATGTGTCACACTGATGCCTTCTTCTTTCGTGTATCATCAAATGTCCAACTCAGCATCATGTAGCCCCGCCGTTGTCTGGGGCCAGCCTCCGAAGGTGGCTCGCCACACTCGCATGCTGCACTCTGTCAAGCCCCACTTTTTCATAGCTGATTTGAAGCAGCCGACTCCAGTGCACAGGCGGTTCAGTAAGGTCCATTGTTGGCATGGTAGGCCCTCTCCTTCAACACGATCCCCTGGTTCACAGATGTAGCGGTGCATATAGGAGCCCGGCAGACTCCCACTCCTGCTTCCAGGATGCCGCTAGCCATGCACTTGTGGACAAGTCCTCCGGGATGGAGCGTAGCATCTCTTGTGCTGCCTTGTTGGAAGGGTGCCAGGACTTGAGTCTGTTTGGAGGCTCTAGTGACTCAGAGTCTATATCCACTGTAGTGCTGTGCAGGATATGCCACTAATGCCAGTAATGTATCTGGGCTTTCCTTGCTAGCTTGATGATAGCAGCCTCTCATCGGAGGCTGGCCAGGGCAATTCCTGCAAGGACTGGCAGTTAGGAGTGGACACAGGAGTGGGTTTCAGGCAGCCAGTCATGGTTCGGAGAGTTATTAATTATGGTGTCTACCTTTTTGAAATGTGGGCGCCTACACCAGACTGGGGCACTGTATTCAGCTGCAGAGAAGACCAGGGCATGGGTGGAAATCTGTAGTGTGTTGGCGGAAGCATACCAGCAAGGCTACCAGCAAGGCTACCAGCGAGGCATCAGATAAGTGAGACCCTTGATGTGACCTTGGCTCTCACGTCTTCAAGGTGTTGATTGAATGAAAATTGAAGAGTTTTAGCCTCCCTGTTGTTGAGGTGGTATGCTGCAGACACCGTCTTGCCTGTGCTGAGCTGCAGGCACCACCTGTGGAGGTAGGAAGCCAAGATGTCCATGTCCTGGTTAAGACCATCTTCCATTGGCTTTTCACGGTTGGTCGTCATGGCATAATGGCCAGATCATCTGTGTACCTATACTTCCTTGATGTTGTCTCCGGTAGGTCATAAATGTATATATTAAACAACATCGGGGAAAGGACAGAGCCCTGGGGGACGCCATTCCTCAATCTTCTCAGCCTGCTTCTCTGACCATAGCCGGTTCGTAGGATGAAGATGTGGTTTGACAGCATCTCCATGATGAAGTTCACCATATGGCGTTCTGAATTTGTCCTCAGAAGCTTTAGGTGCCAGAAGGTGTCATGTCGACAGAAAAAAGCATATCTACAAGCTCACCAACTCAACTATTTTAGCCATGCAACGCCATGACGAAGTATAAAGCATAGCATAGACATACACAAGGTGGTTCGATGTGTCGAGTAGAAAAGGCAGAGGGAGTAGTGAGGACAGCCATTACACACTAAATTAAGACCATGACACAACATTACACATAAAGACCACTAACCTAAATACCTGATCCCATTCCCATATTCAAGTAAACAGCTTCACATTTCATGTGACTTAAAGTGCATCCTGGTAATGCATATTTTCAAATTTGACATTTTTTCAAATTCATATACAGCAACCAAATACAATATGGTGGTCCTTCACACTAAAAGGTTTGAGAACTACTCATCTATGGGTCCTAGTAGAATCTACCATGTACATACATACATACATACATGTATTATGTAGCCAGTAGCCATAATACACTATGTGGTCAACACTAATCAATAAGAATGCCGCCCTCTTCCCACTCTAAAGCCAGGACCGCAGCTCTACATGTGTGAACACAAAAATAAGAAATGGCATATATTACCTGCTCAAAGGGACTTTTATTCTCAATGCCCTTGGCCCCTACAAACACCCAGCTGTCTCTAAAGGCAAGCTCCTTCACTGCTGTGCTGCCGAGTTCTTCAAACAGTCGCCGAGCCTCATCGTTCAGTCTGCCATTGAAATGAGGAGAAGATAAGTGGTTGAACATTAATAAATTGCAAAGAGTCATGGGCATACTTTGGGCGGCAGGTATGGCTGAATTGTTTACATTCCTCCTCTGTTAACCGGTTATGCAATACCTGTTTGGGTGGTGCACCCCTCAGGTGCCACACCGCAAAAATAAGGGATAGTATTTCACATCCGTATGAGCACCTTTTTATCATTATCATGTTTTGCTATCTCCGTTGAGCACCTGGTTAGTTCCTCTTTTTCCTCTAACTAAAAAGGTTCTCGTAAAATACTGTATATATTTAGGCGATAAAGACAAAAACTGATAAAGGTGATTGACAATTGTTTGACTTGACCAGTTAGCTGTACAAAGGCATGTTATACCTCAGTGGGAATTTTATATACAGTAATAATTTTAATAGTATTATGTATGTTGGTTGAAGAGTTTGAAATCTGAATGCAGATGACAGACTTAAACAAGATTTCAGGCACTCAATTGAATTATTAACACCTCCAGACTCAATCATTTCAAGTGCTGTCCATTCATAAGCAACTATCGATTCAAAACTACTATGTTTTTGATAAACTGTCAATGAGCAGCTGCTGTAAGTACTTACCAGTGTCAAGGAATAACTCAACAAAACAAAAGGTTCTCAGAATTAAATACACTGAACATATATTTTTAAGCTACACACAACTGTAGCTTAAAAATGCTGAAAACGCAGCAATACTCTGTCAGAATGGTTTCCATGTGTGACTGTAGAAGAGAGGCAGGGGTGAAGAGGTGCAGGGGAGAACACATCACACACGCTTACTTTGTAGCTGGATCATCAAAGGAAGCCACGAACACAAGAGTTCCCTCATGGAGAGGCCGGAGATACTTCAGCAGGTCTGAAACATCTGGGAATGAAAAGCATATGAGCAAAGTACTCAGATTTATGGACTCTTATGTTCAACACACCACATGTTTGTGCAACATGCTTATTTATGTAAAGCTCATTGTTTTAATTACCTCCCGCCCACATGTCAAATGACTTGGTGTCCAATAGCTCTCCTGTCACCCCTGCAAACCACAAACATCCACTAGATGTTAGAGCAGGCACACAATAAGAACACACAAGAATTAAACCACATAATACATTCCATTGGAGGCTGGAGGCTGACATTCTTACCATTTACTAAAGCTATGTTTAGTCCTCGGCCAACATTGTTCTTTACACTGCTCACCAGCCTACAAGAGATAAAGTGAGATTGATTGAAGCTTTGACTGAGAAACTGTACATTCTTGCACGCAGAAGATACATTGTTTTCATGCTAAGTTGTATTAGCTACAAAATACAGACACAGACTGTAAGTGAACTGCCAAAACGGAAAGATCCACGCACGCAACAGACTACCAACAAAAGAGGGGCAGCCAGACAAAAGAATACTTGCATTGAGCTCCTCAGACAGACCTGATGCCCGGTTAGGATGACAACACAGAGAAAGAAAAAGTGGCACGCGTGTTGTGTTTAACAACAAAAAGACAGTGGAAAAGAAACAAAGTAGTAAGGAGAGTAAATGTGCAGTGATTCTCACATCTTATCCTCGAGGCAGATTTTGGGTCCGATGACATTGGCAGCACCAGACACTAGGCGGAAAGCCAAGTGTTTTGGGGGACAGGCAGCTGAAAGGCCACATTTATACCTATGAGGATGAGGCTCCGCTAAAGGACATAGATAGTAGTACATGAGTTAGTGATGACAAAGAAGAGATGCTACAGACTCAGTCAAAACAATGGTTGCCAGTGATAAGTGTGGTTATATTATGTGTTACTAGTTATTCTACTTACCAGGTGTTGGTTCCTCAATTTTACCTGAACATTTAAACAAAGAATTTTAGTACAGTACAAACGGGATCAATGGCAATTACAATTAAATCTCATTGAAGAATAATAGCAGTAGCTAGCTCCACATGTTGTCCTACCTGTGAAGAGATTACTCAGGGAGGTTGAGCCACTGTCCCCACCAAGTAGTACGATGCTAACCACCCACCATGTGAGTCCCAACAGCAGCAGCACGGCTACAACACGCAAAACTCCTGCATAACGTGAAGGAACATGAAGGAAAGTACAAATTAAATGAGCATGACCAGCACAGGACAGTTCTCAAATTAAATACATGCATGTACCGAAAATGTCTGCCAACCTGTTAATCTCATGATTCACCAGGGTCGCTGTCCTGTAAAGACCGAAAGAACACGTTAAGGCCGATGCTGTGCGATATGTCCTGTATTATTCATGTCTTTCGTTTGTAAATTTACAAACTGGTCAATCAAGATGGCTCGACAGAAGAGATGACGCTACCATGAAGTGTGTGGATTCAATGAACCCCGTTGGTTGTTGCATAACAACGCATGAACTAAAGCAGTGAGTGAGAATGTTGCTCAATTTTGTGTAATCCACAACAATACACCGCAAAGGGACTGAGAAAACCTACCCGATGTTTCAACGAAAGAGAGAATGAATGTCTTAATTGACTCTTATGAAACGGTAGAGCTTTTGCTCTTCTTGTCACCATGGCAGGGCGACTTTATTTCTTGCGCTGTTTCCTCATCGAGACGTTGCTATTTCCCCCCCCCCCTGCGAAATTAACACTTTGCCTTAGTAGTAGAACAACTCCCGAAAACTCGAATAAGCGCTGTTTTAGTCGATCGTATGATGTATTGATTTTGACTGTATTATTCACATCATTCCAGTTTTGTCACGCTTGGAAGAATTATGTCGTCTCTGGTCTGTGTGTTTCTTTCCTCACAAATCTTCCGGTTTCGCGTTTATGGGTGGATTCTTCGGCGTGTGTGATGTCACTGGGCGTGTCGCTTGCCAAAAGAACAGATCTACAAGCTAACAACGCGTCGCGATGAGACGCGTCGTTAGCTTGTATATCTGTTCTTTTTGGCACGCAAGCTTGGACCAGGGGGCGTGGTGGGGATCCATTCTTTTAGCAGTTTGTGCAGATCCGGTCTAGAGCGGACAAGGAAATAAGGAATAATAATAATAATAAGCAAAAAAGAAAGAAAGAACATAAAATAGCATTAAAACGAAAGCAAAACAACAAAATAACATGAAAACATAGCAAAAAACACAAAACAACATTAAATAGCAAAAAAGCAGAAAATCAGGCAGAACAGTGAACACAGATTTAAAAAACTATAAAAGCAAGAGGCTCTAGACAAGATATTGAGGATACAACCGTCAAGATTTATTTATTTTATTTCGTTTCACTGGTTGTTTGCATTTGATAATCAACACGTTGTCTTTTGAATTAACACAATAAAGCAATGCAAACGTTATAGACGAACGCCTCCCTTCATGTGTGAGTGTGTCACGGGCACGTAATATCTGACGCACACGCAACTATAATAATACTGTACACACACACATCCTGCTTTCAAATCAAGATGGCAGCTTCCAGTGTTGCACCCTCGATGGCCAAAATAATTAAGCCACTCTGGAGTGGACGACTGGGAAATACGGTTAAAGTAAGAGACGCTTGTCACGCATGATCATTCATGTCTTAGTTATATCGACGTTCCATCCAGGTTAACCTCCAAGGCTTTTTCCCCTCGCAACACAAGGTCATTTGGTTGGCTGGCTAGGCACTGAGCAAGCTATACTTATAGTTATAAGCATCTCTCCTCATCACAAATATATATTGTGTGATATCTAGGTTTCTGTCCATTTTGATAACGTTACTGTATTTCAGGTATTTGGAACAACTTTCACAAGTCATAGACAGAGGTCGACAAACGCTGTGAGTTGAAATATTGTCTGACCTCTTTGCTGACTGAGCTTGTTACTTAAATAGAGTTTCCTTTTCATAAACGTTACTCACATTGACTGGGGTATTACTAATACCCCAGTCAATGTGGAATATGATTCACAGCCTTTCTAGGGCTATCAGGGGCGGGGTTGCATGCATGCATCTGAATCTGATCTCAATACTACCTGCAGAAGCGTATAATGCAGGCACTGCAGGCAGCATTGCAATCATGCAATGTAATTTAATAAACAACAGCTTTATCAATAATTTCTGTGATAGAACTGGTGTCATCAGTTTGGCAGCTTCTGCCACATGAATCATTGTTGATAACCTGTTTGGCCCAACAACTTTCCTATAGAGGTGTTTTTTGTTTGTTATTTATGTTGGCATTTGTTTTAACTTTTCCATGATTGATCTTCTGTGGGAGGAGTTTGTAAGCTTTTGGATTTCTTGTACACTAACATACCAAACTATTTTCTCTTCTGGCTTGTTCTACTGTCCATCTTCAACGAACAGAGAGAACACATTGTAAGTAATCACGCTAATGTCACTCTGTCACTCAATAGTCTGCACCAAAACTCAACTTTTATTATAGGATGAAATTGCCAGTGTACCCCAAACATTTCCACAACGGCAAAATAAGTGATCTGTATTTGAGCTGATTACAGTTCAATCGTTACTGACTTGAAGATGTCAATGTTTCAGCCACCTCCGGCAAAGTATGGAGGCAGACACACAGTCACACTCATACCCGGAGATGGGATTGGTCCAGAGCTGCTTAATCACGTCAGGGAAGTCTTCCGGTTGGTCAAGTCATGTTACACAAATGAAATGACATTCAGCTTCTGTAAATTACTTTCAGGTGATTTGGCGCCGAGTTGGCCTAATCCTGTGACATTCCATCACGCTGTAGGTTCAGCTGTGTGCCGGTGGACTTTGAGGTGGTGCATGTCAACTCTTCTTTGACCACTGAGGACGACATTAATGATGCCATCACTGCCATCCGCCGTAATGGAGTTGCCCTCAAAGGTGAGAAAAGGGAAAGATGTTTTTGTTCTGTTCTTTTTGTTTGTTGTGGGTGAAATAAGGCTGAGAAGATTGTTGTAATTCAAACATATATATTTCACTGATCACCTCTTTTGACAGGAAATATAGAGACAAACCACACCATGCCGGCTTTTGTGAAATCCAGGAATAATCTCCTTCGGTAAGGATTTTAAGTCCCTGCTAAAAAAAGGCCCTTTGTTGTGAAACCATACCCTGTGATTTGGCCTAGTGCTCTCAGCTGACTATCTATTTCTGTTGCCCTCCTCTCTTCTCACTCTCTTCCTCTACATTACGTGTGTTTGTGTGTACTGTACATCCGTTCACAGCACCAGTCTAGACTTGTATGCCAATGTGATGCACTGCCAGTCTCTCCCCGGCGTACAGACTCGCCACAAGAACATTGACATCATGATCATCAGGGAGAACACAGAGGGAGAGTACAGCAGCCTGGAGCACGAGGTCAGACAGATGCATTTCCGGCCCCTTTTCCACCAAAATAACTTGTTCTAGAACTGGTTCCGCTCTACAGTAGATTCTTGGAATCTTGGTGCTTTCATGGAACCGGCTTGCGTTTCCACCAGTTTTAAGCAGAACCATTGTAATTGGGGGTGGCGCAGCTGAGTGGTTAGAGAGCCCCAGGTTCGATTCCAGGCCTGGACAGCAATGTGTTGAATATGACAAAAGTATGGTCAAAGTATCCATGTGAATTACAGTTTCCCTTTTCTTTTTCAATTAGGATTTTAGATTTTTCGCGGGCTCTCTTGATCATTCAGTTATGTCACCTAAAACTGGTGGAAACGCAAGCTGGTACAGGCCGGTTCTGTGAAAGAACCAAGGTACCAAGAATCTTGAACAGAAACGGTTCTAGAACCAAAGTTATTTTGGTGGAAAAGGGGCCAGTTGTGAACAGTTGTGCATCCGTGTTAACCAAAAAGGGAAAGTAAAATAATTGCTCAAGCTTCACATTGCACTTTTGATCTTGAAACTATACATTTTATTTAATTTTACAAATGCATTATTTGGGCTTTTTAGATTTTGTTTGTTCATTTAAAAAAATGAAAAACAAATAAAATGTAAGCTGCCAAATAAATCAGTGAAAACCCACTCCCTCTAGTGGTTCCATTCCTACCTACTATTCATTAATTTCTCCCTCCTGAGTTTATTTTATAATGTTTTTTACAGTGTCTATACTTTAGTTTGAAGCAAATTCCATATTAGCAGTAGCACTAACCTGTTTATTATTACAAATCTATACCAGCACACTGTAGTCATTGGCGTCCTAGGCTTTTGGGGACATACTGTGTATACTACATTGTTTCTTTCAGCTTACCTTTTCTCCTGTCTTGCTGTCCCACGGTAGAGTGTGCCAGGGGTAGTGGAGAGTCTCAAGATCATCACAAGGACTAACTCCCTCAGGATTGCCGAATACGCCTTCCGACTGGCCAGGGAGAAGGGTCGCCACAGGGTCACCGCTGTCCACAAGGCCAACATCATGTGAGTCGACCTGTGTGATGTGACAACATGATCGCTGACTCAAGTCAAACATACTATTTTTAATGTTTTGGTGACATGGCTTGTTTTCTCCCATTAGGAAGCTTGGTGATGGTTTGTTTCTGCAGTGCTGTAGGGAGGTGGCTGCTGGTTACCCAGACATAACCTTTGACGCCATGATAGTGGACAACACCACCATGCAGGTGACCAACCCTTTTGAATGATATGCCAATAGTTTTGACATTTGTTACGTCTATGAAGCATGTTTCAATTAAAAATTTCATCTATAACTACCTCCTTTTCCACATGTGATCTGATTGGTATCTTTAGCTGGTGTCCAAACCAGAGCAGTTTGATGTTATGGTGATGCCCAATCTATACGGGAACGTGGTCAGCAATGTGTGTGCCGGCCTAGTGGGAGGGCCTGGGTTGGTGCCGGGGGCCAACTACGGACGCGACTATGCTGTCTTTGAAACGGTAAGCAGTTGCCATTAGTTTATACGTTATAGTACTAATCTATACAAAAATGATCTAAAAACGATTGTGGAAATGCTTAATATAATATAGAGCGCCAGTTTAGGCACAGGGATATATATCCACAGACACGAGAGGTGAAGGGTAACATTTACTGGGAATCAACAGGGGGAAATGACGGTACAGAAAGATCGGATCACCTGGGGCTCAGGTGCCTATATGCTGTTCCCACACTGACATGTTGCCATTCCTGGCGTGTGACATCATCATACCCGGAAGTTATGCGGGAAGTTCGGGATAGCCTACTGAGTGGCACAAAACAACGTTCTGGCATTGAAAGCCCATACATCAAAACAGAAAAGTCCTATCCGATTGTGATCTACGTTAAACTCACCAACATTGCCAGTGTATGGAAAGCTTGACTTATCCTCTTTCTATCAGGTTTTGTTCCATAAAAATCCACCATAGACACGTTATGAGCCAGAGCTACTTTCTGTCAAGAGATTCCGTGCGGGTGATTATTGTGTGATTGTCAGAGTTTGGAAGCACTTGTTTTCAATAACGCAACGTCCTCCAGGTGATATGCAAGAACGTTGAGTGATGTATAACAAACTCTGCTCCAAACGCTCCATGCTGCTCAATGTTAGTCTTCTGTTCTAGATGCATAATACTCTATTCAAATAACCAGATCTTATATTACATGCTACGGAAAAGTAGTGCATTTTGCTACATGCTCTATGGTTGTCCTAGAAAAAATGCATGCAAAGGCATTTCAAACAATTTAGGGAATGTGAAATCGCAACTTATAATATATATAAAAACATACGTATAGTTTTCATAATGTTCTATAATAATTATACATACATGTCTCTTTTCTTGATGTCTCAGGCTACAAGGAACACTGGGAAGAGTATTGCAAACAGGAACATTGCTAATCCCACTGCCATCCTGCTGGCGAGCTGCATGATGCTGGACCACCTCAAGTAAGTTAAGATGATTAATAATCATCCACCTCATCCTGGAATATCATACATTATTATTATTGTAGTTTATATACATATGTGTCTGTGTCTGTACCCATTACCCAGGGTTTCCTCCTGAATACATTTAGGCATGGTGGGTATAGGTGCCACTGAGAGTACAAATGTGCTGTTTTAACCCATTCTGACCTGAGATCAGATTCATGCGAGGTTTCCACTGGACACACACTGGTCTGATTAACCCATTCTGACCTTAGATCAGATTCTAAAAATGTCAGTCGTTTCTTCGATTTTTCAAAAATAGCAGACCTACAAGCTCATAGCGCGCCACTCGGTGGCGCGCTATGAGCTTGTAGATCTGCTATTTTTCAATAGCTAAAGCATAACATGATGCTGACACCAAAATGGGTTCCCGTTCAGAATGGGTTAATGAAAGTCGCTGTGAACCTAAGAAGGGCATGCATAACCAACCAAATCATTGGCAGTCCATGACAAGCAAGAATCTCCTCACATTTGTGAGATCAATAAAAAAGTCATTTGCATAAAAAATATTTTGTAGACCAGTTTCAGCTTTACCCACCATTCAGAATAGATGGTTACTCACTACTACTCAGGGGAGCACAAGTGTCTTGCCCAGGGACACTGACAAATAGACCAGGTGCTGGCAAATGTAACCTTTTGATTACCAGACTGATATCATGTGTGACTGTAATCAATCAATAATAAAGTTAAACATAAAACGCCTTTTATAAATGCTGAGAAATTGTGCTACAGCAAGGCTAGGTTAAATTATAGTCCAAGTGCCACCATAATAACTGATGTTAAAATACAGGAGCTTATAACTGCCCTTTTTGTCCCATTCGTAAGCCAATAATGCTGTTGCTCTGACAAAACTGTCTAGATCGCTAATCAGCACAACTGATGATATTTCTAACGTGATTAATCCGTCCTCAAATCTTCTATTAACCCATTTGTGTTTTAAGCATTGTTATACTTTAGCTATTGAAAAATAGCAGATCTACAAGCTCATAGCACGGCACCGAGTGCTACAGCAAGGCTAGGTTAAATTAGTCCAACGGAAATTAAATAAGGCTTTTAATGTGACAGAAATAGATTCTCCCTGGGGTTTCTGAAGGTCATCTAAGTTTGTGTCCCCCTCCCCCCTTTTTAAATTAAAATGTCTTCATATTTTCTGACGTCAGTGAAATCACCCGGGAATTCAGCAGTGCTGCACTGTGCCTCCTCTATACATGTCTGGAGGAAGTCCAGCATGTGATAACATCAATTTTCATTTTTGTGTGACAGTGTTTTCTTTATTAAATACCAGTGAATGCAAAGCGATGTGATACTGATACTGCTGAAACTACTGTTTCAGAATGATTTATTCCTTCCTCTTTCTGTCTCCAGACTTCATGATCATGCCAGTATGATCCGAAATGCAGTCCTCACCACCATGAATGAAACCAGGGTAAGTTAAGTTTCCCTCAGATGCTCGGCTCACCTCCTTACCAGCCGGCTTATCAGAAGGCATTGTTGTTTGAAACAGACCCAGAGGCCAGAGGCCATAGGATGGCAGGTCTGGCAGGTTTCCTCCAGAATCCTCTCACAAAACAAATATTATAGTCTCCTCTTACTGAAATTCTCTCTGATTACTGACATAATAAACACAATTAGTTTTTTTATATAAAAAAAAAAAAAGAGTCTACCACACGGCGCAGCTTCATCCTATGCGGTGTAGTGTGAATTACATTCCCTGAGCTCAATGAAACCCCAGCCAATCTGTTGCGCTTGTCATCCAAAGCAGCAGAAATGCCACTATGGCAGATCTTGTTACCATTAAAGAAATGATAAAGGGAATAATATACACCTTTTTATGAGTCCTCCAAAAGGAATTAATTTTGCGTGCTCAACTAAACAAATGTCAAATGAATCGTTCAACACCTGCTCTTGAAATGAACAAATTACTTATAAACTAAGTGATTAGTAATAAGAAACGGCTACTTCTTTCTTGTGTTGCAGTTACACACGGCAGACATCGGGGGGCAGGGCACCACGTCAGACGTGGTCCAGTCCATCATGAGGATGATACACAGCAAGGGACAGCAGACCCGCGAGTTCTAAAGCCTCTGCCACTCCATACCATGGAGGACAACACACAGACCTGTGTGTCCATGCATGCCTGTGTCCATATAGTGAATACTTTACACCACCAGCTGGTCCACTCACTGTAAAAGCTTCCTTTTGTCCTTCACTTAAGTTTATGCTTTACGTGTCTCCGGTGAACACAATTTAAATTTCTACCATTCCTGTGGTCACATCTGTTTAGTTTGGGATTATGGGCACAGCGGATGACTCTTGAATTATGAGTGTCTGAGGCTAATAAAGAATTGTTAGACAGTGGTACTGAAATATAAACAAGAACGGCCTGTCGTGCCGGCACACACGGTACACCAAACAAATGGGTTATGACATTGCCTTTAAGAAACGTGCAGACATGCATATAGTTTTTGTGCAAAGTCATAAACTGATATCCCTCTTTCGCCACCAGCCAGTGTTTGCCTTTAGCGTTGGTGGTATACATCTATTGATGGAAAATCGTGTAATTTACTGCTGTCGGGACCTTTTTGCATCAATCCAAATATACAGCTTTAGTTTCGCCTTACATTTCTGTGATACTGTTATTGAAAACTCTTGTGCTGTATGTCTGTGTGCAAGATCTATATACCGTACAAAACTGTTATGTAGGTGAGATTAACGCTTTCTGTTACAGCTAAACAGCGCTTGTGCCATAATGTTCTTTTTGTTTTGGACCTTACCTCAATGTGGCCCAAATAATGGGCATAGGCCTCATCTGGCAAGAGCTATTAAATGTGTATATGAAAAGACAGGTTTCTGAGTAAATGTATAACAAATATTACCAATAAAGCAGTTATCCATAATCTGCATCTGTGTTGACCTCAGAGTTCCTACAGGGGCAACAGAAAGTGTTGGATGTACTGTAGATTAGAACATTGGTTCCCAACCTTTTTATACTGAAGTACCACCTCAGAAAATATTTACCTCAGTTATATTAATAACTGATGTTAAAATACAGGAGCTTATAACTGCCCTTTGTGTCCCATTCCTAAGACAATAATGGTGCTGCTCTGACACAACTGTCTAGATCGCTAATCAGCACAGCTGATGATATTTCTAACGTGATTAATCCGTCCTCAAATCTTCTATTAACCCATTCTGGGCGGGAACCACATTTGTTGTTTTAAGCATTGTTATACTTTAGCTATTGAAAAATAGCAGATCTACAAGCTTGTAGATCTGCTATTTTTTTTTAATCGTGAAAATGTGGCGCAAATTTGGAATTTATATTCTTTCAGAGCGAACATTTTTAACTCAAATATTTGCTTCTGGGGGGGTCCCTGGAACAACATATTTAGAGATGGGGGTCACCGGCCAAATAAATCATTTTTGACATGAAATAGTTTGAGCACCACTGACATAGAAACATAAGGCTTTTCAGAAAACTCATGGTTTAGAAGACATTTTGTAGAATCAAGCTCAGGTCGGCTAGGTGTGTCATGCTCATTTCAGCATGCCTGGATAGCCTATTTCAACCAATTGCTTGGTCAGTGTGGTCAACTCCCCGCTTCTCTTGAGAGTAGGGATTATATGGCTATAAATAAAATTGGCGTAGTTGATCCATCCCTTGACATTTGCACAGTCTTTACGCCATGCCTTATTATACATGATGGATGTGTTTTTCTCACTAGGTGGCAACAATTGACCTTATTACCTTCACATACACACATTCACATTGTATGCATGTCATGTGTCTGTGTATATATGTGTGTGTGTCTGAAAATAACATTTTAGTTTTAAGTTAAATGTGTCAAGAACATATGTGGAAAAAATAGTGGGATTTACTTCCTTGGCAACAAGCACAAGTCATGTGCTGATCAGAGGTGGATTGCAAGATTAGCCCCGGAAACAGACACACACACAGACCCTCAGTCTAGAATCTAGATCAGTGCTCCCCAAACGTTTTAGCACAAGACCCAAAAAAGAAATCTGGTGTCAACCCGGGACCAAAACTTAAACGATAGCCGATCTGCTATGTTCACTATCTTTCTTAATTTTGGATTTCTTTCTTTTTTTCAGGAATTCCTTTGAAAAATGTTCCATTTTGTATATTTTAAAGAAAGATTCTTCTTTTATTTTAGGAACCTAAAAAAGGTGATATTTACTCGCAACCCATAAAAAGGGGTCCCGACTTCTGACCCCATTACCAATGGCTAATCGGCTATAGATGGCTATAATAATAATAATAATAATAAACTATATTTATAAAGCGCTTTTCGAAAACAATGTTTACAAAGTGCTGTACAATGCCAAGACAAACCACCAAATGGAATGCATAAAACAAAAAACTAAATACAAAAGACATAAAAGATAAAATAATAAAATCAACGCATATACAGTAAATGAATGGACATGATAAAAGAGTAACGTGATAAAACTAAGGCTTTAGTCTTTTTCAAAAGTTATTTAAAAGAGTGACACTGAATTAGCTAGCCTTAAAGCCAAAGGCTTTATTCATGGCTATGAGCCATAAATAATATATACATGTTCTCTGCAGCCAGAGAACATGTAGGAGTAGGACTGGACCAGCGATTAACTGGCTTTGACGTCATGGTAGACTAGACTACCATGACAATCCATGCTGTAGTGCTGCATAAAGAATCCCAGCAGGCCACCATTATTGTTCTGATCTGTTTGAGGGACAGGTCCCATCTGAATCTTTGGCAAATATGTTTTCTGTGAAAAACAGCGGCTTCCTCTGTTTAGAGTTTTGAGTAACCGTTTTGTGACAGGGCCTAGAATTTATTATAGATTTACCGGATCTGATGGAATAAACAAGCTTAGGGCACAAATGGAAACAACTATCCCTTTTATCCCTTTTAGACCAAGTGTTTGCTCTGTGCTGTTTTACATTTCTGTCTAATAAACTATTCAATCAATCAATCAAAGCCTGCTAAAGCAGTGGGAAATGAGCAGGGAATTACATGTGTAGCGGTATTTTGGCTTCGGGTGGTTTGGAATTGGCATTATGTTGCTGTTCTACAAGTTCTATCCATTCACACCTTTTACAGTCTATGATTCACACCAGCAATTCACCTTACTGAGAAGCCAAGTTGACTTGGATGTGCTCATACGTTTCATAGAAAATTGAACGGCTTTTGACCCCCCCCCCCCCCCAAACTTCATCTGGGATGTCCCAGTTTCTTGTCATGCTCCGTATCTATACTGTCATAACACCCTGACACCTCAATCACTTCTAATTGCTGTTTCGTGACTCCGTGCACTCTTTCCGCAGTTGCCCATCAGCCCCTTGTCTCAGCTCTAGTCCCCTACAAGGCGCCTACCCTGGAGACAGGTTGTGAGTCAAACGGTTGGAACCATACATGCCCAGTCTATAGAGAACAAGCTTCAGCAACAGACACAAACTGCCTGACCTGAGGTGTCCCCGCCCACTCCTTCCACAATCCCTTGAAGAACCAGAGGCCTTCAGCTTGCTAATCAAACGCTGATCCAAGAGCTGCCTTGAAGCCCAGTCCAGTCACACTCCATTCATCCTCACTGCCTGGCTTTCATTCCAGGCACAACATGGCGAGTTCACGAAAGAGGGCAAAAAGCAAGAGGGCTGGCGAGGTTAGTCCAGGTGAAAGCGGACACTCATCTTGATATCACCCTGATTCACCTGATTAACTTTAGCTATAGAAAGAAGAGCAGGTGTTCTTAATGTTCTGTACTCTGGAACATGCTTCGTCTTTATAATGGTGTTTAATTACCAGGACTCTTTTCTTACCCTCAACCATTATGTGCCTTAACCATTTTCCTGCTATGCCCAAAACGGACCTGTAAAGTTCCATCCATGTGATGTCATGTCACACTCTCAGATGGATTTGACTGTGTACTTCTCATCTCCCTCTCCTCATATTCTTCTTGTGTCTCTGCAACACCATGTTTAAAATTTACTTTTGCATGATGAATGAAGTAATCTAAATGGCTATCACTAACCACAAGATATGGGAGGAGTGATATTAAACATGTGCCGTTATTAGTTGCCATAACTCTTGCATTCGGGAATTGCTTTAGCTCATTTCTCCCCTTGCCCCCCCCCCCCTCTCTATTTCTCTCTCACTCACTCTTTTACACACTGTTTATTCATTCTAATTGAAGTTTGTAAGGGTCATTTCCTTCTAGATTTCACCCCTTATTTTATTATGTGTGTGTGTGTGTGTGTGTGTGTGTGTGTGTGTGTGTGTGTGTGTGTGTGTGTGTGTGTGTGCGCGCGCACGCGTGCGTGCGTGCGTGCATGAATGCACTCGCTCGCAAGCACGCACACGTCTGCGCGCACGCGTGTGTGTATATGAATTCAATCCGTTATCAGCTCTTGGCCAGTATGCAGCACAATAACAGGTGATGGCAATCAATCACCATGTGTGATCAACCTCTACCCGGCACAGCTGGATCCAGTCAGCCAGCTCTACTCTTTGTTAATGGGACCCCTCCGCCACCCCAGTTAGTTACAAGCTACGTCAGCCGTTAACTATGCCCTCCATTACTTACCCCAAAGTGGTCTTGGGGTGAGACGGATCGTCGTGTCCTTATTTGCAGGGACATCATGCATAATCACTGCAGAATAAAGCGATTGGGCAGGCATGAGGCAGCAGCGTGGGTGGTGACACCGGGCCAGGCAGTTAGAAAAGGAGGGAAGGCATGGGGTGGCACGTGGATGTCAACAGGAGAGGAGGAGAGGGAGGAAAAGGAGAGCAGAGAAAGTGGCAGAGAGGAGCGTGGAGAATTTGGAGTGGACTGCGGAGAGCCAGAGTACTGTTTAAGGGGGTGGGGGGTGTTGATATGATACTGTACTGTATATAGCTTGGCAACAGAGACCGCCCATTTTAAAATCAGAGGCATGCACTATGGACCACATTATAGGTGAATGACTGGCTTGGTTCTTTATCTGGACTTGTTGTCATAGCCAGGGTTTGGACTGGAGGTGGACGTCACAGCTGTGTATCATGAGACTTTCCCCAACTAGATCCTCCTCATTATGCATTCACACTGAGCCTTCCATAAATACTGGGGGTCCCCAATGCTGAGTTTAGAACCAAAACATGGGCATTGCATAATATAAACACGCCTGTTCAGTGTACATAGATGTCTCACACACACACACACACACACACACACACACACACACACACACACACACACACACACACACACACACACACACACACACACACACACAGATCCAGTGACCTACTGTATGCCAACAGTTACCTAAGTGCATACTTATAATACTCTTGCATGACTCCCTGGAGAGTAGATCCAATTCCCGACATAATTGAATGCGGGCGAGTGTCCATGCATCCATGGTTGTGGGGCATGTACTGTGGATGTACTGTACATGCATGTATACTTTGGAGTGAATGCATGTGTCCCCCAGACAGTGTACACAATGTAATGTCATGAGAGGTCACTAATAGGGTGGAGTAGTGTGAGAAAGTGCAATACAGAGACAATAGGCTAATGGAAGGTTCAAAAGACATGGAAGCCTTATTATCCAGTAGGCAGGTAAGTAGGTTACCCCCAGCTCACGTGTGATATGGTAGAATGCCTATTTTCGCCATGAAGCGACTGTCTTCGTCAGCAGGAGATGAAGACCATGTATTTGCCCCTGTCTGTGTGTCTATACTGATCTTGGACACTGCTGCACAGATAGACAGCAAACATTGCATGCATGTATACTCCCTGTAGGCCAAGGAACAACCTACACCAGCCCACATTTTTCATATCAGCCTCATGGTGGCGCTGCTTTCTCTTTTTTATGTTGCCATCACTCCAGATTAGATGAAAGTTTTTTAGGTGCATGGCTGGATAATACAGTGGAAATGAGGAAATGGCCAGCACACAATGAATGTCCTTTTCACGTGGTTTATTTACTAGTCATGGACAAGCAACGGACGTGTTTGGACCCGATAGGCCTTCCTCAGCGCTGTAAGGAAGACCTATCCGTTGCTTGTCCATTAGAGGTAAATAAACCATGTGAAAAGGACATTCATTGTGTGCTGGCTATTTCCTCATATCCTCAACGTGCTCCCTGAGCACAAACACATCTTCGTTTTGACCCAATTTCATCCCAAGCTGCACACATCAACTAACCATAATATCTCTTCTGGAATTATTATTCATTATTAAGTTCCAAACTGCTGCGCAGCTGCGTCAAAGCTGCGAAGGGCCCTTTCCTGGGGACTGCCCATAAGTACCTAGTCCTACGTGGCCGGTTAAGACGGAGGTTAGGGTTAGTGACCTACGTGGCCGGTTAAGACTGAGGTTAGGGTTAGTGACCTACGTGGCTGGTTAAGACTGAGGTTAGGATTAGTGACCTACGTGGCCGGTTAAGACTGAGGTTAGGGTTAGTGACCTACGTGGCCGGTTAAGACGGAGGTTAGGGTTAGTGACCTACGTGGCCGGTTAAGACTGAGGTGTGGCCAGTTAAGACTGAGGTTAGGGTTAGTGACCTACGTGGCCGGTTAAGACTGAGGTTAGGGTTAGTGACCTACGTGGCCGGTTAAGACTGAGGTTAGGGTTAGTGACCTACGTGGCCGGTTAAGACTGAGGTGTGGCCGGTTAAGACTGAGGTGAATCTTCCCATTCACAATATGGTGCCTATGGTGTCAGTGACCAACCTACTTACAGATATTTATGTCTGTGCTCTGCAGCCAGGTGCTCTATGACCCCTTCTTCTGTTTTGCCCTCTGTCAAGTTCCTAAATCCTGCTTCAATTAGGAGGCACCTACACCTGTGTGAGTGATGAGGCATTTTGGGAGAAGTATGTACAACTGTACGGCCATTTTGTGATGTGGCAGCTGGTCCGGTGGTATGGGAATGTATCCCTCCCTTCTTAGGACCACCACCACATGGCCCCCTGTGATCATACCACAGTGCATGTATGCTTTTAGCAGAGCCATGTTCTGTGAACCAGGATAGAAAATGTATCCCACCTGTGTGTCAAATTAAAGTTCAGCTCGATGCATGGATGTGACCTGGTATTATGCTCTGTCAGAGGGCCAAATGACAACTGCTAAATGGAACACAGTAATTAACTCCTGAGTTTTTGGACCCATAAGGGTCCATACGAGTTCATTGTTAAGACTGAAATGACCACTGAGGTATTTTACTGTGAGGTATTGTGGGGAGGGGAGAGGGGATGTCAGGGATCTGTAGCATGTGCGTAATGTTAACCAGACTCCCTGTTGCATCATTTGTGGATAGGAACCTCTGTACCTTGTTCTGTCTATCCCTGTCTCTGACAAACTCGCTGTTTTCTTTTTGCCGGCATGCTGAAAACCGCTTGGCAGGTTAGGGTTGAGACTGGCCATGCAATTTCTGTGTGTGGTCTTCTATTAGCGATAAATCAGTTTTGCTGTTTGGAAGCAGATACACTATGTAGTTTCTCATCAGAAGAACAGAGATACCTGATGAAGGTCATAGAACCTCAGTAGCATAATAAACTACTGCTATAAGTGAAGACAGAGGACTTTTTGAGGGGCGCTAGCCCCTCCTATGCCCAGCTTATTGTGTTTGTGTGAATCATAGCGATGATTTGATTGGCTGATCAACCCATAGCGATAATTTGATTGGCTGAGTAAAGTACATAGAGGATAAAAAAGGGACAGAAAAGTGAAGACGGAAAAATTGCAAATTGCGATTGGCCGAAATGTGATGATGTATGATGCCAAGAGTGCCCCTCACTTCACAAAGATGTGATTTGTCTCATCAGAAGAACATAACATAGACAGGCTGTTTAATGGGTGTATAGACAGGTTATAACAGGTAAGAAGAGTGCAAAGAGAAAAGAAAGCAGGGGCAATTCATGAGCTATCTGAAGCCATACTTCAGTATGGGCAATATATATCATATTCCCCCTGTCTCTGCCATTAGGAGATTTATGTCCTGTCCCTGTGCCCTGGGGTCCCTGGGGTCACAGGGCAGTACCCTGAACTCTATTACATTAAGATGAGTGTGCTGTGCTCATGACAACCTGCATAACACTGCATGGACGTCAGCGTCAGGCACATTTGCTCGCTCTCTGACTTCAGCGCACCTTGGCTTTTTGCCAAGACACTTTCTACCTCTGTGCATAGACTGTATGACTCCAGCCTAAACAGTAGTGTGCTCTACCAGCCAGTGGTTGCCAAAGCAGAGCTTCTTTCCCAGCGACATTGATGTATGATTATTAATATCTATGCGAGTCTTCTCCTGGACCAGGCCGGCATCTCTTTTTATGCTGCCAGGGACTTGCTGTATACAAAGACATCTGTTCAGTCCCTCTAAAACGCTCAAAATTAAATGTGGGCTGTTCCTTCTTATATGTTGTAAATTTAAAACAACAACAAAAAAGAAGTCTGTTTAGAACAGTCATCAGTCTGCCCAATCTCCATGTCTTTTTTATCCAAAGTTAGCTGGCTTCAGCTAAAACTATTTAAATTCATCCTGATTGTTCCCCATTCCATTTCCCTCTTATTATCTTGGTCTATTTCCTGACCTTCATCCCCCCCCCCCCCCCCCCCACATGTCTGTTTCTCTGTTCTGGGCACCCCCCACCACCTTCTTTTCATGTGAACCGTCTCTAAATAGCTTTTGATGAAAAACAATTTCTGCAAATCCACCAGAAAACACAGCTTTCATTATTCTTGGTTGTTTGTGACAACCCTGTACATTCTGACCTGAGTGACCTCAGTGGCTTTCCATTAAACCCGCCTTGCATCTCTTTTGAGATCGTTTACGAAAACATTTCACAGTGTCATATACAAACTACAACTTGAAAGACATACTTGGTTGTCTGGCAGTGATTGTGTGACTCATGTGCCCCAATATTAGTTTAATAATGTATATAAAAAGGTTTAAATAAATGTCTAAATATGTAATCTATAAAAGTGAGTTTTAAGCAGGGATTTAAAACATAATGCAAGTGTAGGAGCTCTAATAGCAAAAGCCTTTTCTATGTTTGTCTTTAACCTGCATTTTGGAAAACACGGAAGAAGTGCTTTGCCCAAGGATGTCAGACAATGCGGTTGCAAATATGGAGAGCAAATAAGAAATGTAGGGCACGGGGCGCCCGCTGGCCTAGCGGTCCAGGCGCATGCCACATATACTGTAGGCTCTGGCCTGACAGCGTGTCGTGTGTTCGAGTTCCGTTCATGACGACCTTTGATGCATGTCTCCCCTTCTCTCCCTCCCACTTTCCTGTCTATCGCGCTCACTTCAACTATCAATAAGACAAAAAAATAAAAGAAATGTAGGACAGAGCCAGACTCAACCTGGCCTTGTATGTAATTTACAATTTAAAAATGGTCAAAAGAGATTGGCCAACTATGTAAGGGAGTGAAAATTGAAGAGCAATGATGGTAATCATCGCTAGTGTTTGTTCAGAAAAAGAGGTCTCTCCAGCTTTTTAGTAAACTGAAAATACATTTGGTATACCAATTTTATCCAAATAGGAGGAGTACGGAGCGCATACAAGATACAGGATAAACAATAAAAATGTTTGTGTGGGGGTGATTGGATGAAATTGGCACCCTGCCTGCATGTATTTTCTGTTTACTAAAGAGCTGGAGAGTTTGATTTATTTGATTGCTTGAATACTTTAAAAAAAGCACAGAAAGTACAGTTTCTTACAAATACGTATGGATATGTTAAAAGGATTTCATTTAACCCAACTAAGCACTATGGCTTGTTTCAAGCCTGTAGCCTGACGAGTGACTCAGAGAGTGGACAGGGTCTATGGTCTGGATCCAGGCTAGGGGAGATTTGTCCAAAAGTTACTGAAAAAACACGTTTACAAAAAAAAGGAAAAAAAAAAAAAAAAAAAAGATCATTTTATGGAAAAACGAATCACTTACACTGCATCTACAAGGAAGAAGTGTTCAGTGATTTTCCACCCTGACAGGATCCAGCGGGTGAAGGACAGTCTGATCCCCGGAGAGATCCATATACTGGTGCTGAGCCAGCTGAGTAGTCTCAGACAGGAAGGAGAGTGCTATGCTTGGCTAGCAGGGAAGCCACACCACCTGAGGGCAAGCTGAGCAGCAGCAACATACTTACATGTCCTGACCTGGCTTTAAAGACAAAAGACACCTGAACATAAAGAAGACATACTGTACTGTAAGCTTCCAACTTCTGTTTTATGGCCACAATCATCGAAAAACTCAATCATCCCAGTCCTACAGTGAGGATGAGCTGACGTTAAGTCCTCTGGTAATGCCTTAATATATTACGTTAACACTTTTTATTCTGTTGACGGTGTAGAATAGTTGGAGTGTATTAAATATTTCCTGATATAAGCAGATGGCTTGTAAATCCTAGGTTTGCAGTCCTATAACCCCAGGACACAGTCTTGTTTTTATTGGCTCCACACATTTCGGGAAGAATCAAGATGTTCCACTTGTACATTTTTATCATAATTTGCTCCTTGCGTCAGCAATCCCAAGTTCACATACCTGCCTGCCTGGCCCCTTCTTTTTCCTTGCATTTCTTCAAAACCTCCTTTGCCAGTGTTTCCATGGCTTCCTTCCTATCGCCCCATTCTCTAATCTTAAACAAACCAGAAGCTCAACTGACATACGTTTAACATATGGCTTCATTTTGCCATTTAATGCATAACCCAAGTTTCCACTAAGCTCACTGAATCGGCCCTGGCCAAAATGTGGCCATTTCTTGAGCACACTAGTGTGTTTTTTAATTGGTACAGTGTGTTTGTTCATCAAATGAGCCCATATCTGTTTTGACCAACAGCACATGGGATTAAGTTCAGCAGTTCAATTTTCTTGAGAGACCTTTCTGTTCCTACTTTCTCTCTTTCCCATGGAGCCCTTGTCTCCAGTAAATTATCAATTATTAAGACATTACTACAAATTACGGAAAGCCTTCGCCAAGTTGACAGGCCAGGAGGCGAACACCATGTTTTTGCCCCTGTCTGTCTGTCTGTGTGTGTCCGTCCGTTAATCTACAGCTAATCTCGGTCACCGCTTGACCAATTGACATCAAACTTTGCATGCATATAGGCCAAGGAACAACCTCCACCAGAGATCTTTCACATCAGCCTCATGCTATAACAGGTCGCTTCAAGTTTTTCAGACGTCATCATGATAAAAGGCACCGCAGAACTTCACACAAGTGTGATCTTTCATATTTCATTCTGGCTGTAATTGCCTTCCAAAATGTGCGGGAGGGGCCTGTTTTACAACACAAAAAATGGAATCCGAATCTGATCGAAACAACATAGAGTCAAAATCCATAGGGACGAGGGGGTGGGGGTAACAAGGGAAAACCCAGAAAGCAGATGGATTAAGAACACTGGCAATACGCACAATGTGGAATGTTTATACTACAGTGTTGTACGGCAACGTATAAAAAAAAGGCTTTAAACAGTAAACACCTTCACGCCAAGTCATCGCCTGCATCACTAGCTCATTTTCCATGGAAATGCAATTCGGAAGTCAGAGTCAGACACGATCCCCCTTCCACTAAATAAATCGTTGTTGAAGAACAGCTTTACAGTCTAAATTTATTTCTCCCATATCCGCCACTGGCCCGCATTTCTCTCACATTTAGAGTCTATTCGGCCTTATGAAATGATAATAAAGGCTTAGGGGTTTACTGGGTCATCCACCATTACTTGAGCATGTCTTCAGAAATGTCTTAAAAGAACAACTGGTTCAATGAATTCGTTACATGGTCATGGAATTTCTAAGGCTATATATGCCTGACTATATGGCAAGCATACGACTCCATGAGCAGTCCTGGATTTGTTTATTTTTCTCTACAGTACGTATATACTGTATGAACTAATGTACCGTGGACATCCGTTGAGGAGTAACAAATTTCAAAAAATGTCTATAAAAATAATAATAAATAAATTAAATCATATCAATCTCGGGAATGGGCTCCATGTGGGAATGCCGTCATGGCTCCAATGTGGATCTCAGATGTCATGTTACCTGATGTCAGTCTTTCTATACGTATGACACATGACTCCTGACTTTGGCAAGGTTTCAGCCCCCCTTTGATTTCCATTAGAATATGAAAGTTAGAGATTTCAAAAAAGGAAGAGAACGTGGAAAGAATGAGTGGAGGTGCTTCTGTGACCTACTAGCAGTGTTCCGTATTCAAGAAATATGGTACTGATCAGTTCAGCGTTTTGTACGATTAGATCCAGACAGACAGAAATCCTCTTCTAGACAGCTTGCATCTGAGGAGCCATTATGTTCTAAGAAAATAGTAAAACACTGAAAAGTTTTGAAAATGGTAAAAAATAAAATAGCAGCTAGATCTACAAACTCGCAAAGCCTTACATTGTGATCTTGTAGATCAGCTATTTCTAAGGGGCACTAGCCCCTTCTATAAACAGCTTTTGTCCCCACACGTCTCAAGATTTGCCGTTGACAATTAAAGGGGAATTCAGGTCAAATGTCCGCTAAATCTTGTCCCCATACGTCTCAATATTTTCCATTAATAATGAACAGAGAAATTTGGGCAAAATTCTGCTAAATATGACGTAAAACATTAAACGCCATTGACATTGAAGGGAAAATCATATGTAAACGAGCAAATCACAGCTAACCAATCACAGGCATTTTTTTTGCATATGATGTGTATTGGGTTAATAAGTACGTAAACAGAGCAGGACTTGCCGATATAGCCTGGGGCATTTACTCTAATGCAGTATAACATTGCACAGATCAGCTATACCTTTATCATGATCTGCTGAGGGTTCAGAGAGTTCATCATAACTTCCCATACCACAGCTGTGAGATCCACTGAGCAGTAAAAATCCTGTTAATTGAAATTAACACTCAGGATTTTAACAGTATGAACGGGGAGGGAGCGGAAGAGACGGAACAGTTAATCCCTGTCACTCAGCTGGGACTTTTGGCTATTTGATCCAACTTCATTACCACCATGTCATCGTAAATATGAGAGCCCAGCCAGTGCTGAGCAGTAGCAGATGGAGTCAGAGCGCTCACTCGCTCACTACCACACTCACTTGCCAGTACTCGCGGGTCTTACGCAAGGCCTGTTATGGCTCTCCGCATGGGGACAAAATGGCTCGGTCTAATGTTCCGAATCCTAATTCTAAGTGACACCAGAGGGAGGGACGGAGAGGGAGGGAGGAGGGGGGGAGAGAGAGAGAGAGAGAGAGAGAGAGAGAGAGAGAGAGAGAGAGAGAGAGAGAGAGAGAGAGAGAGAGAGAGAGAGAGAGAGAGAATAGTATTAGTACACCAATAATTTATAAAGGCCTGAGGACAGTTTTAGTTAGGGGGGGGACAGAGCATCCACAAGCCCATCTGTCCTCTGTCCCTAAAGCTGGGAATTTCAGGGTCACGTTCCCTTAGAAGCTACAGGAGCACAGACATAATATTTATAATATTATTAGAAAGCCAAATTCTGAATTCAGGACAGGTTAGTTAAGACACAGGGCAGTAAACATACAGCAATAATCACATGAAATAGTTAGAAAATGCAAACAACCTCCCGTTACAATTATTGACCCTCTTACAGTATGTACAGTACAAAGTTCTGTGACAGGCACTGCAGCAGGAGAGCAGAAAGTCTGCAATTAAGGCACTGCTAAAGTTCTTGTGACATCATTGTTCTTATTGACCTACCAAACCAGAACAAGGTTTGTGTTCGGTTGGAACATACTGCTATTACTGCATACTGCTATTTCTGCAGCCTTATTTAGACTTATTTAGAGCAAAATTAGCATACTCCAAATGTGCCATAAACGTGTCTGTCTAGGCAAGGCCTAAGAAGGTCACTCTACTGTAGGAGTGTAGCACCTCACATAGTGCAGGTCCACAACCCGAGACTGATCGTGTGTTAAGACTTCATTCAACAAACATGCATGGTCACGCATGCATGTATGTGCACACACACGCACGCATGGTGCAGCCACACACACACACACACACACACACACACACAGTGCTGTCGCCACTGATGTCCGCCACAAACCTGACACCTCACAGTGTGGACTGACTCACTTAATGTTTTATTGACCGTAATAGGAGATGGCCATAATCTTTCTAAAGTCCCTCTTTATGTTTGTGAGAGAGTGTGTGTGTGTGTGTGTGTGTGTGTGTGTGTGTGTGTGTGTGTGTGTGCGTGCGTGCGTGCGTGCGTGCGTGCGTGCGTGCGTGCGTGCGTCTCACTCTAATCACTCTCGCAGTCTCGCTATATCTCCTACTATCATGTCATGGAGATTTTCCAATGCACCGTAGGACAAAACCTTCCTCAAGGATGGAAATGAAAGCATATTGCAGTGGACTCATGGCTCCTCGCTCCATGCAAGTCCTGTAGACACTTTCCACTGTCATTCCCTCTCTTGTTCTCCATCTCCCTCCCGGAGACCCTGTCCTCCCCCATTCCTTCTGGCTTGGAGAGTAATGAGAACCATGCCTAGTCTAACCAGCATCTCAACAGCTTTAACACTCGGGTCAGTTTCTTGAGACCCAGAGCAATTGTTCCCACATTTCCTGAACCACACTTCAAAGCAGACCAGTGTGAATCTGTTGGAGACTGGCTGTTTTCGAACACGTTCCTCATTATGCAATCGGAGCGATGGCTCAAAGCACTGCCGTGTTTGGTGATGTAAAACAGTGGTTCTCAAATCAGGGTCCAGGGACCCCCAGGAGTCCTCGAAGGGGTTCCAATTGGGTCCCAGGCCAAATTAATGATAGTTTATATATTATACAGTAGCACCACTTTAGTCTTTAGGCACGCTTTGAGCTTGAAAGAAAAAGAAAAACCCTGAACAAAACATTTTGATATAAAACATCTTCCCGGGGTCCCTGCAGGCACAATGTTTTCAAATAGGGCTCCTCATATCAGCTAAACTGCCTATTTGCTCTTGGTTGTAAAAATCACACCTGTGTGAAGTGAGGGGCGCCCTTATCATCATACGTGATCATCTCATTCTGGTCAATCACAATTTGCGTCCTCACTTTTGTCTTACTCTTCAATGTTTGTGTTTACACACTTTTGTCTTCAATGTTTGTGTTTACTGTTTACACGGGTTAGGGTTACACAAAGCTGGACATAGGAGGGGCTAGCCAAAAATCGTAGTATAATTGTGGTGTTATTACCCAAAATTACACTTGTAATAACTTTAAGTTCTTCAAGTGCTTCAAGTTTACCTCATACTCATTCTCAGAGGAAAACACCCTCCCCACACTCTGGCAAATCCTGAGCATTTAATTTAACTCAGAGAATGTAGAAATGGACCCATTTGTACATTCTCAGAGTTAAATTAACACCAGTGCTGCATCTCTCAGTCCAAGACAGAAAACTCGCCAGCTCAGATTTATGCCGCCTCTCAGACGGAGGTGGTTTGTTGGTTTATGCCGCTCTAAATCACAGAGGCAGAACAGCCAGAAGCAAACCTTTTAGCCCTCCTTTGTTACAGGCCAGATATTACTACCAGCGCCAAATGAGTTATTAAATGGAAGTGCTGCACGCAACCATAACATATCATCGAGTACATATAGTACATGGCATAATGGCCCAACTTAAATGATGGCAAGTGGAATCTTTGCAATATAACACAATATGTTGACACAGAGAAGAAAACATCCATGCATACACATCACAGACATACGCACCATTAAATACGCAAGCAAAATGCAGGAAGACGTCTCTCTCTCTCTCTCTCTCTCTCTCTCACACACACACACACACACACACACACACACACACACACTATACAATCAATCAGATGCAGAACCACAGTGACATGTAAACACACCACAAGAGGCTCTCTCTTTTCTCCATCCTCCCCAACACAGAGAACTATTGAGCGTTCTGCCTCCGTCCCCCCTGTCCCTCGCTCCCTCTCTCTTCCTGGCCCATGCTCTGCTCTCTGCAGTCTGCGACACTGTGCTCATTCAACTCTCATGGCTACCTTATTTTTTTTCCACAGCCACCGATAAACAAACACCATCATGATAATTATAATTAACACGGTGACGTAAACAGCTGGCACTCATCGAGGTGAGACGTAGGTTGTATATGCGCGGCGTCTGGGAGACACACAGGCTGAACATGCTGCATGCACCCGGCACCTCGTGAACATACATACATGTACACATAGTCATGGATGGATAGATGCACGTTTCACATAGATACACTACCAATATCCATGTGGGTGTGTACGTACGTACGCACGCACGCACGCGCATGCACACACACACACCCCCCCCCCCCTTCAGGCCTAACAGCTACTTTTCCATATGGAACCTTTGATTCTTGTCGGAACATAAACATCCCCTCATGACACAAAACACAACACCTTTTCACCCGCCTTTTGTGCACACCCCAAACCAGAGTGTTGCTTTTCCGTGCATGCTCACATTTGGACAACGGATCCATCTTCCCACGCCAGTCCTCTCCTGGTGGGCTCACTATAGAATAGATGACTTCCATTTTAGATTTACGTTGTCGTCCACCCGGTGTTTACGTTGCTCCCATAAACTCGTAATGCATTTCGGAGGGAGGTTTGGTTTTCTCTGTCAATATTGTCGCGGGGTTTCTGTGGGCTGGTTTCACTCTGCTCGCGCTTCTGTGTTTGTTTGTGTGACCGGCTGTATTTACTAAGTGAGATTGATACACCTCTATTGTCAAGGTTTTTCTGTTTTGCAGACCCATCTCTTTCTTTATTTGTCTCTTCCCGTATATATCTAGCATGTCTTTCGTGATGGAGCTGTAAGCCTTTGCTTTGTTATACAACTTTTTGTACGCATAGGACCGTGACGTATATGCGGAGCATGCAGACGTGCCGTTTACGCCTTTGTGGCCATAATACATTGACTTTACCTCTGCGTGTTGAGCCTCACTCAGATCACACTGCGACATAGACACATGCATAGACGTGAGCGTGCCGCAGGCGGGCGAGCTTCTAGCATAATGTACATTATATCACAGAATACAGGTGAATTTTGTTGTTACAGGTCAAATAGAAATATGTTTAAAAAAAATCATAACTGAGGTGAATTTGTTTCAGAATCAGTCTGAAAATCATCGTTGTCAGCAGTCGTTTTCTGTGGCGATAATGACGAAAATGTTATAACTTCCAGGTGGAGACTATGGGCTGTATTTTGCGTGTCTTAAGTACCAGGTCTTATTCCCTAACTTGAGTAAACTAAAGACCTGGAGGCGTGATCAATGCCATTTGGCTATTCTGAGTGGCCAAAGAGCATTGATCACGCCTCCAGGTCTTTAGTTTACTCAAGTTAGGGAATAAGACCTGGTACTTAAGACACTCAAAATACAGCCCTATATGTTTTCGTTCTATGAATCTGGTGTTTCTGTCCTAGAACCGCTGGACCGATAAGTGTAAATCTTTTCGTGTACCCGGCCAGTAGATCCACAAAGACACTAAATCTTTGAAATCAACCTGCACTTATACCATCTATTCTAAACTTACACCAACAGATACATGCCTTAAAGTTTGTATCTGTCTTTATCTTTAACGTAACCTCAACAGATCAGTAATGCTTAACCTTAAGCCTTATCCTAATCTCAACACTAAGAGATCCACGTCTAATGTTAACTCTTCCTTACCCTTGTGAAACGGCAGTAGCAAATTTCACATGCCATTTATGCCCAGTCAATTGGATTATTGTCCTATATTGTCCCCTAAAGTGTCCTATGTGTCCAATACAAGCACAGACAGGCACACATACATGTACATAGAAAGATCCACATGCAATTTACACATCTGTACAAACAAATGCAGGTCTGCACACCCAAAGCAAACATGCAAATTCATTCATGCATGCATGCCGTTTACCCTCCCCAATTATTTTACTCACTGTGCCAGCAACACCCCCCAACAACACACGCACACACGCACACACACACACACACACACACACACACACACACAACAGGTTGCATTTTCCGATCCAGTGTGCGTGTGCATTTGCATGTGTTTGCATTTGTATTTGCGTATGTGTGTGTGTGTGTGTGTGTGTGTGTGTGTGTGTGTGTGTGTGTGTGTACGTACATGCGTGGTAATGGAGGGGGGGGGGGGTTGCTGGCACAGACTGAATAAAATAATTGGGGAGGGTAAACTGTTTTGACATTGCCAATTCAGCCCAGAGCCTCCAAAACCGCACAGTGTCCTATTCGGCAACAGTCTCCTCAACAACATCTGCATCTCTCCATCTGCATAGTCGCTTCTCACACTCACCCTACTCTAAACAAACTCTGCATGGAAACAGGCTCCGCACCATGCCGTCAAAGAACACACACACACACACACGCACACGCACACGCGTGCACAGCATCCCATCATCATCATCCTGTTGTACATCGCTAGTTTATTTAAGGATGTGAATGGATTATGTTCAAGATCCAACATGCACAACGCTGCTTTACTGTGCGGTGATGTCGCGGGTGGTATCACCGCCTTTCTCAGTTCACTAAAGCCTGATTTATACTTCGTACAACAGCGAGTAAATTAGGCATTAGGTCGTACCCCCAAACACCCCCCCTCAGTGCCCCTCCCAGTCCCCACACAATAATCCCTTTCGCTCCCTCTAATCCCTGTGATTCCTTCCCCCTGCGGCGCCTTGTTTTTCTGTTGTCCAGGACGCAACGATATCTGCCATTTTCTGCTCAAGTGTCTTCCATCCGTCTTTCACGCTTGAATTAAGGCCTTGCTCGTTTTTCCTGTCATCAGACCACATCTTTGTTTGCCATGGAAGGGATGCAGGATGGGGCGGACTGTGGAATGGATTGTGTGCACACACGCACGGAAGAGAAGGAGGGAAAGGAAACACTGCACTGGACAGAGAGCTTTCAGAGTTTGGTTTTGTTGCTTGTTGATAGCTCGAATGACACAGCATGTCCCCAAACCTATAGGGGACATTTTTATTGATGGATCAAAGAGAAAAAGGATACGTTATATGAGTATACCTTTGTTCACCTAACACCATGTTCACTTAACCCCTTGAGACCTGAGGCCCATTCTACAAATCTCTTCTATAAATCCTCGTTGTCTTTCACAGGATATTCTTTCAATGGCACTTTGTGTGTCGTTCCCAACCTGGTTCTCTTTGTCATCGTGATTTCACCCTATTTTCTTTGTTGTTGTCCATCATTTGTCTGAGCCCTGTGCTGTGCAGCGTGCACATCACTCATGTGCACACAAAGGATCCATCACTGTCAATCGGAGGGACTACAGACAAGACAGAAAACAGCACTTTACTGCTAAATCAAAGTGCGTGCGTGCGTGACTGTGCGAGCGTGCGCGCGTGTGTGTGTTTGGGGTGAATTGGACGAAGGAACACATGATGTGGACAAGAATAAAACATGGTATGGGGGATTCTGCACAGGGAGCATCTCTGTTGGGAATACTCATCAGTACAGGACCTCTTTTGGCTAGTTCTCAGGACCCCTGTGAGGTTATGGAGACGTGCACACTGCACACAGGCACGCGCGCCGCAAGGCATGACAGGGAATGTGGTACAGTCACTCTCTGTTAATATCCACTACTAGTTAACATATTGCTGTGTGATTGTGACCATCTTGACCATCTGTATTGCTGCAGAACGATGGACCTTAGTTATTCCTTATCGGTTGTGATTTCGGTTGACCAACCATGTGGTCATTTAAGAGTTGCTGAAGTTCATTACACGCACAGAGAAAAAAACAGTGGCTGATTGCCATGGCGTCAAAGTGTATCAGTATAGTGCTTATGCCCGATGAGAGTGATTTAACATTCAATGTATGTACTGGGCCAATCAGATGAAGTCAGTCAGATAACGTTCATCAGTTTGTCATGAAATGACAAAAACGAAAGTTTGTCATTTGGCATCATGATACAAAAACTAATAGAATACGCCCATCACTTGGTAGAGGTTCTGGGTTCAAAAGTAGCATCAGAAAAAGAGAAAAGAACCTGCACACTCATCTGCTCCAAAAGTGATACTTTATTGACGACGTTTCGAGCCAAGGCTCTTCGTCTTATTCAAACTCTGAGTTTGACCAGATGAAGAGCCTTGGCTCGAAACGTCCTCAATAAACTATAACTTTTGGAGCCGATGAGTGTGAGGGTTCTTTTGTCTTTTACGAATTAAGAGTACACCATGGTTACAGCTGGGGCCGAAAAACCTATACTATCACAAATAATTGTCGTAGTTGTCACCTGCCTTACCACTGTAGCAATAGTGAAATGTGATATGAAAACTGAACTGGGAAAAATGTCCCTGAGGCCCCCTTAACCAAACCTTCCATCCTAGAGCGACAACTTCTGCCTGCAACGGTGTACACAATAAAAAAGGTAAAATGCTAATAACATAAAAAAGAGAGATAGAAAAACATGGATTAAGAATTAAATTAAACATACCAAACAGGACCCCTGTGTTGTTATGGAGACATGCACACAGCAGGCACGCAGTGCCGCAAGGCATGAAACGAGTACAATGCAAGCACATGCATGCATTCCCTCTCTGTCTTGATTTAACGTCTCTCTCTCTCTCTCTCTCTTCCTTACACACACTCCCTAATTTAAATCACACACACCAGAAGGTCGAATGGGGCGTGAATGTGGTTACTGTAAGTAATTTGCTGTCTAATAAGCACTAGTTAACGTATTGCTGTGATCTGTGACCTTTTGACCATCTGTATGGTTGCAGAACGATGGATCTTACTCCTTATCTCTTCCCCATATGCTTCCATCAGCCTTACAACTTGGTGCTGAAAATCACAGGTCTGCCGCGCAGTTGATCCATCTCTGTCCTCCTAAGCTATTACCATGACAAAACACACACACACAGATAATGGAAGTGTTCCCCTACGAAAAGTGACTCCGGCTATCGCACTGTGACCACGCGGAGCTGTGATTAATGTATACTTTAAAAATGTATATACAGATTATATCATGGACAATCCATCTTTTTAAGTGAACATAACATTAAGGAGAACACACATACGTAGGATGTCTGCACTCGTTTAGTGGCAGGATGGCCTACTGTATATAAACCTTAAAGGGCGCTAGCTCCTCCTAATCCCAGCTTTTGGTGTCTGTGTAAACACAAACATTGAAGCCAAAAGTGAGGACAGAAAAGTGAAGACGAAGCAAATTGTGATTGGCCAGGATTGACATTTGTGATGATTTGATTGGTTGAGCACGGAATGTATGATGATATTATATATTATAGCTCTAGGGGAAATAATAATATATTGAAATGTGACTTATCGCCTTCTATACGAACACATTTTGAGAAGAAAAAAAGTATTCTTTGAATGTCAAAGTCATCTTCTGCAATATCTTGTATTTATAGGGCAGAATGACAGAATCTCACAAATAATCCTGAATTCCTCATCTGTCTTTTAAATTTATGGGGTAGTGGTAGCTGACAGTTAATCATTATTTCAGATGTTCCTTGATGCTGCTGTACCAGCTTTGTCAAACCAGCTGGTGTTCTGGCCTCCATACGTCTTTCAGCTCAAGGCATGACCTGAATTCGTCTCATCGTACAAGACAAACTGGTCTTTTCTTTTGAACTTTTGTCTCCACTGAGTGTACAGCAAAGCAGAGGGGCTCTCGATAGAAGCAGAAGGTCTGCCATGTTTTTGGGACAGCTGCCTGAAGCCAAATTATTTGGACAGCCAAGCAAACCTGAGAGAGTGAGTGAGTGAGTGACTTTGGGCTCATGCAGTTCAGGGCGTTCCATCCCTGAATCTCTCTCTCTCTCTCTCTCTCCTCTTCCCTCAGGAAAGAAGAAGGTCCATGATTGAACACAGTTAATACGATTGATTCATGTGGCCTTTATTCAAGACTCAAGCTGCCTTTCTGTCAACACCCTCATTAGAATGAGGAGGTCCTTGTGAAGAGTTGTTGAAAGGTCTGAAAAGCGACTGCCTCTCAAAGGAAAACAGCTGTCATATTTATTTCTGGCCACAACACTAGCAGCTGGAAATATGCCCCAACATGTGGGAGAATGTCAAGCCAGAAATCTCCAGCCAGAATCCACTGATGGATTGAGATATTTGATTTGATAGTTTTCGCGTCAGTATATAGCGCCACATCATGTGAGCAGCATTACACACAGGGCTTGTCCAACTCGCTCAATGTCAAATACAAGTGAAAGTAGGACAGCGCCATTAAAACAGGTTATGCAGGGATTCCTGTACTGCCTGACAAATCGCATCAAGCGATAAATCTGTATCAAAAGGCTGGCCTGCGTTGCATTTATTTAATTCCCCATCTGATGAGCATTTTCTCTCTACTCTGAAATGTCTCTCTGTCCCTCGTCTCTCACTCATCATGCCACACACAGCCGCTGAAGGGAGAAAGTGAACGTGGACGGGGCTTACTTTTGCTGCTGTGTGACCTAATGTCCTCGGAGACCAGGCAGTGGATAATCGCATTATGCTGATTCTCCGAGACTTTGAGGTTCCCTGCCTACCCATGAAGTCCCAGTGGAACGACAAGAGTTTGTTCTCCACATCTGATGTGAACCTGGCAGCACCGCTGGAGCGGAACGACTGGGTTCTCTGACATCATGGGACCAGTCAGTCACCGCTGGGTGTGGATCAATAGTGCTAAACATACTGTGCGTCAACTTATGCCACCTGGTAGACCATAATCGGAGTGTGGGGGCGTGCTGCATTGTTTGTGCGTGTGTGTTGTTTGTGACTGTGCAGCAGGAAAAGAGATGTTGTAATACACGTTTGACTCAGCTGTTTTAGAGGAAGCAAAGGACAAACATTATACCTGTACCTGCCCATTCAATTATAATAATCACATATCAATCTCTGAGTGCCAGTAATATGTTTATGTACTCGGAAGTATACACCAACAATGAACACCTGCGCTCGTGCATTTGCACAGGCATGCAGGGAATTCTGTATGCACTCATACGTGCCAACATGTGAGCATTTGCACACATACGTACACACACACACACACACACACACACACACACACACACACACACACACACACACACACACACACACACACACACACACACACACACACACACACACACACACACACACACACACACACACACACACACACACACACACACACACACACACACACACACACACACTCCTATTGTGTGTGAGACTGTGATATGAAAACCGAGAGACAGACCTAATTTTTTTCTGCACTGACCTTTTCTAGCAAGGCGTGTTCAACCAAGGGTGTGAACTGTTGTTGACCAGGCTGAGTCAGCCAATACGCATTCCTGGATGGGGTGGAAGGGCAGAAGAACAACAGGAAGGCCTATGGAGATCACTGGGTTTTCATGTTCCCCGCGCAGTACAATTTAGACCGCTAATTCAACTCTGAGGGCATACAAATTTGTAGACTCTCAGAGTTACAACTGGACGAGCCCTGAGGATTCCACAGGGTGTGTTTTCGTGTTCTCCGAACAAAGGCGGAGACGAGAAAAACAGAAGAGCGTTGAATTGAATCATGTGCGGTGTCTGTGCACCCTTGAGCAACATGGAGTATAATGTTTGTCACTCAGGAAAAGGGTGCTCGTCTGTCTCACAGAAACAGTCACAGGCTACACATGCAAACACGCAACATGCAAGCTCACGAATGTGGTTGCCGGCAAACACACGCCCACGCATAGAAACATGAGACACTCCCGTACACAGTGCGCGCGCGCGCACACACACGCACACACACACACACACACACACACACACACACACACACACACAGACACGTACCCAAGCACAAAAATACACATGACACACCTGTACACACATAAGACAAACAGGCTCGCACGTACGGTACACGCACACACCGTCGCAAAACATACACCTACTCATTCTTTACCATGATGGTTATAGTTAACTTTTAACTCCTCCCTTTGTTATTACACTGTTATTACACTACATTATGTGTGTCAAAGCCATACACCCCCATGCACGCACACACACACGCACACACACACACACACACACACACACACACACACACACACACACACACACACACACACCCACCCTCCTGTGCAGGCTCCACCCTCCGTCCTACAGGACAGGATAGTTGACCCAGGAGGAGGGGATTGAGGGGGAAGGAGGGGGCAGTAAGATCAGACCCAGCTCAAATTCAGTTCTGTCTGCGCTCGGGGCACAGCAGCAGCACAGCACAGCCAGAGCAGAGCCTACTATCAGGACCCACATGGGTATCATATGGATTACTCTGACATGCACTACTTGTGAAACTATTTACACCGCAGGATATGCCACCAGGGCTCACACGCAGGACTTGCTCAGACCTTGCAGAATTGCATTTTCTACGTTGACATACCCAACTGGAATACTGAAGTACTGTCTAACCTAAATAAAGCTCACAGCAGGCAAGATATCCTGGGTTTGACACACAAGAGAGAGAGAGAGAGAGAGAGATAGAGGGGCAGAGAGAGAGAGAGACAGACAGAGAGAGAGAGAGAAAGAGAGAGAGCTTCCCTCCATCTCTTGCCCACGTCATTCAGAAGTCAAGTGTTTTTGGCATTGGCAGCCGCTCCAGTCTGACACAGGACTTGAGGATGTGAATCTCGGAGAGGGAAACATTTATGACACCTTTGTGTCACGCAACAGAAGAGGAGCATATTAAGCCAGTAAGTACCTTAAACTTGTCTTTGCTTTTTTAGTAACTCTCTGATGTAAATAACAATCATAATAATACTGATAATAAAGTTAATGATTTGCAAGTTAATGTAATCAATTAGTCTCTTATGTTATGTACAAACATATGTTCCAAAAAGTACTCAATGTAAAATGCAGCACATTTTGTTTGAATAGCTGTGTTTGCTGACCAAATTAGATTGATCTGTCTGTCAACTCTGACACATATACCTACGTCACTAACTCACTATAGACATTTTGTTTATATTTTTATGTATCAAGTTATAAAAACATGAAACCGCTGCATTGTACAGTATGTGTTTTCTTTTAGCCGAGGCCAATTTGTGACCACTGTCCCTGGTTATATACACCTGTACCGATGGGTTTTGGACATAATCAATACACTTGAAACTTAAATAACATTACCATGATCTTCCTTTATCTAACATTAAAAGTCTTTAAATAAATTCTTGAAATAAATAGAACAAAGTTATCAATTAACCACATCACACCTGATCATTTTAATTTGCTTGTCAAATTGTATAGCTTTATTTATATGGAAAGAAATAACATTTAATTTGACTAAATAGTGAAATGTGTCATTTCAAAGGTTATATCACCTCACCAAATGACTGGTAACCTTAATAGATTATACTTATATAATATTGAAATGCACTGATGTATGTAAACTGTTATCCTCTTATCGACTATGACATTTAAAATTGTAAGATTTGGCCTGGGCCACGGCTCAGTGGTCCAGGCACCTTGGCTGGTAATCCAGGCTGGCAGTGTGCCGCGGGTTCGACTCCCGATCACCTTTACTGCATGTCTTCCCCCCATCTCTCTCCCCATTTCCTGTCAGCCTACTGTCTGTCCCTCCATAAAATATATAAAATCAAGGCGAAAGCCACAAAAAAAACATCTAAAATTGTAAGATTTATTTTCAAACTCGTGACACTCCGTGCCGACATATCATGAATACAAATGTAAAATGACAAGCAAGCACTGTAAATGCCAAGGTGAAATGCATGTTTTCAAGTCAAGTCTGTAGAGCAAGTCAAGTCTGTAGTGAACAAATGCTCCTCCACCCACCCAAAAAAATTTGAAGCAAATAAATAAATAGAGCATTTATGTGACGTACTCTAGCATGTAATGCAAGCTGATGTTAATGGAAATTAATGAGCGGTTCTCCCACTTTGCCCTGGACAAACAGAGACATACAGACACACCTCTAGAGGACACGGGTGAGGAGGCTCACAGTACCATGCACTGACAGCAAGGTGAGCGATGACAGGGGGGTGGGGCCCACACTCACCTTGGGGTGCTCTTGTTGTGTGTGACTGTGTGTGCGTGTGTGCATGTGCGTGCGCGTGCCTGCGTGTGTATGCGTATGCGTTGCCCTAAAGTCTGGATGAAGTCTTACCCCCTATTTTTCCCATATAAAACAACATATTTAAGGAGGTCTATCCTGATAGGCCAAACTACTATACTATGAACATGTTTTCACATCTTCAAAGGTCATTTTTGTGGATTTGAAACAAACTCACTATAAGGCAAAGTGTGAGTTCATGTCAGCGACCACATTTTCTTTTTGACGTATGGTAGTACTGTGTAATAGGGCTATGGTCTCTTCAGCACCACATGTGCTTTGTCACTGCTACGCCGTCATATGAAAATAATAGATTTTCATGAGCGACACGGCCATGTGACAAAGTAGGTTATACATTTGCTCTTTCTGCGACTTTCCCATGCAGGCAGTGCAACTGCGGTTTGGCTTGACAGTTTCCACTGTGTAAAAAGCTATGGCCAATCACAGTACCAAGACAATTTTATCAATAAATCACCGTATGGCATTGTCATTACCCCGAGACGCCTGAATCAGTACGTGTGCAGCAACCACACCGCCTGGCCTGCTTGTTTCTATTCCTATTTGGCACGTTGTGCGTTATGCATGTTACGTTGGAAAAATACAGATGTTGAAATCGCCCCCTTGATTATAATTGTGAATTGGAGACTCTGTCAGGAAAAGCGATCATCATCATCTTCGTCATGCTTTATTTAGGTCAATCAGTCATAGACAAGGACTAAGAACATAAATGGACGATACACAGCAAAATCCTTAGCCTTAAATTTACTTTGAAAGTGAACTTACAGTACAGTATAGGGTAAATTGGAGTTAAATTATCATTTTGTCGTACGTACGTTGTAGGCTATACTCTCTAGCATTTATGTGAAGTAAAATGCTACGGTCTTGTGTGGAGGACATGCTGGTTGGCAGTGTACAGGTTAATGATAAATAACAAGGCCAACACACAATGCTGGGCTAATGAACAGCCTTTATCAGCTCAGGTACACTCAGGTCCCGGACTGGGACCTTTTTCTGTGGAACATCAGCAAAGCCTGGACCACGGTCCTCCTGTCTATTGTGGAAACAAACAGCGACTATGCCTAGAGGCAAGTACAACATTCAAGTGGCTGCACACATGAGTGGCATTGACATATGGCTAGAAGTGATTATATCAGCATGTGCAATGAGGTGTTGTCCCCTATGATTAACAGTTAATGGACTCTTTAGGTGAGATAGCGAACAGAGTGAAATAGTGAACAAAGTTTTCACCTGGCTGCACACAGTAAAGGCTTGGGCCACGCAGGACTCGACTGACACACGGCAAAGCAAATATATAACTGATGGGTATAATTAGGAACTTGTCAGTAGAATAGGCAAGTGTCTGTAAGTATCTCCAAATTGACACAGATTTTGTCATTGAATTGACACTTTAACATTCAGTGTATTTCGGTTCAGTCCATGTGAGTATACTATACGGTACACTGCAAAATGTTCATTTAACTCACAGTTTATAATGGAACGGTAATGTGCAGTACATGTAGGATGTCATTGTTATGGGAACGAGCAATGATTCATGATCTGCACAGCAAGGAGAGCGAGGGTCTACCAAGTGTTCGTATCACTTCTGCATGCTGATCAAAGCCTATAGGAATTTAGAGCGGAGCATGTGGTCCCGCATGATTCACCCAGGACTTTGTTGAATAATGTGCTATTGATCGGCATATAAATACAGGCTCTTTGCCAAACTCAAAGTGGCGTAGTCGTTGCACTGTAGCTTCTCTGCTTTACATGGTGTGATCTCACCGTTGAGTCATATGTTTACGTTCAGCGAGGCTGCTGGAGGCTGACCGTACGGATTTGATCCGGTTTCTGGCGCCCCAAATTAAGGGGCTTACAATTGGAATGAGAATGAGAATGATAAAATGTCTCTTAGGAGATGTTTCCTATGCCGTTTGAATGCTGAATGAGTGGTGGTATGGTAAAAGGGAGCAGTGGTGGCTCAAGGGTCGGAGTGGCCGGATGCCGGTAACCGCAAGATTGCCAGTTCGAACCCGGGCTCCCCCAGAGTTAGTGTCGAAGTGTCCTTGAGCAAGACACTGAACCCCTAATTGCTCCTGATGTGCTGGTTGGTGCCTTGCATGTTTTCCGCCGCCATCGGTGAATGAATGTGTGTGTGAATGGGTGAATGTAATGCACAATCTATGTAAAGCTCCTTGGATAAAGGCGCTATATATGCACCATTTACCATTTAAGAGGAAAAACACTGAGTGGGTGAATGACGAAGAGGGGGAAACTAACAGGTGAGTTGGCGAAAAAAAGAAAGAATGGATGGACAAATTTGAGACGTGTTGAGTGAGCATTCCCTGGCTAATGAGGACAGTAGAGTGTTTATCAGGACAACCAGGTTCAGACCTGATGAATTGAGCTAATAAAGGGATTCGCACGCACGGAAGCACGCACGCACGCACGCACCCGCAGGCAGCAGCAGATGTAATGACTAATGAGTCTTTCATTAACCACTTAAAAACCTTATACTTCACTGACTTGACTAGTGTCCCCCAGGGGGGACTAGGGTCTCCACACGTTTTCTTCCCTAGTCTACACCAATGGTTTTCTACATTTTCATATAAAGATCCATTAGTTATTCCGCATTTTTGAGCCACAGACCACCATTAGATGCGATTTAGCCTTGCAGACACAAAACTAAAGAATAGGTTGTTAATGTTGGATAAGATTTTGTCCACAATTGCATTCTGTATTGATGTGGTACCAAAGGAGATATAACAGGCCAACGTTGATCAAAATAACAATTATTTTACATATTTGCATAATTGTGTAGAGCGTAAAATGAAACCATTTTAACACTCTCAAGAGTTAAGCATTTATAAGGGTCCATTTGGTTACAAACTCTACATCATTTAGCTGGGGACCACCTGGAATCCCTCCACTGGTTGAGAACAACTACTCTACATCTACACGCTCACAATGCATCAGATATGCTGTTTTTGTCAAGTGTTCACCTAAATGGTAAATGGTGCATTTATATAGTGCTTTATAGATTGTGCATTACATTCACCCACACACACTCAGCGATGGCAGAGGAAACCATGCAAGGCACCAACTGCACATCAGGAGCAATTAGGGGTTCAGCGTCTTGATCAAGGACACTTCGACAATAACACAGGGGGAGATCGGGATCGAACTCGGGACCTTGCGGTTCCCATCCGGCTGATCTACCGGCCACTCTACCCCTGAGCCAATGGTGTCTATTATGACATGTCCAGGTATAGGGACGCCAGGGATAAGTGGTTCATTTGGAATGATATTCCCTAGATTGATGTCTGAATCATTATTCACTACTGGGTTTTCGCTGCCTGTGGCTTCCATAACACCATCCTGTGTTGGCCTCTGGTTTACTGTCTATTCTACGTTCCATGTCAGTCCGTAACACAGCGGGAGCCAAATCTCATCGCATAGTTGGCAGAAGGAACGATGTGTTGGCGGCAAGAAACGAGAGCAGACATGATGATGAAGATGTAGAGATGTAGGGCCGTGCAGTATTATTCCGTAGTATGCAGGAGTAGTGTGTGCGTGCATGGCTGCGTGCGTGCGTGGCCTGGAAACCAGACCAATCTGCCACAGGAAAAGAAAATCCCTGGGGAGATTGGTCTGGCACTCCTAAATTTGAATTACATTTCGCTTACCCCAGAGTTGTGGGTGACCAATCAGAGCCCATTATTTAAAGCGAGAGATTTTTGCTGTGACGTTGGAATCTTGTTTGTAACCGCCGCTTGAAATTAAATCTTCCACACCAAAGTTCCAGACTAATATCTATGCAGTGATATTAGTCTGGCCATGCCAGGCTACGGTCTCCGAAGCTAGTCTGCACGAAATGGCACGTGAAAATTAGGACGTTTTCAACAAATTAATTACCGTATATTTTGATAGTTTGATTGATTGTGTGTGCCATTGTCCTGATGGAACAAAGTAGTATTGCTGTATATCGTCTCCTGTCTCCTGTCTCAGATGAAATACTGGCTTGTTTACAGTTATTAAGTTCTTACTGTGTTAACAATACCACAGCTTATGCCAGGACTGGAATAGGAGTGATCCTATTCCATGTAGCATTAGTATTAGAATAACAAAAGTACTGAAAGTTCCAAATGACTATGTGTTACTTCATGTACTATATACAGCGACTACGGAGGCTACGGATTAATATCAAACCAAAACATTACAACACAATTATCCACTGAACTTCAGGCAGTGAATCACACTAAAGCCATGCGGGACAAAAATATAGTTCAGCTGTGGGTGCTATGGGTGAAATGTCCCTTTAAATACCTGTTTTAATCATCCATGGGCACACAGCTGTGTGCCTGAGAGAGGTGTGAGGGGAGATAGGACTCGGGAGGGAAATACGTGCAAGAATGAGTGGGGCAGGAAAACGGATGGTTCCACACTGATTTGCCTCTAGAGAGGAAGGCTGAAGGAGGTACTGACTCACTCTCAGGCAGTGAATCACACTAAAGCCATGCGGGACAAAAATATAGTTCAGCTGTGGGTGCTATGGGTGAAATGTCCCTTTAAATACCTGTTTTAATCATCCATGGGCACACAGCTGTGTGCCTGAGAGAGGTGTGAGGGGAGATAGGACTCGGGAGGGAAATACGTGCAAGAATGAGTGGGGCAGGAAAACGGATGGTTCCACACTGATTTGCCTCTAGAGAGGAAGGCTGAAGGAGGTACTGACTCACTCATTAATCAGAGTAAAAGCTCTGAGAGGTAAAGAGGTACCGTGTAGCGGATCACAACACTTAGGGCTCATTTACTTTTTATTGCACGAGCGAGTCGCCAGACGAGAATAACTGGTTTTCAACTGAAAAAAACATGACGCAATGCGTCAGATTTTCACTCGAAAATCTGTTATTCTTGTCAGGCAACATGTCCATGATGTGACAACATATGAATTACTTTCCTATACCAGCAGCCCTTTGAGACAGGATATTTAACATAAGTTAGAAGTAAGAGATAGGAATCATGACATGCTCTGCTTGTGTTGTCAAGAGGAAGAAAAGAAAGAACATTCTTGAAAGCTGAACGTGCAAAGGATTGTATTTGTTTGGACACAACACAGTTGTGCATGCATACATCATTCCTATTTTCTATGCAACTCCAGTTCAAGGAACTTTCCCTCAGGACAACATATGCTGGCGCCAAAGCGCTCCTAGGCTGTCCGTGGGTCTTCTGTAGACGAGCCATTGGGCAATTCCAAGATAATCTATCTGATTTCTTGGATGGACCCGCTATGCAAATGAGACATGAACATATTTGGAGAAAATTCAATACAGTCAGGAGTTCAAGGAAACAAGGAACTAATTCAGAGTTCCGAGTACAGGTCTCCAAAGAGACTGTGACAGAAATTGATCTTGTGGTGATTGCTGAATCACATGCCTTTGTAAATCTCCTGGTGGGATCAGAGGAAACCTCACATATATTCACAGTAGCTTTTACCAAACCAGTTTACACTCCCAGTTGAAGTAAAACGTTACATTTAGCACAAATCAGTCAGAATGGATTTATGACTATTTACAAGCACTTACTATACTATAGCCCCACCCCAAACCCATGCCATTCTTTACACAACTACTGTACCATCTGGATGCAGATACAATTAAGTCCTGAATATATCCTGCTGCCAGTGACCTACTGAATGATACGTGTATGTACTGAATGCTTGTTCATTATCTACAGCTAATAAATGTATGTGCAGCCAGCCCAGTACATTGTACCCAATGTTATTTATAGATTTCCACCCGGGCATTTGTCATTGCCTGAGCTCATAAATCATGAGGGCATTACTTAGAGCATCATCAGCTATTGCCCTAAGCTCGGCTGATGCTGATGAATGCCATGTGATCAATTGTTTATCACACAAGAGTACCCATGTTTATTCAAAGAAAGTAGCATTTGATCAACACTTTAAATGTATAGATTCATCTCCCCAGGTGAACGACATGCTTTCTGGACTGTGTGTGTGTGGAGAGTGGGCTCAGTGTGTTGTTGACTTTCCTCACATTTGTTGGTATGCAGCCATTCTCCAGTATGAACCGACGATGATCACCGTTTTCCACTCTGTATTTTGGTTCCTTTTCGCCAGGATAAACTCCCTCAGCTGTGAATTCTACCAAGCCATTTTCAGCAACCGTGCTCACAGGCGGCTGAGTTTTGTCAATATTTGACATGTTATGTTGAGGAGGTCACTCACTGCGCCACTTCAGTGTGGGCAATTTAGCTTGTGCCACTAGGGAAGATATGGTTTTAGAGCGATATATGCCAGCTGCTGTATATAATAACCCGTAGGGAAGCTGACTGACTGACTGACCAATCAGGGCAAATATAGTACAGACTGCGTAAATGGTCTATGGTGGTGATTGTGAAGAGAGATTTCTCCAATTTGGTGAAGTAACATGTTACAATATTTTTACCAGTGATAATAAGGTTCACATGGTTTGAAAATAAAAGGTTAACTGACCTACTGAGGTGTTTGGTGAAAGGTCAAAGTTCATATGTTGAGTTGTGTAGGTGATTATGAAGTGAGATTTCTCTAATTTTGATTACCATAATGTTCACATGGCTCACAAGAAAAAGTTAACTGATCTGAGGTCAAAGTTTAGAGAAATGTATAGAGGGTATGTGCGTGACGTCATCATCATGCCCGGAAGTTATGCGGGAATGCCTACTGAGTGGCAAAAAACTACTTTCTGGCCTTAATAGCCCATAACAGAAAAGGCTAGAGTGGAGGTGCATGCTCTATTACCTTTGTTGATAATATTTGTAATCATAACACCAGCACTACCATTACACCATTAATGTGTAAAACCCAGGACTCTCTGAAACTGGACAAACTATTCTCTAGTCATTTAAAGCACTACTTGAGGATGCAATACATAACGGCTGTACTTGTTTCTTGTAGCTCCAGTGTATTAGCATTATGATGTTCTTTTTAATATTGCTCATATATATTTCACGTTATGTAAAATGGTGTGTGATCACATTGTACTCAGAGCATCCTTGCAAAAGAGAGCATGCTCTCAATGAAGGTAAAAAAAATATATTATTAACAATGTCACACAGACCCTTGGGCCTAGAGGCAGCTTGCACACCTCAGGGAGTGCGGGACATATGAAAGGTTGAAATGGAACCGTGGCTTCTGATTGGTCTGTGGTGCGGGTTGAGGAAAAACACCAGTTTGACGTATCAATGCGCATTGCGCAGCTACTGCCGTTGTCTTGCAACGTCCCCTTATCATTCACTAAACTCACCCCACACAGCCGTAATTTTTTTGCACTACTAAATCGTTTACTTTTTACCGTAGGCTTTTACTCATAGAGTTATTATACATTAGAGAAGACACCCAAGTTCTCCTCCCGTCCACTTGCATTGAGTTGCTCAGAAGCGCATGAGGCGAATCCACTCCTCCTTCCGGTTTAGGAACAGTGTGCATTCTGGATGGATTGTCCTCAAACACATGAACGCGCGACGACCGGCGGAGTGGACGGAGCCTAGTGCGCGTTCATGTGTTTGAGGACCAAACCTTACCAAACTGCAATACCTTCTTCGGCCACTATGTCCATTGCGCTTCAGGATTTCCTCTGGGTGTCTTCTCTATTGTATAATAACTCTATGCTTTTACTCTCAAGTCTCGAACGGCGCTATTTTTTAACAGTGAAGCATGGACAGAGTGGCGCTGGCTGATGACGTATCAGCAACAACGTGGCTACGTAACAGTTGACGTTACGAAATGCGAGTCGAGCAGGCTCTGTGATTTACTATGATTTTATTGATAATATAACGTATCAAATAATAATAAAGGACGCTTTGAAAAGTTAGAAAAGACTTTAAAGTATAAAGTAGGCTATACTATGCTAGTTACATTGATCCAAGCCAGAACACACAACACAATCAGATAAAATAAATTAAATGTCTTCTTAAAATGCATGTTAAGAGGTCAGATGGGTGGTCTGCGAACGCGAACCTGATCCATGAAAAGTTGAAAACCAATGTTTTACACACTATTGGACTTTGGAATCGATGTCCAGGTCAAATTCAGGTCACTCACACTAATATTGGGAGAGATTGTATTAATCTGCCATTTTCACCATGAGATAACTTAACTACAAAAAGTTTTGACGTCAGAAATTTGTCATGAGGGCAATTATACATAATGTAATTACATGGAGCGTTGTAGAGTACTGCAGGAAAAGAAAGAGGCATCTTATGAAATTTAATTGCAGAGAAGGGGACAAGGATCATCTTCAGGTCAAGAAAGACAAAGGGAGGCCATGAGATTGCCCGATTGAAACGAAAGAGGCAGATTCTTGTCTAAGCCCTTAATTAAAAACATAGCTAATAGCAAAGATAATTGCTGGCTTTGATCTAAGGAGAGACGGCTAGTTACCTCCCCGAGCACCGCAAACTATTTGGGCAGAATAAATTATAAAAGTTCATAAAAGTGACACAAGCTTCGGGATGTTTAACAAATTCTGAAATGGTTTTGCCATCTATGGCAACATTGTGGAAGCCACAAGTACCCCTTAAGGGATTCACACAAAGGATTCATTGTGGCTCTTCTGAGAAAGGGCTTCACTCAGATCCACTTTGTTTTAGTCAACTGTCTAGATATACCTTCACACTGGGCACAGAGCTGGAGAAGTTAGCTCAGCCTGTCATGTGTTATCTTGTTCATAAGGCTTAACGTTTAATACAACAAGCAACAAATTGTCTATTACACACTGTAGGCTGGCTGACTGTACAAACATCATATTAGCCTTATATCCACTGTCCATAGTCTGTACACTTGTACAGTATATCCATTCACTGGCAAATGATGTATGTTCATATTACTTATTTGTATTTGTTAATGGTACCCAGTAAATCCAGGTGCAGTTGGTTAGCTCTTTGGTTACATTTCTACTCTTACAGTATTATGTCCTATTTTTCATGCTGCACATTTTTCATGATCAATAATGGTCTGCCTATTAAGTCTTGGCGAGAATTCAGGACACTCGTGTGGATGAACTGCAGTGGCGTAGGGCAGGCTGCATGTCCACACCACTACGGGCGTCAACGTAGTCATGCTTGTTTAGTAATGATAGATTAAATTACACTTGTTTTGACTAATCTTGGCTTCTATTCGGGTGGAATGGGAAAACATCCAGCAATTCATTGTCTCTGGACACTCCTGTGCAGATTAGTCAAATTGATATAAGGCTACCGCGGGTATCATTCATTATGACATTTAATCAAGAGCAGTTGGCCTAACTTTCTGTTTATTGTCTTATCATATGCTATCCGTCCATACCTCCTCTGTTGCTCTTCTATGCATTCTGACTTGTTTTTCATTTATCTTCCCTCCCACTACTCTTCCTTCATCACTCTGTCTTCATCTGCTAATGTTTATTTGATGGAGGCCACACGAAATCCCATGACCCTGCTTCTCAAATTGTCAGTTCCATTCACGTCACAATTTGTTATTTTTGTCCCATTTACTTAAAGGTGTAGGAAAATAAACTTGGATTTTTATCAAAAAATAGAATACAATATGAGAGGAGGAAAAGCTTTGCCGGCCTCCATGGAACTGAAGAGAGAAAGAGGGAGGACAAAAAGGGAAAGAAAGGAATGCATGCTGTATGGAAGGGATGAAGGAGTGGTGGGATGGAGGGAGAGGTTGACAGGCCAATGCATGAGAATGAAAACAAACTTGCGTCAAACGGGTTTAGATGGAGAGAGACCGACACTGTAGAGTTGAGTTATTATTATCTTATTCAGATTCTAAGAATTGGGGCCATGAGCGCTGAAAAACAGATCTGATCTGTAATCCACCCAATACAGAGGCTCTGTACTGTGGAACTCCGTTTTGCTTGTTTGTTTTGATGCAATTATTTACGAGACAAGATCAATGGTATCAAATCAAAGTTCAAGCCTGCATCATTTTGCTCTGATTGAACAGGTAGTTGTCCTATATTCTATTGACTGAGTTCACCACTAGCTCCCTCCAGAACCTTTTAGATAATGGTATCTCATATGCCCGCATCTTCCGGTGCTGTGGAAGCAATCCCTACCAAACATTTTCATAGAGGTCCTGCCTGTCGAAGATCCTAGTCTTCTCTCCATACACAATACTCCATTATAAGTCAACTAACCTCCAGCTGTGTACCTCACCGTCAAGACAGCAAGCACTGTGTGCTGCCTCTTCTTCAAAGAAACACCCTCATGAGGCCAACCCAATTAAACAAAGAATGGCAGACCTATTTATTTTGGTTATTTTTAGGATGCCCCGAGGATGGCTCAAAATTTTGCTTGTGGTCCAGAGTTCAGAAATGGTTCAGAACCACTACTATAACAGGATAGACTGAGAGTAGCAAGATAGGAAAGGGGTAGAGAGAGAGATGAGAAAAGATATGCGAGACATAACAGGAGACAGATTTGAACTCTGTGCATGAATTATTAAATTAACGTATGCACTAATTGGTCACGGACCAACAGGTAGCTCAGCTCCTATATTTCTATAAAGTACTACTTCAGTCTTTATTTAAATAAAGTTTCTCCAGGTGATTGAAGGGAAGACGCTGTGAAGTGTTCCCCTTTTATGTTTAAGAATCTGCATCTGGCATTAATCAAAGTTGAAATGTTTTGAGAGTTTGAGCGTGCCACGAGAGCTATGAGACATGACAGGAGACGAATTTGAACTCAGGGAAATTCAATAGTTAATTACGGTTGTTAATTAATGCGTTACTTAACTGAGACAACAAATACTTGAATAGGACGTGTTGCGAAGCAGCACCTTGAGGTGATTAAAGGACCGGAAGCATGTTATTCATGAGAGCGGATGTTCCCATTTTTAATTGGGTATGTATAAGAATATGTGTAACATTAAGTTCGGTAGTCTTTTTGGCGACACCTCTCGTAGCTCCGTTATCGTGACAGCGTTTGTCTATACAGAACTACGGCTCAAAAATGATTGCTGCAGACAATTAGTCAGAAATAGTATTTTGTTAAACATTGATTTTTGGTACGGATGTCATTTTGGCATGAGTGTCCAGGACACCCGCTGATAAAAGAAATAGTGTTTTGGTCTAGAGTTTCAGAAGTACTATCTGAGGTAATGGGAACTAGAATTCCCCTCTTGCCTAATATTTTTTTGTTGAATGATGATTCAGAGATTGGGTTGACATTGACAATGCCACGTAGAAGACTCCTGCTCTTAGGGATGACAGCTGCAAAAAAAAAACTGCTCGTCCTAATGATGGAAACCTCCCCATAAACTTGAGGTCTCACAATGGATCCTCTCATTAATGGACATGATCTCTCTGGAAATATCTGATGACTGTTATTTTCCTTTCTTCTTTTATTTTTCCAATGGTAAAGTACCTTGCTTTATTTTATTTAATGTATTGTAATTTTTTATCTGTTTTGCTGTTCAACCTGTGGGGTGGGGTGGGTAAACCCCTTTTTTAACAAAAAATAAAAAATAAAAATGTGATCACAAAAAAATAATTAAAATAGTGTTTAATAAGTGGGGTTTTTTGCCAGAGGTTACCGGTATTAAACAAAAAACACATTTGTGGCAAATGGTTTGGTTACTATGAAAAGTATACCAGTGAAAGAGTATATCAAACAAAAAATTTAAAAAGTTACACTGTATGACATTAATCAAAGTTTTAAAAGATTTGTGAATCGTGTGTGCCAAACCGTGTGCCAAACCATAAACACAACAACAATAACACTGCACTCCTAAGAGCAACAACAATATACTACTGTGGTACAACTTGATATTCCATTTCCAACTCAACTCAACAACAACACCCCTTACTTTTTTTAATCACTTCAAGTGATTCTCGCTGTTGCTCCAGATCATTTGCAGTTTCTCCCAATTTTTCTTTCACTTCCAATCTCCGGATTGCTCCCAGCTGTCCTACATCCGTAATCCATAAATATACACTCTTTGATGTGTGGAAACAATGTTTGGGCGAAAATTGGTTTAAACTGATCTGCTTATTTTAAGTGAAATGCTGTAAATATGTACTAATAATGCTTCAGCTGGCTCCGTCTACTTTTCTTTACAGTCTATATGGGCCAGTAACATAGCTAAATATAATTTTGTACTAAACAAAACTACAGACTAAGAACATTCACACAACTTAATATACGTAATATGTATACGTCTTATCAAATAAATCACATGCTTTCTCAAGGAAAGTCAGAAAAGACAGCTTGAACAGTCACATCTGGGGGTGCAGGAATTCTGAGAAAAGGTTCCGGAAACATCGGAAAGCGTATGTATTGGCCTTTACGGGTCCGTTTGGTTACATTTATACACTGTAGGAGTTACATTTGCACTGAGGATTTTACAGTGTAGATTGCGGTCCCAGAGATAAAATAAACTTGCGTTTGGAACGATGCAAGTTGGAAATGCATGCTTCACCCAGTTATGTCTGTGTCGCTTTTATGCCCATATATGGAGTTCTTTGTCAGGCATGCTCAAATATGGAGTCTATGCAGATGTCAGAACATCAACTGGATGTCAGAATAGGCCAGCTCCATATATAGATATAGGGGTGATCAGGTCCAGAGCCCGGGCAGAGGTTTTTGTGGTGGTTCTGGACAACCGGCTATCCGACGGACTCGACACCGAGCACTGCACTCCCTGTGGGGGTGTGGAACGCATGTCGAATTTGAAGTGGGGCGAACGGTTCTCGAGTTGCGTCGATTACAGACGTACACACACACGTACGTTGGTATACTTTGTACTTTAGATGTAGATCAATAAATCAAATATCATCTGGGTGTCTGGCCTATGCTTATCAAACTGGAGGTCATTTAAATGAAGGTTTGAGGAAAACTTCCATATATAACAGTATATATATAACAGGCTCTCAACACATAGGTCAGGACAGCCTAGGGGCAATGACCCAAAGTTCACCAATAGTCAAACATAAACTAACTCTCACAAGTCTGAGGGTAACTTGAAACTTTAGAAAGTTTCTATAATCATACAACACTGACAAGAACAAACAAGCAGCTTCCGATGTTGTCTTTAATAATCCCAACAATTTGTACAGTTTTGTTGATAAAAGCCTGAGCATGCAACGTCTTATGACTTTACATGCTACTGATAACCGATAACAGCCTGTCTTATCTTTACAATCATCTACAGGTAGCATCTCAGAATGTTTTTATGTCAGAGTTGAACCTCTGGGACAAACTGAGTTCGCCGAGTTCGCCACATTTGGCGCTAGACTTTGAACCTGTCTATTACACGCACTAATAGACATTCACATTCTTCCTTCAATCTTCCTTTACCTCACAAACTTCCTTTGGGCTATACCTATCAATTATTTTCATAGAGATGATTCAATTACTTTTTCCATTAATTGAATTATCGAGAAGCTTGATTTATTTTTCAACAACAGTTGGCTATAAATAACCATGAATCGATTATCCGCGTAAGTTGTAAGCCCTATTTTATACTTTGTTACACAACCGTGGATCACAGTGCAAAAATCTACAAGCTCACAAGAGCTTGTAGATGTAGGCCTACTATTATCACAAACACGCCTGTAGGATCTCCCCTTTACACGTTAATCCAGTGTAAATCAGCTCCTATTGAGTCTCGGTTTCCATTACAGACCGGTTACAGTTAGGCGTTAGCTAACACTGAAATACTCCCTTGCAGGGCCGTTTTGATTAAACATCACATCAACTAACGGGGGCATAACCGCTATCATAATACTTGTAGGCTACTCAGTGGCGGCCTTGTATATATGTTTCAATCGTTTCAATTGAAACGGGCCTCGAGCCTCCAGGGGCCTCCCCCCAAAAAAAGGGGAAAAAAAGAAATAGTAGTAGTAGTAATTGTAATTGTTCCCAATTCCCAGTGTGTGCACTCACTGCACTAGCAGTGCTGACAGTTGCATTGTATAGCCTATGCTGCCTTCCAGTTATACCAGTAAAAAAAAATGTAATCAAGCAAGCTGCTTTTGTGTATTTTCTACTTGGCTGTGTATGCTGTTCATGCTGTGAAGTACGATAATACACACTGACAAAAAAAAAGAAAAATCATTAAGGCCACCCCTGAGGGTACTATGTAATCTCCACAAACAACATACTGTACTGTATAGCCAGTTTTCCTTTGTTACATTAAGAGTAAGACATATTTGTCTGTCTTCCAGGCATGGAAAGCATTGGCGGGGAATCCAGCTGGGATGGGTTATCCCTCTCCTCTCTGACGGCAACAGGACAGACCAACCTCACATCCGCCTCACTCTTCTCCGATTTGACCTCCCTCAACAGCTCTCACAGTGCCGGCTCGTTTTTTGGGCTCTTCCCCGAGAATGCCACCGCCACGCCGCCTAACACTGCGCCCAGGGACCAGGTCCTGGCCCGCGCCGAAATTGCAGTGCTGGGACTGGTGCTGGCTCTCACGACCCTGGGCAATGGTTTTGTGCTGTGGGTGCTGCTGAGGAGACGGAAGCACAACGCACCCATGCACCTGTTCATGGTCAACCTGTGTGTGGCTGACCTGGTGGTGGCTCTGTTTCAGGTGAGCTGCTTGTTGAAAAGATAAAAGCCCCCCCGCCTCCCGGGCCTTTGCCACTTGAACTGGATCCTTTTCAAGGGGTGAAAATGACACGGCAGCGTATACTTTTCTCGCGGTCATGTGTCAGCGTGATTTATAGCCCGCTTAGTATACGACCGCATACAACAGTGTATAAATTAGATATAAGTAAGTATGTGATTCGTTGCCCAGGCTGCAGGGAATTGTATATAGCCTCCATCAGTGGCCGTAATATAGCCATACATTACGTGGCATGCAGTACTACAGTATACTATGCTAAATCTACTCATGCTAATTAACATTAAAACAAATTCTTATACTACTAATAGACTAAAAGCACCTCTTCTTCATGACAGTGATGTAAGCAGGGGAGCTGCTTGGAGTTCTGAGCTCCATGGCAAAATATCAGTCTGGAAATGTTTATTAAACAATGACATTTGTAAACCGCTGCAACTCTGTTGGTCTTTAGCGACGCAGGGTTCTTGAGGCCTTTCCAAGCGGTCTCCCCCAGAGTTGGCATCAAGTATAACATTATTATTATCCTCCACAATTACCCCAGGCTTTCTATTGATATGTAGAGACTCTGCTGTGAGGAGGAATTCGTTCAGCTTATCCGTTTAACACCTTAGGCATAACTACTATATAAATCAGGATAAGCAATTTACTTCTCAGAGAAAGTGTGTAGTGACGCCTTTCTTGAAACTCCAATGTGTCTTTCTCCCTTTCATCTTTCTTACGGTCTTCACATCGATGCCGTGTGACCTACATACCCTTTTTTCACCCCCTGTAGTATGCAGTATAGTCTAGAACGGCAAACGGTTTTAATTTCAAGTTTAGTCATTAAGCAGTGGATGGACCTCCATAACTCGGAGTGTACAAATGGAACCAAGCCAGGTGACACTTGTCCAAAGGGTCTGAATGTGCATTATTTTTCCACCGTTTCTTTCAGGTTCTTCCCCAGTTAGTGTGGGACATCACAGAGAGATTCCAGGGCCCGGACCTGCTCTGTCGCTCCGTCAAGTATTTGCAGATAGTGGGAATGTTTGCCTCCTCTTACATGATAGTCGCCATGACGGTGGACAGGCATTATGCCATCTGCTGCCCGCTGCAGGCCTACCGCGGTGGGGCCGTATCCCGCTGGAATACCCCGATCATGGTGGCCTGGGCTCTGGCTCTGGTCCTCAGTTTACCACAGGTAAGGAAGCCATACACACACACGCAAGTGCACACAGTCCGCACATGCGCGCACGCACACACACGTAGCCTAAGATTTAGACTCTCATAGATGTATTTATCGATTTTGACATTTTCAATCTACGAGAGTCTAAGGCTCCATTTACACTGGCAGCCAAATACAGCCTGCATCAGATCTGTGTCACATCCAGATTGGAATCTGATTTGTTTAAATAAGTCTAAATGCAGACAGGCCACATACAAGTTCCAATGTGACTTCTGTCTCAGTCACATCCACATCTGTCTCAATCTGAATGCAACAACCTGATCTAAATCCGATTCCAATCTGGATGTGGCACAGGTCTGATTCAGGCTGGATTTGGCTGCCAGTCTGAACACGCAGATCAGATCTGGTCACTGGCAAACGGCATGCAGTGTGAATGGTCGGGCCAAAATATCAGATTTCAGAAATAAATCTGATTTGACTGGATGTGACTGCAGTCTAAATGAGGCCTTGGGTATCATGCCCCATGGTCCTGAGCGCAGAACCCGCTGCCTCCGTAGCTACTCTGAACATGTACAAATGCTAAATCTAAGGCGCTTACCCTACTGCCCCACTTGTCAGGTTGGTTTGCGTCTAAAACCCGTAGGTCCGTAGTTTTCAATAAAAAAAGTGCTTGATCCACTCTGTCTCGGAATCTGTCATCCATCTTTAGCAGTAGGGTAAGCACCTGAGGGGCATGATACTTTAGACTCTACCTTAGGGGCATGATACCTTAGACTCTTGTAGATTGAAAATGTCAGAATTGATAAATTCATCTACAAGTCTAAATCTTAGCAGCACACGCACACACACACACACACACACACACACACACACACACACACACACACACACACACACACACACACACACACACACACACACACACACACACACACACACACACACACACACACACACACACACACACACACACACACACACACACACACACACACACACACACACACACACACACACACACACACACACACACACACACACACACACACACGAATATGCGAAGGGTTCCCGAATCTTTTCAGCTCGAGATCTAAAAGAGAACTTGTGTCTCCCCGGCACCCAATCTTACCAAATGCATTATGTAAGCCAGGGATAATATCTGGCTAGGAGGTCATTGTCGGGAGATAATTCACCGACAATGCCCGGACCTGCTCTGTCGCTCCGTCAAGTATTTGCAGATAGTGGGAATGTTTGCCTCCTCTTACATGATAGTCGCCATGACGGAGGACAGTTTAACCACCTCGGCTTCGCCCCTGAAGGTGAATTATATCCCGACAATGACCACCTAGCCAGATATTATCCCGCTTATTACATGGCTACCTAACATAAATTAATACATTGACCCAAAACACAACAAAAAACAAGTATTCCATAAGTTTGCGCTGGCTGCGTCTGCCCAGCTGCAGAAAACAGGAAGTGAGTTGATCAAATAGAATAAATGTTTGGGTCCTGCTTCGTCTATTTCTCGCTCAAATGTTTTCAAAAACATTTTTGAGAGCAATGTTTAGCTGTAAATGACATTGTGTGTCACTAGTGTGTGTCACTAGGTACAGACTCAGTGAGCACAGTCTCGCGATCGAGAAAGGCCGTCATAGGCAGACCTGTATCCCGAGAGAAGACAGACTATGCACCCACTGCTCACTAAATGAAGTGGAAACCGAGCTACACTTCCTAACCATCTGTCCATTGTACCAAGACATCAGAGACACAATATACTTCCCACAGATTACAACCACACACGGAGATTTTGAAAACATGACCAATGACAAAAAACTCCCATATCTGCTGGGCGAAGTACAACAATGTGCAAACACAGCAGCAAGATTTGTGAGTTGCTGTGATAGGAGAAGGATATCAAATGGAACACAACCACCCTAAAGACTAATCATTGTGTATATTCCTGCACTATACCTGCATCGAGTGATCTTGGTACATAGAAGTTGATCTATTGAAGATTCTGACCTTCAAAGTACATACTTTTTGTTTTGATTGTATTGCTGTATTGTTGTATTGTTCGTTCTGCTTTGGCAAAGTAAACGTATGTTTTCTCATGCCAATAAAGCCCTTTGAATTGAATTGAATTGTGTGTTTACATGGCTGTCATGTTGGAAACGGCAGTAAATCAAGTGGGACGCAGCCGTGCAGCTGGTGCTCAGAGGGTTTGATTAGGCAGCGGTCTGTTATACAGCGGAGCGGTCATTATGATGAGATAACTCACAGCTGAATTAAGCGATTGACCAATCAGAATCAAGCATTCAACCAAGCCATGTAATAATATTAATTAATTAATTACATATTTCAAATTTTACCGTATTTCAAATATGGGAGGAAAGAATGTAATGCTGATGTGATGTGTTGGGAGTTTGTAGATCTGATATGTACACTATTTAAATTAAATAAATATAATGATAATGATAATTTTTAAAGATTTAAGGTCTAAAACGTTTTGGAATTATTATTATTTTATTTATTTTGGGGGGGGGGACAGAGTCTTTTGAAAACATTTCCAATTAAAAAAACTTTCAAAAAGAGGATATTTACTTGCACCACAAAATGGGTCACAAGCCCATGATTGGGAAACCAAACTTGGGGTGCAGACAGCTGTAGTGACTGCTGTAGACGGACACCCATGCCGTGATAGGTAATAAGACCACAACAGGACATCTCCCGCTCTTGACTCGTTCAGTAGAATTCAAGATGTCGGGTCTATTTTTAGCACAAGGGGTCAGTTATAATGGGGGAGGAAATTAGGTAGTCATGCCTTTCCTGTGTGCCTTCCTCATGCCTCTCCTGATTGCTAGGGGTGTCACAATTATTACATAATCATCTAATTGCAATTATTTTGTCATAATCATAATCGTTACCATGTTGAAAGATATTCATACAATGACGATAGTAGATGAGCTAATTCCGTTATTTTTATAAAAGGCAAAACTAATGAACTTCCCGTTGCAAATAGATTATTAGAAATGCAGACTCACTCCTAATCTTCCGCTGTAGTCTGAAAACTCACCTCCTCATTTTAGCCCATAGCACTTGCCGTAGCACTTGCACTATAGCCTCAATGACCTTACAGTCGTATGCGAAGGCTACACTGTCATTTTGATTGCATTTTATCTATATATTGTATGTATACTCATAGTTTCATTGTACATATATTCTACTAGATTAGACGGACGTTAGGCTCTCAGCTTGTTTATGATCCTTGATGATTATTGATATGTATTTAATGTTTACCATCTGTTGCTCTTGCTTATTGTAAATCGCTTTGGATTAAGAGCGTCCGCTGAATGCCTAAATTATAAATTGTATCAGGCAAACAGGAATGTAATTTCTATTCATAATGTTCCAATTTCCAATTCCAATAACACAATTAAATCAAATTAACCGCAATTATTTCTGTACAGATTGAATCGTCAACTTAAATGTGTAATCGTGCTTTGCCAGGTGTTCATCTTCTCCCGCTCTGAGGTGACTCCCGGGGAGTTTGAGTGCTGGGGTCACTTTGCTGAGGTGTGGGGGCTGAAGGCCTACGTCACCTGGATGACCGTGGCGGTCTTCGTGCTGCCTGCGCTCATTATCACCATCTGTCAGGTAATTTAGAGGTGTGGAATTATGATGAGCTCTTATCACCTGTCACCAGAAGGTTGCCAGATTCAGCTTCCACTGAAGTCCCTTAAAGGGGGAATGCTACTCGTCTTCAACATTGAACTATGTCAACTCATTAATACAGTATACTTCAGAGTTGTTGTGTGAACATAATAAAAAGGTCGCCTCGGTCTGTTTAGCCTAGAACTGGATCAGTGACATACAGTAGGGAAGGTGATCCCTACAGGTTTGTTATGGGTTTTTGCATATAGCATTCATTGTAGTACACCTCTAGCTCTAAATAAGAAAATGAGGTTGCAGCGCATCAATAATGGGTTTTCAAAGTGAGTGTGAGAGAGAGTGGTCCAGTATACATATCAAAAGTAGGAATTTAAAAAGTCGCAAAAAGGCAGCAGATCCAACATTTCAAATCAATGGAGTACTCCAAAGTACTCCACCTTGTTATTGGGAAATAAACGATGAGCTATGAGGCTATGAGCCTTCATCAGAGCCTGACCTCTGGTAGCTCTGTCATATTATGGTCTGTTCTGTTGGAACGGCGATTCTCAGAATTCAGTTTGAAACGAAGCCACAGAACACCGCCCAAAAACAAATGAAGTAGTGTAGTGTTCTAGCAAAGAGGAAATTTTGGAATGCAACAACGTCAGCAATTGCGCGTATAAAATAAATAAATACAGACATTTCCAATGCCTGCTTGACACGAGTGTCAGGGATAGACAAGTTGTCAAAAAACTTGTAGAATCAGCAGGAATCTAGAATCAGCAGGAATCACAGAATTGTAAATGCGTTTTCTAAAAAATATTCCAATCCAATACTATCAATGTGTGTGTTATTTATAAAATATGCTTGAAGGAGAATTCCATGCTAGAAGGCTTTCTTACCTTTCTTACCTGTCTTTGTAGTTGTTACCTCCCCACCAAAGAGGTCCAGGTGTTTTTTTGTGAATGGGGCTATGGGGTGTTGTGCTAATTTGCTTATTTCCATCGAAATAAGTAGTAAACTGTGCCGCTTGAGATATTATTTACATTATGAAGAGAGGATATATACAAAGAAAATATAATTTTGAGCAATGGAAATAAGCGAATTAGCACAACACCCCATAGCCCCATTCAATTCCCATTCAATTCAATGCAATTCATTTAGGGCTTATGGTAAGGGAAATAGCCAATAAGGAGCTTTTGCACAAAATAACACCTGGACCTCTTTGGTGGGGACGTAACAACTACAAATAAAGATAAGAAAGCCTTCTAGCATGGAATTCTCCTTTAATTTAAACATTGAAATCAAAAGAAAGAAGTTGGAGAACTCTTGTACTGGAGGATCTAGTAGAGAGCCCTGAGGGGCCCTGGTCAACTAAGTGTATATATAGGATTTAAGTGGTTAATAAATCAATTGTTTATATTCTATTCATTGTGCAGGGGCCGCACCATCTTGGTATTGCATAACACTACTGTGGCTACACTGGGCAGCTCACCAATGCGAATGCATTCGGTATAGGGTCAAGAAGGTCATGGCTGTAAAATAAATACAAATTTAAAAATAACTACCCTGTCCATAAAACAATAAAATATTGACAGACTGCTGGCTGAACTCTTAGCACCTTAGAATATCCATCCTGGAACCATGGCTATGACGATTACATAAAGCAATAGTATCCTACAATCAAGTTGGTTGTGAATGAAATGCTTTGTTTTCACGGAGAGGCGCAGTTTGGCCGCCAGGGCCGTTCAATAAACTGGTGGCAGTTGTGGTGCTCTCTGAATGATCGTCATCAGACAGTTAGTGTTATATAGCATCCTGGGGAAAGGAATAGCCCATTTATACTACGTCGTACAGCGGTGTCAGTGTCACACATGCACACACACACACACACACACGATCTACAAGCTAACAGCACGTCCCATTGCCGCGCCTTGTTAGCTTGTAGATCGGTTACTTTTGGCGCGCGACACATGTCATATGGTGAAGTATAAATCAGGCTTAAGCATTCTGGGCTGCCTCCCATGCTGCTCTATTTAGGGAAAGATATGCTCAGGGTTCAACTATTTCCCTTAATTAACACGGCAGTGGGAGGAGAGTCCCAAGATCTGCATGGCCACTCTGACAGAGAGCCGCTTTAAAAGAAAAAGCCAAACTGTGCCAGATATATTACCCAGTTGTGGAAGACCTGTCTCTGATTTATTCTTCATATTATTTCATGTCAGGTGTATGCAGCAGAATTCCTCAGGCATGAAAAGTGTCTGCTACTGCCAGACACGTCAGATTCAGCGTGCGTCATCACGATTGAGCTGGATGGCAACATACTGTGCAGTATCGTGTAGCCGTCAGTCAGTCAGTGGTGGACAGTAACAAAGTACATTTACTTCAGTACATTTTTTAATGTACTGGGGTTCAGGGGTTGAGTACTTTGTCTACCACTGATGGCCACATACAGTATCATGTAGCCCAGTGCCCATGAAATCCTGCCTCCTGTGAGAATGTGCCTCCCTGTGACATCAGTGCATGTATAAAAACAGAGAGAAAAATAAATCAGGCATGTGAGACGTCATGGGAGGAACGGTTCTGCTATATTTAATAAAACATCATGCATGGGGGTGAAAAAGCATATTGGCTGAATTGTCTATTATTAGATATAATGTGAGATGACGGATGCAAATCATAATTGAAGTTGCTCAGCTATGGTTTGTATGAAAAAGATGGCTCATACTGTAAACATCGTAAAATCGTTTTAACAGATGGGAGGCATAATGTCATGAAGTCATAATGTCATAAACTTTCCCGTCATTCCCTAGAACATAATCAAGCAATAATGCAGAAATAAATAAATAAAAACAAGGAAATTAATCTGGACCATGTTGGCCATAATCAGTCCCTTTGCATCACTGAAAACGAATATACTCAAATCCTGAGGCTTGGAGGATTGGATCTCTAGCTTTATCCTAATTCTACGTCTCAATATTGTTGTTGTTATTAGGTTGTGTTAGTAGTTATAGTTAGTAGCTGTAAGAGTAGTGACAGATAAACCTTCTTGATTTACATTCGTAGAAAGTAAAACTTTCAAACGTGCGTCCCTTTCAGATAAGAATCTTCCGGGAGATTCACAACAACATCTACCTGAAGTCAGAGAGGGTGGTGACGGCTGAGCTGAAGCGGAACGAGGTGGTGTTCCGCTTCAACAGCATCAAGAAGGAGGACGAGCGCTCCAGGGAGAGGGGGAGGAGGTCGTCGGGAGGGGGAGCGGCGAGGGACTCGAGGAGAGGTTCCGTTCTGAAGGGCGTGAATAACAACCCCTCGGGCTCTCACAATAACACTCACAGCGGCCAGGCGGGGGAACGCTATGACTATGCGTCACCCGTCACTCAGTACAGCAGCTGCCATGGAGAACACAACACAGCGGGCACACAACAAGGACCACTGATTGCTGTGGAGAACCACGCGAGTGTCCCCACCGCCGCTGTGACCACCCCGTGTTGCGACTGTCGCCGCGGACCTACCGCCGGCTGCTACTGCCAGGAGTCTTATGCCTCCTATGAGCAGGAGCCCGCTGGTTGCCACCGGGGGTCACCTCGCACCTCCCTGGACTATGTGGCCCCGCTGGCCCCCAGCGGTCCGCCCCCCAGCATCACCAAGGCCATGTCCAAGACGGTGAGGATGACGCTGGTCATCGTGCTGGTCTACACTATCTGCTGGTCGCCATTTTTCATTGTCCAGCTGTGGGCCGCCTGGGACCCCAACCCCCCATCCCAAGGTTAGTCTGAACCAGACCTGTGTGGGACATTTTGTTGCAAGAGGATGTATTCGTGTTTACCTCTGACAATGAGGTCATGTTTTCACCCCCGTCTGTCTGTCTGTTCTGAACAGATTTGCCCAAAGGTTGCTCCTGGGCCAAGGTAGAATTGATTAAGGTTTTTCATGCAATTGGCCAAAAGGGGGTATGGTTTTGGGCAATAGGAACTGAATAACTTCATCCCCCTCTCTCCACAGTCCACAGTATCATATGTCTTCTGGTCTGGCCCAAAGCGCTGGGGAAGAGCCAATTAGCGTCTGCACTCAGGGCCCAGGCTGTGATTGAGACTCCGATTGGCCCTTCCAACTTTTCGTTTCTGCAAAACGCCCTGATTAAGCAAATTTATATAAAAAATGCTTTAGTGGGAGGGAGTGCAGGTCACAGCAGCTCACACAGCTGTCAGCAGGAGAGTGGGCCCTTGTATTTACCATTCACACAGCTCACTAGAAGAGATCAAATGGTTATTGTTTTTTTCTGTAGCCAATTATAATCTGACAGACAGGGCAGGGCAATTCGGGTCTATCTGTGTGCTTCGCTGGTGTCAGACGTATTTGTATTCTGTATGAATGTTACACAGGGATTTAAATAAATCTTTCTATAAATCTCTTAACGTTGTATCCGAGTCAAGGTTTTGCTGATCTTTTGAGAGTTTCAATTCCGCTATAGACTTTTGGACTGGAGACCATAAATTAAGCAAGGATGTCCACATCAGCCCACACAGCGCAGACCGGGGCAGACCGGTTGGCAGAAGACATGATAATGTGAATTCACGTGACCGGGATGGTTTACCAGGCTATCTCTCACCTGCCTTTCCCATCAAATAAAGCAGATAATGCCCAAAAGGAAAGAAGCACTGCAAGACTTTCTTTTCTGGGATGGATTGATTTGGCTTTACACATTTGGGCCTGTATGTTGTCTCTTAAGTCACTGAGTGCACCTTTCTCACAGTCCAGGTAGTCCAAAGCGATCTGGTTTACAATTTTGTCGGTCTTTGACTCCAAATAGGATTATATCTCCATTAAACCAAGGACACTAGCCAGTCGTGACACCAATGTATAAGATACAGGGTTTAGGTAGGGTCAAACAGAATGACAGTGTGACAGTTCTGGCCACCGTACAATTCTAAGAGACAGAGAGCATCTGCTGATGTATTTTCTGGCAGCCAGTTGTGAACCATGGATAGTGGAGCCAAAAGGCAGGTTACTGCAGTCAGTTGGGCTACATTACAGAGTGACTGGGTTTTCTGTCCCTCTCATCTGAACATAGGAACAAAGCCCCCATGGCTAAAATATAAGCAGTTTACTTCCCCTGCTGCTTTCGCAATCCAGCCAGATGTGGTCATGTCCTCAATAAATGTTTGGCAGCAAGCACAGAGAGTTCAAATAAATTGCAGGGAAACAGAGATAGGTATGTACACATTCATATGTGAGTACTTGTATTGCACACTCACTCATGTCTAGGGGATATACTGTACCTCACAGTGCCAACAACCAAACCATACTGTATGCACACATTCTCACACACACACACACACACACACACACACACACACACACACACACACACACACACACACACACACACACACACGAGATATATCTGATTACGATCAGTTGTTTAGTCTGAACTCGGTTTGCACTATTCATTTTCCTGAATTGGCAATGATGAAATAAGCAGGTCCCATTCAAAACAGCCATGATAATCAGAATTCGGAAAACTTGCCAAAAGGAAGCAGACATTGCGAGGAACATGATACAATGACCATAAACGGTTTATATTCATAGTCAACGGTGGGCGCACATGTTTATATTTGGCTCATAGGAGAGAGGAGAGGAATGATATGACCTTTTTCTTCTTCATCTAGGCTTCATTACTGTACTGTAGCCGTCACTACCCTCTAGTGTACTGTAAGCCATCAGTACTTAGCCCACTGGCTCTACTGTATGACTGTGTGTGTGTGTGTGTGTGTGTGTGTGTGTGTGTGTGTGTGCGTGCACGTGTACATGTGTCAGCATCTACATGTGTTTAACCTTGCACCCCCCCCCCCCCCCATACTGTATAATGTATTCAGTCTTACGTTAGTGTGCATGCGTGTGCATGTGTGTCCTCTTTGCCTGTGTGTTGTAGGTGTGACCTTCACCATCCTGATGCTGCTGGCCAGCCTGAACTCGTGCACCAACCCATGGATCTACACAGCCTTCTCCAGCAGCGTGTCCAGAGAGCTCCAGGGCCTGCTGCGCTGTCGGCAGCGGCCTGACCGACGGGGCTCTATGCACGACGACTCCACCACCACACACACCTCCACCACTTTTAAAGACACCCAGTACTGACAAAATATGAACGCAATAGCATAGCGACGCAAAGAAAAGACACGGGTCAGGTGATCGCCGTTCAAAGGGGTGAGGACAGCAGCATGTCAACTGCTGATGCACACCCGCATCGCAATGCACCATGATGATGCTGCTATTGCCATCGGCGAGAACTGACAACAGAGTGTACATGCTAGTGATATCCAATGTCACCACCAGGCTCAGAGGCAAAATGGTAAATGGTGCATTTATATAGCGCTTTTATCCAAAGCGCTTTACATAGATTGTGCATTACATTCACCCATTCACACACACATTCACACACCGATGGCGGCGGAAACGCAAGGCACCAACCTGCAGTGCACACTAGGGGCAATTAGGGGTTCAGAGTCTTGCTCAAGGACACTTGGACACTAACTGTAGGGGAGCTCGGGATCGAACTGGGAACCTCACGGTTCCCATCCCGGCTGCTCTGCCAGCAACTCTACGCCTGAGCCCCAGGCAGTGGCTGAGGCAGAGGCAGTAACAATAATATGGGAGAAACTGCAACTGAATAGACCCGACTCAAGGAATTTAATTAACAAACAATCCGAGAAATAACAAGAGAGGATATTGCGGAGCCAGCCAGATTATCGGTGGTGTGTGTAAGTGGATGTAATGGCATGTGTTGTACAGTAGGACGCAGAACCAAACAAACGAGACATGCACTGCTGGAATTGAGAGGACCATCTAAATGTGTTCCATGGAATGCACCGGGTCCAAGTGACTGAGTGACAATCCCCGCCTCACTACAGGCCAACAGACAGAACAGAACAGTGGAGTTAGAGGAGATGTTACACACCAACCATAATAAGGAGCTAGCAGAGCCCCCATCAGACGTCACCTGTTTCTCTCCAACCGCCCCTGGCGCTGGGGGAAGGGTGGCAGTGAAGATGTCAACACTCAACAGCACACCATGGAGAACCATGATGATTATACAGCAGCTGTCAACAACAACATCTGCCTCACCAAATCTGTCCTTGAAGGAAACTCATAATTTATATTTTCTATTTAACGTCACTCACCCATCGAGAAGAATCCTGTTTGATAATTTGTACACTGAAACTATAAATCACCTGTCCTGAAAATCACCTGCAGGATTTGTTGCATTAATAGACTAATGCCTAATGTACAAAGCAAAACAAATCTGTGAGCTTTGGGTCAGAGGGTGAGTAACAGAGAGAGAGAGAGAGAGCACCATATGAGAGAGGGTAGACTAGAGGACTGCTGTTGGACAGAGATCAGACAGGGGATTGCATGGATGTTACAACTGTTACAACTGCTGGAGCAGTCTTGCGAAAGCTGTAGTAGTTGAAATCAAATATTGCACTTTGGTAAAGCAAGGAGAAGGGATCGGAGACGGATGACTGTCTAGGGTTGGATTCATGTTCAGCCATGAAAGCAATCCCATTTCAAAGAACAATAGTGAATTGTGAGATACTGGAGAAAGATATGCTAACACATACAATGCAGCACAGACAGAATAAGGCCTGGAATTTAAATACAGTGTAGAAACAAATATACATGCACACACGCACGCACGCGCACACACACACACACACACACACACGTAAGAACACACACGTAAGAACACACATAGGACTGCACATACATGCAGAAGCAACTCAGACACATATCCACACACAACTGAGAATCAGAAGAAAAGTTACTAAACCAGATTTTCTGCAATCGAGACACAATTGATTGTTAGACAGTATATGTGGTACAAAGTGGCACTCTCCTGCCATATGTCCCTGTGAAAGTATAAATAATGGACATTGTGAAGAGGACACAAGGTATGAGTCATTCAGCACAGCAGCATTCCATGTAAACTGATCAACGTTGTATGATATATTTATTGAAATTCTGAAAATGTAAGGCACATTAGTATTACATATTGTGTTTGATGATTGTTGAACGTACACCATACAATTGTGACAGGCTGACATATATGCGTCTCATTAAAAAACAACAAGAACATGGTAAACCAAAGATTCTTAAGCTGGACTGTACATTTTCAGGTGAATGTGTTTTAAAGTGCTACCCAAGATAAGATAATGTATGTTCATCCAAACTAAGACATGTGTATTTATGGGTATATGTTGGAGTGGGGGGTGGGGCATTTGAACACATAAACTGTATTTATGGGTACATGTTGGAGTGGGGGGTGGGGCATTTGAACACATGACTTTGGAATAAGATAACGTCTCCAAAGTTGCTCCAAGTGCTGCTAAGTGCCTCTAATGTTAGTAGCAGTGGCCTCCCCTGCAAGATGAATCTTAGGATGATGTCATGCAATTCATATTAGCAGTGGTGGAAAAAGTGCTCAAATGTTTTACTTTTCATGTTTTCAAATGTATAAAGATCAGTTGAAAATAGCGGATCTACAAGCTCACAATGTGTTGCAACTTGACACATTGTGAGCTTGTAAATCGGCTATTTTCAAATGGCCGAAATGTATCAGCTCTCAACTAGTAGAACTAGAACTAAAGTTTTCAAATGATTGTAGTGGAGTAAAAGTACAATATTTTCCTCTGAGATGTAGTGGAGTAGAAGTAGAAGTATAGGAAATTGAAAATACTCAAGTAAACTGCAAATACGTCATCATTGTACTTGAGTACAGTATTTGAGTACATTAGTTACTTTCCACTGCAAATTAGCCACGTTATTCTTAGACAGATCTTCAGACATACAGTATGTCACACCTCCAGCCATTCATTCTTTTCTCTATTTATTATGTCTATGAGAATATATAATGTATCTATTACAGTTCCTATAGTACTGCCTAATGTTCATGTACAGGTTTTATATAACACATTTTTTCCATTTCTTGATATGCAGAGTACAGCATTATGCCCTTCAACTGCATGGCAGACCCTAAAATATAATGATCTTATTAACACTAAACATTAATTTAATTAACCTTACTTAATTGACTGGGATCCCCCAGGGGTCTATGCCTTTCCACCATACATCAAATCGCTCTGCCCAAAATAGCCAATCTAGATCTAGATATAGATCTTCTATCCCTGAATATTGATGCTAGGGTTCAATCTATTTCAACATTTAGTTTTATAAGATCATGCTTATAGCAACCACACATGCTATAAGGTGTATAATGTCCTGTGTGTGAAAACAAACGAGTCAAAAAGAAAGTCTGTATGCAGAAAAACCATTGTTTTCAGATAAAATGTTCCTGAAAATACTAACATTCTCTGAATAGTGTTTTGGCTCATTCTGGGTGAATTCTGCACGTCCTTGCACATGAAACCAGTGCTGTGTGAATCCGGAGGACAATACTGGCACGTGTCCCTTTCAAGAAGTCTTGAGAGCTCTGCGGCAGGTCAAATATTTCCTCTGCATTCAAGGTGTTTTGTCTTTCCACGGGTCACATGCATGTGTTCCACAGACGCAAACCCTCAACTTTGATCTTTGGCCAAATGAAGGGCAGCAGCAGTCACATGTCCTGTGTGTCTCGCGTTGTTGTATCAGGAAAGAGATTAACTTCTCCCAATCCCTCGGGCATACATTCGTGTATTTCACTTTCCTGTCAGGAAGTGGAGGGGTCAGCAGATGATTCTTTGTCTCTGCTGATGCCGCCGACCTTCAGACCTGTCCAGCCCCACTGGATGGTGGTGATGTGGAAGTGAATTTGGCCAGACCACATACACTCTACTCAACTGTGGATTATGCAGTCCGTGTAGCCATTAGTGTAACCAACACAATAACGAATGCACTCCTGGCTACAACTCTGTGCACATTAGGCTACAACCAACATTCCCATGATTTTCCACATGGCTTCATGTGATTGTGGATGACCTTACAGTAGTTATCATCACACCAGCAACTGGTGATATTGTCACTGCCCATCTGTAAATCAGCACCTGGCTTGTGTTTGTGCGTTTGTGTGCACTACAAATTCATGTACTGTGTGAGAGAGAGAGAGAGAGAGAGAGAGAGAGAGAGAGAGAGAGTACAGTGTGTGCGTGCGTGCATGTGTGTGTGTGTGTGTGTGTGTGTGTGCGTGCGTGTGTGTGTGTGTGTGTGTGTGAAAGAGACTGTGTGCGTGCAATTTTATGTGTTCGGGATGCCGATGACATCCAGGCTTAACAAAGTCTGATGTCTAAATCCAAGGTCACTTCTTCATTACAGGGGAGGGGGAGGGGGGGTGGGGGGCAAAGCTTCTCACCAGGCTACCACGCTGACAGGGCATTCAAGAAATAAACGACTCTTCTGCGTGACTGTACAGAAGGACAGGGTCTAGGTGAACTCCGCTGTTGAAATCAATTAGGGTCAACGAAGGACTTTATCCAGCAGCTTTGAGGAATGATGGATCGCCCTCAGCCTTGACCGAAGGAAGTATAAATCAGAGACAGCGCCATGGAGCGCCACAACGCTGAACAATGTGTCTGTGTTGCTCAACTCAAGATGCTTCTACAGACCTGATGACTGCTGAGGCCATTACTAAGCTCATTCCAAGACACGAGGAGGCCCCGAGTGACCAACTTACACAACCAAGGCCCAGCCATGCACAGTAATATCTTCATTGTGCGTGCGAGTGTACAAATGGAACCAAATGGACCCGTAGATAAACACTTTTCACAATTTAATGTACTGTGTATTTTTACTGCATACTTCAGATTGTACTTGATAATCAGAGTGGGGAAATGGAAAAACAATTGACACTGGTGAAAAATAATGGGTTGCAAAAATTGTACAATAGATCATGACTTTTCAAAACAAAATGTGTCATTGTTTGCACATTTACAGTATTTGTCAGACTTGATTTAGGACTTTTTTATGGGGAATGTCGGTGATAACAGCTGTGAATTTATTTTTTGTTGCAGGATATATTTTCTTACTAAGGCTTATAAGGCATTTGGACTCAAATATTTATAGCTCCAGTGGAATGGTTAGCAATTTTTTTTTCTTTCAATAATACAGATTCTAGTCTTTTGAATGCAAATAAGGCCTAGTAAATTATGTTAAAAGTATAAAGTTATGTAATGTAACACATTTTGTCCAGAAACCCCCGAAGGATAAAGGCTCGTTTTATGACTTCACATTGCCATTGCCTGTATCTGCATGGCTTTATAAGAGCTGGTAATGTGTAATTATTTGTAATGGTAAAAACATGTGAACAGTATACTTTATGGTCTGCCTGCATGTTTGACGTTCTTCTGCTGGTTTTATTGGCTAAGAGGTCTGTTAAAATATACCTGTTGTTGGCTATGGTTGTTTGTCTATTTCATCTGCTCAGGGCCAATATTGGCACACAGAAAAGAATGGTGCGTGCAAACGAACAATACAATGTTACAGAAACTGAGTTCTTTGTGTGAAACATGGGGGGGGGGGCTATGATGCAGGATGATGTTTTCATAAAGACGGGGGGAAAAAATCATTCTCCCCTTATATGGTTGCTTCTTGTCTGGCAATAGCCTCCAGAAGTAAAGCGGATTAGTTGACAGGAAGAGAGGGATGATAGACAGACATTACAAAGGCTGCATGGTTGTGATTTTATTCACTTCAAACATAGGCCGAGCTGTTCTGGATGAAGGAACTATACATTGTAACACCGTGGTTCATTGGTTGTACCCATCCATGAAATAACTAGAACAATAATTGTTATTACAGCATGGAATCCGGTGAAAAATATACAGTCCGTTTTCTGACTGTTCTACTGCAGTGTGTTGACATTGTTCTGCTTGACGACATAAGTGTGAGACGTGAACAGTAAATAGTGTCTGTGTAGAACCAGAAATCTGTGACTTCATGTGAGAATCATTCGTGTGTTTCCACTCTACCGGGTCCCACTAAGCCCATTAGTGTCTGCTCCTAAAGTCACTGTTTTACACACCTCTGTCAGACCAGCTTTGATCTGCCTCGCAGCACACACACACGCACGCAGCCATGCATGCACACATGCACGCACACACAAGACACAACGTATGCTCACAGACACATGCACAGTTGCACACAAGCCCCAGATTCCACTACAGTAGCTCATTTCACAGTATGGTGCCTTTAATGTGATTACACACAAAGCCAGATGAGATGTTAATTCTCATGTGATTCTGTTTCTTTACTCAACACACTAGCAATATCCAAATACTCAACACACGCTTTTTTAGCACAGAGTTTTGTTTTTTGTCTGCACACTTTACAATAGCACTTTTGTCTTTAATTCCATTCTCCTCCATTAAAGCAATCCGGCAGACAGAAACTTAACAAATTAGGTAGATAGAGATAGAGAGTAACAGTACGTGCTTTTGTTAATACATGTATTTTTTGTTTTGAAACAATAACCATATGTTGTTATTTATTTCTGCGGCAATTAAATTAATTGTAGGTCAGTCACTTCATCTGGCCTGGTGGAATTAAATTAAATTTCTAACCACCACACCAGACCATTTTTCAGCATACTTTTACTGTGTTTACTACGAACATTTTTACGAACTCTTTTTCGAGGTTTGGTTTCGAAACCTCAAAACCACAGCTTAAAAGATATTTATTAAGGTTCCTTGGCTTACACCATAGTGCACATGACATTTCGTCTCGGCTCTTCATCAGATGTTTGATGAACAGAGTATGTTCATCAGATGAACAGAGTATGTTCATCAGATGAACAGAGTATGTTCATCAGATGAACAGAGTATGTTCATCAGATGTCTGATGAAGAGGCGAGAGGCTTGAAACCTCATGTCCACTATGGTGTAAGTAACCTTAATAAATATCTTTTTTAAGCTTTGGAGAATTTACCCAGTGTGCGGACCTTACTTTTATGTGTATATATATATATATATATATATATATATATATATATATACTGTATATATATTTGTTTTTGGCTTTTCTGCCTTTATTGATAGTATCAAGTGAAGACATAGAGAAGGGGAGAGACACGCCGCAAAGGTCGTCCTGAACGGGACTCGATCACGTGACGCACTGTCAGGCCAAAGCCTATATGTGGCATGCGCCTGGACCATTTGGCCAGCGAGTGCCCCAGCGGACCTTACTTTTGTTCTAAATATTATAGCCTAACCCACTCCTCAACTTCACCTGTTGCCTATATACTAATGCAGACAACGTAAGTATTATTATTGGGGCGTGCCTATTACTTGATCTTTTTGTGAAGACATTTATATGAAATATAATTTTCTGCCATTCAGTGCTGCTACAGCAAACACTGCATTTATTCCGTAGCTCTTTGTGCTCCGCAGTTCAAACAGCACCGCTATCATAATAATTTGATATCATAGGATGCCAGCTTTACACGTCAATATTACAAAACGTCACCACACACACACACACACACACACACACACACACACACACACACACACCATTTATTTAATACAAGGACACAAATATTTACAAGGGGCTGTACAAAATGCAGTCAGCTAATCTTGGACAAATACCCACACACCCTTCAGGTGTACAAGTAACAGCGTCTTCGCCATATTTGGCCGCTACCGATAGTAGAAGAGATTGCACAGAATTTTGCAAGCTTTTTAGCTGCTTTTTTGCATCCCAAGTTGTTGGAAACCAGTATATGTCCTAGGCTGCCAAAAATAAACAAGTAGCTATAGCCTAGCTCTGTGATGGTCTGGAGGAGCGGCTGGTATTTAATGACTTTGACATTTAATGGCTTCTTCTAAGCTAGAATCAAAGGTTCAGGCCACTTCAAGAATGGAAACTGATCCGTTTCCTTCATTGACAACAACATTTGGTCTATTTAGCAGAGAGATGTGCAAAGATTTTCAGGATTTTCAGTAGAGTTGAAACATGAAAGGTTTGACACAGGAATGTTTTTACATTCTCAGAGACAGTGTAAAATGTTTAGATATGTCCAACTATTCTGAAGCCCTATATATTCATAGCAGCTAAGCATGTAACCATACACTCAACTCACGATACGATACGTATCACGATATGAGGTTCACGATACAACTTTTCACGATATTTTAAACACAAAATTATTTTCCAGGAAAATCTCTTTACCCCCCCTCCCGAGCTTTTTTTCACATTTTTCACATCCTAATAGCAGCCATTCAGAATGTGTGACATGGTTTCTGTAACAAACAAGCCCTGTGATGTGATGCAAACAATGAGGTACATGGAGGGGGTCAGTTATTATGTCCTCAGAGACCCTCACAGTCTCAGAGCCAGACCGTTCCCACTCCAGGGACACATTGGCTTGGACACAGAGATCGTTCAAGTCCAGCCAAACCAACTGACTCCCTGTATAAAAGGACCTTGTGTCTCTTCAAATCGAGGAACAGGGAAGATCTAGCCAGCTCCCTAACATCCCTGTCATCATTATTCAGAATGCTCAATAGATGAGATAAGAGATATGCGCATGCTGATACAAATCCATGAGTCATTGGGTACACCCAGCCCGCCCTCCCACTGAGGATGGAAAATAATATCACGGGTGCTGTGTGTGTTCAGGGCAAACCACTTACGTACTAAGCTCACTGTTTTGTTGTTCATTTCGCTTAGTACGTTCTGCTGGAGGTGAACATTGGAGAAAAAGTGTTGTACTTTAGACAGTTCTATTGGTCTAATGGCCTCTAGCTTCATGGTTAAAGGCAGAGAGCATCTGTCGATAAAGTCTAACCTAGATGTGAACTCGGACAAGATGAATGTTAACTTGTTCCTTCCATTCTCCTGCAATGTTAAACTTATGCCCGAGATAGTATGTCTCATGAAGGGAGAACACTCGTATGGGTTTTGTGACTATTCTGAAATCAGGGCATGTGTCGTTTTTGAGTGGTACCACCGATTTCCTCCGATCCTTCTCTCATACAGCACATTTTATGTCCTTAACCACTCAAGAAATATATCTTTCCTGACTAGCATGTTTTTAATTACTCTCTCTTGCTTGGAAGCCAACTGGACAATATATGTGTAGTCCTGTACTGGGTTAGGGGAAATCACACCGTGGGACACACACACACATTAACCACTGGTCGGTGGAAATTATGAAGTTAACTGCGCTCCATGGTCTGCCAGTCTTAGGCCCTCATTTATCAAGTCAGCGTACGCCAAAATATGGGTGCACGCTGGCATTACCATTTCCGCAAAACCTTGAACTTGAACGTGAGCCAGGACATAAATCACGTTAGGTTGGGAGCTGTCGTAGGCTTTGTCCTCACCTGTCGTAGAACAGTGGAGCAGCATTGTTTGACCAGCTGAGAGGCTGTCACAGGCATCGAAACATATGTATTCACCCCTAAAATGTTAATATAAAACTGTATGTATATGGGCTACATGTAAAAATCACACCTGTGTGAACTGAGTGGTGCACCTCCCCCCCCCCCCCCCCCTCTCTCTCTTTCTCATTAGCAGGCAACAGTACAGCACTATCGCTCTCTCTGTTTTTTCTGGCACAACAGCGCCCCTACTGGTACTTGTTATGATCTGATCGCCCATGGCTGTGTACTTGTACGTGAATACACAATGCACTTGATATGTATTGTGTACTGACTGAACTGTAAGCATACTTTATAGTTAGCTACTGGAGACACCTCAGACAGCAAGGTCAGCTTGCTGCAGCTAGCGGTTGTTATGTCTCAGTGTTGTTAGTCACGTCATTAGGATCCAGCAGCTATATATTTCCTGTATGTGTGTAATAAACTTTGTGAACCTTTAGCGTGATACTGTCTCGTGTCGCGTTATTGTTCTCCCGGGCCCGTCGACCGCCGCCGCCGTACCAAGGTATACTTCAACCGGATTGTCACACACCACCCAGCCGGCACACACTAACTGTCTGTCAAACCAGATGAGGGTCCAGTACTTATAATTTACAACAGTACCAATAGTCATACTCGTGCTCATTAACATCACATACATAGGCGGACGACACATAGGCGGACACGGACATTGCTGCACCACTCAAAAAAAAAAAATAAGAAAAAGAAAAAAAGGAATAGGCCTACATCAACGATGTGTCTTTGTGTCATATTAAATTGGTAGGAGATACGCATACGGGTAGCCCCCCGACCCCCCCTGGAAGAGTTAACTTCCATGACATGGAAGGCATTTGCAGTGCTGCAGCTATAGTCAAAACGGGTAGGCTACTGCAATCTACAGCCATGTCTTTCTCACGTTACGTCTCGTCCTTTTAATTAAGGATAAACCTGACGCGCTCGAATGCCAATAAATGTGACTGCCGATCCAGCGCAAGTGGGGACCGCATCCGCATCTATAGGTAGGCTAACCCAGCCAGCCTGATCCCACCACCACTATAGCCTACCAGTAGCCTACCACATAAGGTTTAGGCTGCGCAGGGAGGCAGTCTATTGAGTCTAATATACAGTAATGTCATAAACGTGCATGCAGGTCACGACAGTGACAGAGACAGACAGAACAGGAGCGGAGGAGGAGATGCAGCTATTTGCAAAACAGCATTTGTCACGGGCTGTGCGTGTCCAAACTCATTCCAATGACGTGAGCAATGTTATTTAATTAATGCTTCACAGAATCACAGGTTCAGGTTTTCGTTCACTAATCTTGTTGTATATTAAATTAATAAACACTTTAATAATTGTATATACAACTAACAACACACAGTGACAGTTGCTTGCAAGTTGCGTGTGCGTGCGTCTGTGTGTGTGTATGAGAGGGGGGGTGAGGAAACGTTTTTATTAACTTTTTTCGTCATGTAACTATGGTTTCCAAGGTCGTACTGCAGTTGTTCATGTCGCAAAAAAACGAGGGTGAGGCTTGATTTCATAGGGCATGCCAGATAGATTTCGGAACGAAATTAAGGAAGGATCAGCTGTTTGCGATCACTTTATAAATGCCGTGGCGACGTGGGTGTACTACGAAACCTACACTCGAATTTGGGGCAGATTTTACACTCAATTGATAAATGAGGGCCTGTGTGCCTATCATAAGTGGTATAGGTGGAGTCAGCTGTTTTCTACAGATAACCTGGATGGAGGACTCACTGTAAATGTCTGTGTACTGTCAGTGTACACTTGAGGTAATTTTATTTACTCAAGTGACCTGATCATGACATCCTGAGAAAGAGTCCCAAATGCATCTCTAAAATCAAAGAAGAAGACTGAATACAGTCTACATGAACTCATGGTTGAAGTCATCTATCCTAAGGCAGAACACATGCTCATTCATACCTTACCTGTTAATATATGCTTGTTTGTTTGTTAGACAAAATATCAGCATCTACTACTAACCACGGAAGGATTCTAGACATGCATTTCATAAAAACCTTATGTGTTAACTGCAACTTATTAGCACGTTATTACATTAATGATGGTAATAATAACAATGGGTGTGGTTGTTATTATTTCATAAAAACAATGGCGTTCTCCGGTGCTACACCTCCGTGCTGACTGACACACACACACACACACACACACACACAACTGCTATGACATACACACACGTCGCGCAGTCATTGAACCCACTTTTATTACACATTACGCAAAACAAAAAACACACATTTCTAACAATTATCTGATCCGCTTATGCATTTGCATTTAGCAGTGTGTATGTGTATATAGTAACTGCTTGTGGTCAGTGTATATAATTGCTATTATGAAAATGATAACATGCAGCTAAAGCCTAATATATTAGTTGGTCAAATATTAGCCTTCCCAATCAATCAGCCTCACCTGCCGCCTATGACAATGTATTATTATTATTATTGGGGTGTGTCCTAGTACTGCAAAGTAGAACATTACGTGTGCGTTCCGATATGTGCCATCGGGAACGCACTCACGTATTAGTTTATATTGCACATATATGTTTTCTAATTGCCATGTTTTCCACTGTTCTGGAATTGCTGCTCCAACCCTGTGGAATGCATTGATTTCTCCCCATAACTCCCCGGATAGCTCATTCCACTCACTGTTTTGATTTATTTTATTCTATCATCTTAGTGAGTTACACAGGTAACATCCCTGAGGGAGAGCTACAGGGCCTTGTGTGATCAATGACACAGGTAACATCCCTGAGGGAGAGCTACAGGGCCTTGTGTGATCAATGACACAGGTAACATCCCTGAGGGAGAGCTACAGGGCCTTGTGTGATCAATGACACAGGTAACATCCCTGAGGGAGAGCTACAGGGCCTTGTGTGATCAAGGTACAGCCTGAAGAGAGTTCATATCCAGTTGGGTTTTGTTCATTAGTGTTTGCTCAAGTGTTTATTTCATTTTGTAATCTTTCTATTTTTGGCCAGTATTTCGTTTTTCTATTTCAATTGTCTTTTGCACTGAAAACGGTCTGGAGTTTGGGAAATAAAAAACTGCATTCCTGACTGTTCTTGGAGCCTTGGCCGTTCAGGCAACTTCACACATGATCTATGATGTAATTTTCTTTATAAAAGACAATTAATTCTGCACCTGATCCACATCAGGAACTTTCCTGATGAAAGTTTACTTAGTTTGTTTAACCAGCATGCAAACTTTATTTTATTTGATGTTGAACTGTTTGTCCTGCACCTGGGCACTTGAGTTAATTAACTTAATAATATAATTTCCTGTCATCCAATCCTGTTGAGACAAACTGTTGCATTTATTCTGCTATACTACTCTGTAGCTGTGTTGCTAAAACAATAGAAAAGAATGCCAGCTTTTTCGCGCCAATGACTAATCTAATCTAAAAACACATCAAACTGTACAGTATAAGCCTACACAACACAACACGGACTCTTATGTTTACCATATATACACACAATGTTTACCATAAGTTCATGTGTCCAACAGTGTACATTCCTTCTGTCTTGATGCAAGGCCACAGATCATCAGCCCTGCCAATGTCACATTTTGCCTCTTACCAAGCCAGACTTTGGTCTAATCGCAAAAGCAAGTGAAACAAAATGGCAAAGACGACAGTGTACAGTAGATACTAATGCAGTGGGAAAAATCACATTCTACATGCAGTCGCCTGGCAGAAATCTGCATTGCCTTTCTAGTTGACTTTACTTTCACTACACCCGTGGTTCCCAAACTTTTTCATGTCAAGGACCCCCAAAAGGGCACAAATTAGCCCACGGACCCCCATTTGAAAACATATGCCAGGGATCCATCATAAAGGAAGATTTGTACGGCTCTAGCCATGATTCTCAACCATTTTCATTTCAAGGACGCCCCGTTTGACCTGCATTAGGCTACTGACCCCCATTTAATGGCATTCCCATCTCTGGGACTCCAATTTATATTGTCAATTTAACTCTGCGAGTGTAACCTATGTAATTCACATGTATACCTTTTGTTTTCCATTTCCTGATCTTCTGATGTATTTGTGATTTTTTTTTATATATATATGATATTGTATTACTCGACGACACTGTAAATGTGTTTAATTACTCAGTGTAATTTCGAGAATAAATAAAACTAACCACTTCAGCCCTATACATTTCGGCCATTTGAAAATAGCTGATCTACAAGCTCACAATGCATTGAGCTTGTAGATCAACTATTTTCAAAGGTTTTTATACATTTGAAAACTTCAAATGGCACATTCTGCATGAGTACTTTTACTTTTATTACTTTAAGTACATTTTGATGCCAATTATTTTGTATTTTGAATTCCTGACTTTTACTTGTAGTTGTAGCATTGATAATTTTACTTAAAAGGAACCCTGGCTAATAAGACAAATATGCCTTAAAACAACTAAAATAAAAATCTTAATTTTATTTCTTTCATAAAAAGAGAATCCTTCACTCAATAGTAACTGCTGCCATCACAAGTTGATGATGTCATATGCCCATATGGTCTAGCCCTATGGAATGTATGGAATGCATATGCTAATAAAAACAACTTAATACTTCCCGAGGTTAATATGAACATCTAAACAATATTTTAAATCCTTTTTATTAGCATGTGCATTCCATAAATTCCATAGGGCTGGACCACACATGGACATATGACATCATCAACTTGATCATCATCAACATCAATGCGAGCAACTCCTATTGAGTGAAAGATTCTCTATTTAAGAAATAAATAAAATATTTAAAGTGTTTTTATTTTTTTATTTTAATTATAGAGGACAAGTATAATGTTTTGAAGCATATATATCTTATTAGCCAGGGTTCATTTTAAGTAAAGACTTTTACTACTACTACTTTTTCCACCACTCAACTAATGTAACAGCTGGGGGCAGATTTAGGTGTATTTAGCTAAGTCCACCATGCAGCAAAGAGAAGAAAAGTCCTGGTGTCAGCATGGCTCAGAGAGTCTAGCCATGTTTATTTGTTCATTCATTCCATTTTTATCCCCACGCTCAGCCATTCCCATTTCCCACATTGCTATACGTCAGTGCTACTCAAAGTGTGGTTCGGGGACCCCCAGGGGTCCTTGAGGTTCCCCAGGCAAATGTTTAAAAAAACATTGTGTTCAGCAACAACACAAATCCTTGCATGACAACATATTGGCATACAATATTTTCTGATTGGGGTCCACAGTTAACATGTTAATTTGTGTGACCACTAGCTGTCCCATGTTTGTGGATAGGTGACCACAGGATGAGGGCGGTCTGGCTGGATTCACTCTCGCTATTATGTCATTTAAATTCAACATCAATATGAAGGCCCCCTGGAGTCACTTTCCAGGCAAGAACCAATCTTCAAGACAACACGTCGCATGGAGTTACAATACAGTTAAAAGAGAACAATAGATATGCTATCTGCTTGCATCGGTAGGGTGTCACACATAAACTACAGCATTGTGCTGGCAGAGCCAAAGAAAGGCAGTCATATGAGAAACTTCCCATGTGCTTTGTACATTATGTTGTGTATATGTGCGTGTGTATCATGTTACACATAGTTGGAGCAGTTATGAGACTATGGTACTGTACACATTGTGGGTCCTAATGTACTCTTTAGTCTTTATGCAGCCACTGGTTCAGACTACATAAATAGAAATGCTAAGTTTAAATCTACGCCACAACCAAGATCAAGCCCCTTTATTGCCTAATAATGTGATAGAAATCAACTGGAATGAAGGGCCAGTGTGTAATAAGAGGCCCATATAGTTATTATTCAATTTGTGACAGTACATTCATAACAGATTTATGTTACTATACGATAGGCCGACTATAAATCCTTATAATAGCCATTTATAGTATCGCTTCACGATAATGAATATCACTGGCCCTTAACAAAAAGGGAAGGGGGCAGTGATAAAGAGCCTCTAGTGACACTACAAAAGCAACAGTGAGCTGCAACTATGTGTGCATTTGGCAGCACTGCAGCAAATCAGAAAATTGCAATCCAAGATGCTACGGTGCCTCTATACCAGGGTTTTTCAACTGATTTTGACCCAGGGACTACCATCCTGACTAAGAGCAACCTGGGGACCAGCAGTATTGGTTCATGCACCACAGGGAGCTGGAGAAAATAGCTATAATATCAAATATAATATCTAATAAAAGTGATTTTGTTTGAATATGATTAAGGCTTACTGTGATTATGTAAGCTCACATTTCATATCACACACACACCATACCGTAAGAACTCCTGTAAGTTATTAAAAGTAAAAAATATATATAATTTTAATGCATGTGGTCACCCCTGCTCTATACTATAGACCAGTTCTATTTGCTTACTGCATGAAGAGAAAACTGAACACTTTGCTGCGTGTGAACTCTTGACGCCCGAGTCGTGTGTGTACCCCTCCTTTGGACATCTAGGCATACCAGTGGGGGAGCTTTTCGCTGCCACCAAAGACAAAAATAGCACACTATCTCCACTAATGGTGGAGTAAGATCTTCTCAAAGTTAACTCGTGATCAAGTTTACACTTTACAGCAGCAGCAAAGCTACAGCACAATGTTGATCTCAAATAGACAATACTGTAGGAATTATACAAGTGCTCCAAGATAGGCTAGAAACAAATATTTAACATTTGTCTAGCTTTAGGAAAATATTTCCCCTGAAAATGATGGCCCGATTTTCCCAAAGACAAATCAGTCAAAATTGGAACAAAAACAAAAACTGATGATCCCACTATTTTGTTATTTACATTTCTATTTTAAGAATTCTTAAGTAGATTCTACAAAAGTAAAACAATAATAAAAAAACCTTTATGGAATAGATCGGTCAGTGGGTCTGATCAATCATTTACTGAAGTCACCCAAAACGCCTGCAAAGAATGTGTTGCTATGGATCGACGGCTCGTTAACCTTCCTCTCTGCCTTGGAACAAGAAGAATTTATGGAAGAGCCAGTCTGTTGCTGGATTCTCTCACAAAGCCAAAACACAACAGTGGAAGAAAAACAGAGCATTTATTCAGGTCACCGCTATAACAATGTTAGGCCTATCCAGGCCAGCCAGTGCGGTCACATTTGTGATGATCACTAAACAACATTACAATGTCATAAACAGAGGCGGAGATCTCCTGCTACTACTCAGATGTTCACCGTATCTGCAAAAATCCCAATCCATCCGACGGTCACCCACAGTGAAGAGAGAGTGGAGAAAACTGATGTCTGCATGTTCCTACTTCCCACAGACATTAATTAGTGCAGGTCCTTAGCTTTAGGACATGACCACCTGTTTTTCTTTATTCGCCGTTGGGTTTACAGGACTGCTGTATATTGTTCAGATTTTTACAAGAACAAAAGACAAAATATCCTAAATTAATCTGTAAATTGACAAGACTGACAGCATACAGACACAGTCTGCTTGAATAAAAAAATTACAAAGATGTTTTGCTCTGGCTCCTCATCTGAAAACAGAGTCGGTGGCCAAATTAAATAGATCTGCCACATTAGATGAGAAGACTGGCAGATAGGTTGCACCAGAATGCAGTCTTTAAAGATCCAGTGGTTAAAAGTATTTGACGTGGGGATCCTTTTATGCCTGAATGGTGCTCTTTGCGGTGAAAGCCAGATAGTAGACCAGAATACCAATGAGAGCAGCCAGAACCTCAGTCGACACCCATGGGCCATTCCAGGCACCCTGTTGTTAGATAGGAAAGACACCAAGATCAATACACCCCCGTGAAATGCAAATGAACAGAATCCAAGTTTAAAGTGCAATGTCCTGAATAAAAAGAACAACAAGTCCCTACAAGTCTAGGAAGAAAACAAATTACAACAAGCAACCAATGTTATTGTTGGACTATCTATGACTTACCACAGTCAACGTTTACGGGAGGGATCATTATATTTAACATGTAAATGACACTAATTGGACACTTCCCTTCTTCCTGGAATTTGCTCTGAGATGATTTATCGCTGGCTTTACCACCTTAGATCTCGGTGACCAAATCCATAGAGCTTTACTCAAATGGCATGTGCACTTTTTAATTGCTTGTTTTATCCAATGGTAGAACAAATTTGTGAGGTTTATGCTAAAACCATGTGCAGGTTTCTTTGTTTTTAATGCAATGTTTACTTATGTGTAAAACTGCCTGTATTGTAGTATTGGATATTTTCACTGCCTCAGTCATACTGTATATATATATATATATATATATATATATATATATACATACATACACACACACACACACACACAAGTCATCATTGCAAAAGTGAAGCACCTTCTCAATTGACTCATCTGGTAAAATAAAGTGTAAAGAAAAGAAAATCTACATGAACCGTTAACACAAATCACATTTATACACTTTGGGTAATCACATCATATCCTGTGTTTGTAAAACAAATGAGAACAACCCCTTGCAACTTCACATAATGATTCCACTACTGCCAGTGCCAACTCATGTGTTCAGAGTTGTTCAGGATACCATCCACATATTGCAGTTTAACCTTAGTCTTGGCCTCTTGGCCTTCTGCTTTCATTTGGCTTTAAGTGCATTACTGTAATTGCATTGCATTACTGGAACACCCTACCAACAGTCATTAAGACATGTGAATCCCTTGACTCCTTCAAAACCACCCTCAAAGGGCACCTACAGACGGCTGCAATTCGAAACTACGTTATGATGGCAAGGTGCCATCTATGCACAAGGCTATGTAAGCGATAAAGCATATTGATGTCCCAAAAGTTGGAAATTAATTAATGAGGCAGGGAGGTACAGGGACAGTTGATCGAGAAATCTGTGAATTTGTGTTTGCAATCATGCAGAGACCAGCCTTTTCAGCTTGGCGTGGTTGAGAAGCAAACATTTTAATTATTATTTTTTAAATAAACGAACCAACAAGAGTTGGCAGCCCTAATATGAAGAACTGTGCTTAACATTGTCAGAGTACGTCACCTTGGGAGTGCATTATCGCACTTATGTCATATACCATGTATCAAGGAACAAATAAAACAATGTTTTTGCAAAGAAACTGTAGGCGACCGGGCATTCGCTACCCGTGCACCGACTCTCTGGAATGCCCTAGAGATCAGGCTTGCCGAGTCTGTGCCGTGTTTTAAATCACTCCTTAAGACCCATTTTTACAAAGCTGCATTCAACCCCCTACCCATGTGATTTGTGACTTTTTATTGATTTCTTCTTTTATTGTTGTGTTTGTGTATTATTGACAATGTATTTTATTCTATTGTGTGCCTCCTTGCTATGTTTTTTATATGTCTCTCTGTTAATACTCCCACAGGGCAGCACACCTAAACCTAACCTTAAACAAATTCCCTGCCAGGTATTAATTAATTATTTTGCCCCTGCTGAGGTCTTTCCATTGGGTACAGTACTATTGACATGTCTGAAAAGCGTACACACACCCTTGGTGTTAAGGCGAAGATTACCCCAGGTCATGAACCGGAAGTGAAAGTCATCTATGTAAAATCTTGCTTGTTCACCCGAAATATACATTTTGTAACCATGATCAGCGACGCTTTAGTTATCGGCAGGGAAGCTCGTTTTGATTAGAACCAGAATCTGGGGAGAGAACTTTGGACGGGTTCATGACCCGTTTACCTGATCACAAGGCAACCCAGTGCTAATCATATACAACCACGACGTAAATTAATCAATATAAACTCTTAAAAGACTCTGTCTAACCAGACTCACCCTGTGATCCACGTTGACTGAGAAGAGAGGCTGGATGGATGCTACATCCTCATTGTTTCTCTGGGCCTGGGACACATACAAATCAATACCATCAGTCATAATGTAAAAGAGGGAGAAGCATAGCTTTCCCAATTACACAAGTACAGTCCTCTGTATGCTTGTGATCAAAACCCACCTTGCGCAGCACACTGTAAGACTCCTCATCATAGAACTTGACCTGATAAGTTCCAGAGCTGGCCTGTTTGTGAGGAAGGCTCCAAGACACCTGAGAAAAGTAGAATGGTATACATTGCCAGAGTTAGCCAGCAAACAATGCAGCATACTACTGTACATACAGTCATTAGAGAGTCATTAGGGTTGGGATCTGAAACCATAAAGCATTACACTTGTTTACAATAGGGCCCAGCATTTTCAATTCATCAAAACAATTAGAGACGTACGAATATACACAACTATAGTCAAAACAGAAAATCATCATAGGTGGTAAAAAGGGAAAAGAAACATACAGTGAGGGGAAAAGGGTGTGGGTGGGGGATTCAGATTTTACGGGGGCCAGTTTCTAATTGAAGCCGTCCATAGGTGCCCTTTGAGGGCAGTTTTGAAGGAGTCAAGGGATTCGCATGTCTTAATGACTGTTGGTAGGGCGTTCCACATTTTTGTGGCATAGGAGAGAAATTAATTTAGTCCCTCGTTTGTGCCGAATCTGGGTTGTACATGGTTAGTTGAACTCCCTCTGGTGTTGTGTGTGTGGACTTCATTGACATTAAGGAAGTATTTAGACAGGTACATGGGTATCTTACTATCTTGGTGGTGTATTGATTCTCGAATCTTGTGGACCAGACCCATTGCAAGAAGCTGTACTCTGTCGTCAACCCTAAGGCATTCCAGCCTGTCAAAATGGGCAGGGGTGAGGTGGGTTCGGGGAGTGAGGCCAAGTAGTAGCCTGACCAGTTTGTTTTGGGAAGTCTGGAGCCTAGTTTTAAGGGCCTTAGAGGTGCTGCGGTACCAGGAGGTGCATGCATAGTCAAAGAGATCCTGTATAGGAATCTTGTTCTTTGGTTGACTTTTTTGTTTTGTGATTGATTTTTGGATCACAACCCGTAGTACATAGAAAGTAAGTACAGAGCACCATCCTCATACCTGGTACTTGCCAACATCTTGGCCTCTTGTCACTGGGAACTGCCTTCCGTTGACATCAGCATACAGCGCCACACTCTGGTGAAAAAAAGAACAAACAGGGCATTCCGTTAATCATTCAGCAAACCTCAGTTCAGAGGGACACGTTGTTTAAGAAATGTCATGTTCAGTTGAAATGATAACGGGTGTCGGTCGCATAATAATTAAACAAACAAACAGTCACCTGCGCGCCGTTGGCACAGGCAAGGCTCAGTTCCACAATGAACACGGACTCGGAGGAGATGACAGCGTCATTCGTAGTGTAGGCCGAGGGAGTGATCACTGGCTCTGTGCAGCTTTCCGCTATACAGAAGGGAGATAAAAAAAAATGAATAGAGCTTGTATTGCAAACTCACAAAAAAATAAATATAGAAACCTATTCCCTAATACGTTTAAAGCCTTTAGCGGCACTCAGATAGATGGAATGGAAGTCAACTTAGCCCAGCCAGAGGGGGACGGTTTGGTTTGGCTAAAAGCTAACCAAAAGCTCGTAAAAACAAATTAAAAGACAACCAAAAGCAGCATTTTATCTACCGCAGTGACTTACCCGAACAGGCGCACACTAGCAGCGAGAGGAAAGCGGCTATTATTCTGATCATGTTGACGGGCTGGTGTGTTGTTGTAGTTCCAGAAAGGTTCTTATGTCTGGATGAAAAGAAGTGAATGAAGTCCACCTCAGCTATCCGCCGGTGCGCTGTAATGACGTGTACGTACCGTGGTGACGCAAAGCATTCTGGGAAGTCGGCGCCGAAAATAGCAGATCTCGAAGCTCACAGCGCGTGGCGGAAGCGACGCGCTGTGAGCTTATAGATCTGCTTTTGTCCAGAGCGCTACACCGTCGTGCGTTTAGAGCGAGCTTCTTGACACGTCATCAGAAAATTAGAAATATGCCGTTCTTATTTACTGGTATATTGTAGTTTTAAGCTTATATATACACACACACACACACACACACACACACACACACACACACACACACACACACACACACACACACACACACACACACACACACACACACACTTGATTTAAAATGTAATTAATTATATTTAATAGGCAATACAATTTACATCATTCTAGATATTCCCATTTACAAACATCCATAAGGTCTACTTCATCATGTAAGTTGAATGGAGTACATTAATTAAACCATTTGAAAGTCTATATCAAAATATTGTAAAACACTGTTGCGTTCATTCTTCATTGTATCAATATCAGAATGGTTTATTTGATGTAAAGCTGTACAGAACATTATTCGTGTTGATGCATAAAAAAAGATATCTCCATTGGAGGGCGAAGATGAAACTGACCACATAATTCACAGTTTGCCCTCCCAGTATGACTCCCATCATTTTTTCTAAACTGACAAGTGGTAAAACTGTGTGTGTGTGTGTGTGTGTGTGTGTGTGTGTGTGTGTGTGTGTGTGTGTGTGTGTGTGTGCGTGCGCGCGTGTTTGTGTGTGTGTGTGTGTGTGTGTGTGTGTGAGAGAGAGAGTGAGTGAGTGAGTTTGTGCACGTGCCTGCATGTGTGCGTGAGTGCGTGTTTCACACACATGTACGCACTCTCAGTATGACTCCATCATGGTAAAGTGGTAAAACTGTGTGTGTGTGTGTGTGTGTGTGTGTGTGTGTGTGTGTGTGTGTGTGTGTGTGTGTGTGTGTGTGTGTGTGTGTGTGTGTGTGTGTGTGTGTGTGTGCACTCGTGCATGCCTGCCTGCGTGTATGTGTGCAGGCGCATTATGTGCCACCCGTGTGTATGTTTGTCTGGGAGGTGGACATAGAAGTGTATGAGGGCATTTATTTTCAAGGTCCAATGAGCAAAGCTAATTAATTTGCTAGTGGCAATGTGGCATAAATTAAAATTGGTCTGTCTGCACTGATTAACAGTGGTAGCTTACATGAAGGACAGGACAGGCACAGAATCAAGTTGAACACAATACAAGCTACAAATACTTTATGTCAAATAATTTCACAAATACAAAATCAGTAAATAAATGTATAAAAACATAGATCCATAGCCTCTTGCTAGCCTACTCTTTAGGCACATATTGCACTGTCAACTGACATGCTGTACATTGTACAAAACACTAACAAAAGGCTTCTCAGTATGAATGAACTCTTGTCCAACCGGAATAGCTCATAGTCTCAGAGCTGCTGTCTGAACAGACATCTCCATATTTCATCTATATTTTTGAAACAAATCAATGCCCTATTATGTCATACTTTATCGTATGAAGGTCACACAAAAATAGTGTAGTTTGTAGATCGGCTTCTTGTTTAGCTATTTCTTTAAGATTAACAGTTTCGCCTATATAATGACATGCCCAAAACAGGGACACCAGGTTGAAAGTGGTTTAACTGTGTCCATGGGTTTTTATAAATATGTCATTAAACCATTGAAAAGTAGTACCAAAAAGTACCAAAATAATAACTACTTTGGATCCGTTGGAACACGGGTTCAAGGTTTCCGACGGCGACGATATGATCCATTCAACCCAGTCATCTTTCCATTTTTCTGCTGGTCTAAACTGACTAAACTTCCCTGCGCCTCCCTTTTCTCTGGAAAGGTAGCATGAAGCGAGAGGAGGAGGAGGAGGGATCCTGTAGTGCTTTCCTAGAGAGCATCTCCTTGAAGACAGAGTTCATCTGACGACAGACCTCCTGTGAGATGAAACAAAGCACATTGAAGATGGAGAGGAAAGATACAAGGCTCTGTGTCTCCTCTGCACTGCATGCCCCACATCCACTGAACCTCTAATTATGCTTCACTCAATGAGTTTGATAATAGCAACAATGTTCTGTGGACAGTCATTATGAGAAAAGTAATTTTGAAACTAAATGTGAAAGAAGCCAGACCTTGTCAACAGTGAAATCTTCAGACGGAGAGACGTCCTGGGCCCTTTTTGAAGACAATAGGTGGAGATAAAAAAAAGGCCTGTTAAAAATCCATACTGTTTCTTTACTGACCACGAATCAGTTGACGAACTGTCTAATCTGGCTCACTTACTCTCTACATATGAAGCCAATGGACTTGGTCCGTAGGGGCTTGCCATGGAAGGCGCTGTAAGCCATGGAAGGCGTTAGCGTGAACTTGACACTTTGAGCAATGCTGGTCGCTGGTGAGAGTGGTGGTGAGACGACACTAGAGTTGCTCTGGTCTGCGGAAGCCCTGCTATCTTTACGCTGTGCCAGCGCTAGAAATGAGCTGGTGGTGTTTTGGTCAGTCATGGTTCCTGTTTCCAAATCTGTAGCGCAGTAAAGGTTTTTACTATTACTGAGACACACGATTTGTGAAGACAGTAACTGTCAGGGCTTCAGCATATGCACCGAATGATTTATTTGTACCATCTTTACCGTGGGTGTTTTCTGCCTCTCCATCTCCCTCTTCTGTGATGGCATCACTGAAAAGATTATATAAAAACAATAATACAAGTTTTATCTCTCTCTCTCTCTCTCTCTCTCTCACACACACACACACACACACACACACACACACACACACACACACACACACACTCACACACACACACACACACACACACACACACACACAAATCGTATATGATCAAGAGTGATTTTTACAATGAAGTGTCTCTATACAAATATATGTAATATCCGTATGTGTGTTTGCAGATGTAACATGTATCTTATCTCACCCGTCATCATGTTCCCGTGTCATACATTTCTCATAAACAGGTCCCTGTACCTCAGCCTGGCTGGGGAAGATGCTTTCATGTTGGAGGATTAGGTTCTCGACCAAGTTATTGATCTGAGCCTGCAGGGTGACCATGTTGTCATCGAGGGCACCTCGTACCAGAGTGGGGCCAAAACACACAGCCAGGTTGTACGGCTTCATCATGTTCTCATCACTGTACTGGGACACACTGGGTGGAGAAGGAGGAACCATGGTTATTATAGTTTTTACTTCATGTTTTCAATTTCAAGGGGTTTGCTAGTTTAGTTTAGTTTTTATTTTGTGAAAGAGCTTAGCTTTAGTTGAGTTTTTATTTATTTTTTATTTAGAGATCGTCAACTGAACTCGTCAACTGCTTGATATCTGCATTCAATCCCTCTGTTCTTAATCCATTTCCATTCTCTCTGTTCCTACATTTCCCATGATGCATTTCAAAGGCATCAGCCTGGCATCACAACTTCGCGATGTTTCAGAGACACATAGAAAACTACTCGGTTTTATCACTGCTAATGGAACGTATGTATCGAATGTATCGATAATTGTGAAAATTGTGAGCGTCCTTTTAAACAAAAGGTTCCAAGTTCACCTTAACAATTGAGTCAAATTAATGTCTTTTAAAAAATATTTAAATGCTGAATTGTTACATCACTCACTGATGGAGGAATGCAAACAGGTATCTCAGTACAACAGTCAGAGGCTCAGGGTAGGATGAGATGACGGTTTTGAGATGAGCTGCTCTCTCATCTAGTTCTGAAAGGAAACCACAGAAGGGAGATAAGAGAGAGATTCAAGCTTCCGTTGAAAACCATGCACCCACAGGCACACGCACCTGCACATACTAGATACAGATGTATGGCTAATTTATATTTCGATGAATATTTATGTAAAAACTTTCACTTGTTTGCCTGTGACCCAAACAAGTGAAAAACAATCTTTGAATTTGTTTTTAATTCATGAAATGTTTAGCTTTTTGGGGATTTCTTTTTTATTTTAATAACATTCATTAAAAAATGTAGGAAACAAAACATTAAGGGACCCATAACAATTGACCGTGACAGAGAGTATACATTATTAAGCCTTACGGTAATGTTCCAGGAGCTGGCCGGTGCTCTCAATAGGGAATAAGGGCTTCTCCAAACTTCTGAAATAAAGCTTCAACACTCCAGCCACAGAATCCAGGGAACAATCCCTCTCAGCCAGTGGGTCCTCTCCTGTAAGAGAAGCCCACAACACACTGTCCCACATTATTAATGCTCTTCCTAAAGGGTACATAACATATACTAGGGTTGATTCTGTGAGCGCACAAACACACGCACGCACGGACGCATGCACGCACGCACACACACACACACACACACACACACACACACACACACACACACACACACACACACACACACACACACACACACACACACACACACACACACACACACACACACACACACACACACACACACACACACACACACACACCTCGCTCAAAGGCATCCCTTAGGCTGTTGACATCCAATTGGGACCCTGGCACCCTGAAGATCCCCTCGTGGTGAAGACCTGAAATTATGGACAGATGGAAGGAAGGGAGGGCATATATTAACCAAATAAAAATAATACACGCATGACACAAGTTATTGAGATACAGCACTGACGACACTGTATCACTGTTGTCTGTTGTCAGTTGACTCACCATTGAGGTTGATGAATCGAACACAGCTCTCCACAACCAGTGGAATTTGTTGTCCAGATGCCTAAATGAAAAGAACAAGTTATCAACTTAGATAGAGATAAAGGGAGTCAGTCTACCAGTGCGCCTCAGCCTAATACGGCTAGTCCGGTGTATCACAGGAGCAGGGAAAACAGTTGCAGAAGAAGGGATAGACCTTAACCCTTTATGCATGTGCTAGTACAAGAAAAGTTTAAATCTTCCTAATTAAAGTACTTTAATTAATTATAATTACATTTTAATATAATAATAATATGAGAAAAGGCAAAATAAATTAAATAAATAAAAACAGCTAGACCAAAAGAAAACATAAAGTAGGATGTTTAACTGTGACAGTATATACTGTGCTATTTGTTACCTCCAACTTACCTGTATGAAGGACAGCATATCCCCACTGAAAAGTTTGTGCTTGTGAGTCAACTTGAATTGACTGTGAATTCTTCTCATAGACTTTCTGTTGGTTCTGCAGGGCGATACACCATGCAGTCACTACAGTGTGTGTGTGTGTGTGTGTGTGTGTATATATATATATATATATATATATATATATATATATATATATATATATATATATACATATATGGAGTAATACTCACAGTCATTGTATTTTATGTTTTACAATATCTCTTTCAAACAACTCCAAATAAGCATAATTCAGCTGTACCTGGGTTTATGGTCCTTTGTTACTACAGCTAGGAAGAAGAAAAATTAGAGAATGCAGAATTAGCTGTTATAAAGGCAAATAACGGTGGGGTTTTTATGTTTAAAAAAAGGAACAACAATTTACTACTGACACGTCCGTGCAATGAGTTCATTGCAGTCAAGCTGAACAATGTGGTTCAGTGTTTTTGCCTTGCTGTAGAACTACCCTGTGTAAGAATTGCAGAAGTGCTTATTGGTACCTTTTTCCACAGCCACTTTAAGCAAGTCATGTTTGGCTTGCAGTTTGGAAACCAGAGAGCTGTCTACCAGGTACTCTTTTACTCTCTGCAAAAGAAGTCAGCATTTCAAAGTCATTATAATGATTATTTATTAGATATTATTAGATATTTGAAGGTACATGTGTCCATTGTACGTTCATTCAAAGTCACTGTTGTCGTGCAATCGTCGGCTTGTGTCATCACCACTATTTGTCCCAATTACACCATGTAATATAACACTGTTTCTCACAGTGAGGTCAGGGGACCTCTAGGGGTCATTGAAGGTGTTCCAGGGGGTCCCCAGCAATATGAGGAACAGTTTAAACACCAGCTATTCGGAAACAGCCGATCTACACACTCATGAAGCATTTTGATGTGATGCGTTGTGTGCTTGTGAATCTGCCATTTCCGAAACATTTAGCTAAATCTTGACTTGTCCTCTCTTATGGTAGTCTCATGGCATAAAATATTTTCAAATGGAAATCCAAGGCTGCATACATATCAAGTTGGGTTCGAGAACCCCTGCTATAATCTATGAGGTTTAGTACTACTGTGTCGACTCACAGTGACGTAGAGATGTTCTGCTTCTTGTAGATTGGCTCTCCGTTGAGCCACACTCAGCCTACTGGCTAGGTTCTCAGGCTCAGCACTGCCTTCCAGAGCTGAGCTGCTGGCTCCGCTGGGCTCCAGGTCATCGTCACAGATGCTTTCCAACAGGAAAGCGTGACCTGTCAGCAAGCATTTATGAGCCTGGGTCGCATCAGGAGAAAGGACGGTGAGAAACAAATGTACATGGACCATCACCGAGAAGGAATGGATCTGTGTCACTTTTGACTCAAGTCATGCAAAATCAAACTATTGGAGTGTGTTCTGTCCCAAGTCCATATTATTCCACAACTCATCAGATGGAATACAAACAGATCTTTTCTGGGAGTGAGGTTGAGAAAATACAAATTCTGCCCCCACTCCTTGGGGTGTTATTCGTGCACATACATGAAATTCGGTGGTTCAGAACTGCTCACGTGCGTGAGATGTCAAAATGAATTGCAATAAAAAACAAATGATGAGGCCTATATTGGGTCTGGATCGCATCTTGGTGAACTCTTGTGTGTGATGCCTAGTCGCCGATCAATCGTTTAGTGTGAAAGCCACACAGATATAATGGCAGTCGATTAAAAAAAAAGACTCCTGTAGTGTGAAATACATAACGATCTGATGACTCGCCGACAACTTTAAAACTCCTACAGTGTGTAGGGGCCATGCTTTAGGCCCTAAAGCATGGCCCCTACCACCACCACACTGTTTTTGCACTGCAATCCCCCTAAAGTTTAGGGGGATTGCAGTGCAAAAACAGTGTGGTGGCATAGCAGTGAGATGTACCTCTTCAGTTTCCTGGGTGACTGCAGTCAGTCTGGTCTGGATCTGTTCGTATCGCTTCTCCAGGTCACTTCTCATCTCACACTCACTCGCACTCACCTCTGACACCTGAACGCAAACAGGAAGCGGTGACTGAGCGTATAGTACATACAGTATTTCATAATCAGACGCACTCACGTGCTTGTGCAATGTGCATGAATACACACATTTGCACACACACACACACACACACACACACACACACACACACACACACACACACACACACACACACACACAGTGCACACACGCATGTTGTACATACATGCAGAAGTATACACCCACGCATGCACAAGTGTGATTTATTATACTCTTTTGCATCTTTATCTAATTTTTTTTTATTTACAGTACTTCGAAAACAATACTAATATTCACCTAGCCTATGGAAGCGCACACGTACAGCACACACACATGCTGCAGCTGTACCTGGTCACCATCGTGAGGCAGGTAGGGGAACCGTAGAGGCATGCAGAAGATGTTGTGGTGGGCCTGCAGCAGGTGGTCTCTGTCCTGCCTCTCGTCCAGCCCGTTCACGGTCCCTTGGAGCTGCTGCAGGCCCGTGTCCAGGTTGTGTTGAGCCCGCCACCGGCTGGACAGGTAGGCCCTCATCACACGGCCCAGGGTGAGGTGGTACCCCGCCTCTGCACACTGAAGTGAATGCATAGCACTGGTGTTACTTACTAGTCTCTCAAGACAGACTGTTGACTCAGACAGGGGTCGCTGTTTTCCCGTTATTTGCTGATGGGATTCTCAGATTATTTCATTGCAAACTAGAGAGCGGCCAAAAAGTGGCCAATTTCATAAATAGAAGAGTTCTAAAAGCTGATTAATCTGAACAAAATAAAAAATAAAACATTCAGGTGGAGAAAATATGAATAAAAGACCTGAATGTTGAGGTTAAATGCGAAAGTAGCCAATTGCCATTCTCCGAGACCCCCAAGGACGTCCCATGCATTCAACTTGAGGTTCCCTCAAAAGACTGTGTGAGACCTGAATTCATACTGAGGTACACTGATGTATACTCTCAGTGTGAATCTATCCGATTAAATGGTTACATTTGCACACTCTAAGATTAAAATGAACACATGACTTTACAGTTTGAGGACTGAGGACATCAAAGGTTATATTAAAGTCATGTTGTGTAACATTCATTCGAGTAGACTTTTGGATGACAACTCTGTAGCTCCGTTGTCATTACAGCATCTGTCTGGGTCTGTTAGAACTGCAATTCCCAGAATTCAGTTTGATACAAAGCCGCCTCAAAGAGAATACTGCAGGGTGCCTCATTGGGATAGACAGTCGCAACTAGAAGTTCTCAAAAACACATTTCTGTAGAAGGTTTCTGAATTGCCCACAGCCCTCCGATGAGACACAGAAAGAAAATGGTGGTAATTTATCATGAACATTAGTGAGGACCAATTATATGATTGAAGATAGGTTGAAATGTCAAAAATAACATTTGTTTAATTCAAGCAATTTAGAAAGTTACACAGAATGGCTTTAAATGAATGCAGGACTTTAAGGTGTATGGGTATATTAAGGGCTGAGGCTGAAGCTGAAGCTGAGTTACTCACGTCTATGATACTGGAGATGTCTTGGACGTAGTACTTGTTCATGGATGCGTTAGCTGCTGCCAGGTTGAGGAGGTACTCATTACGGGCCTTGGTGCATTTCTGACGGATCTCCTGGACCTTCTCCTGTCTCTGTTATATAGTACATGGTCAACACGGGTCAGTCATGAAAGAACAATTAAATACACTATACAAGTCTGTGTGGTGGGTAATGGTTAGGTAATGTTTAATGAAAAGTGTGTGATGACTGATGACAGACCAGAGCTCGATCAGTGAGAGAGGATGGAGGGAAAAGGGAGGGAGAGGTGTGTGTCGATTATTTGCACATACTACGTTACATGTGTGCGTCCGTTATTTGTCATAGTAAAGGTTGTTTACTTTTCCAATTAGTTTCTCCACTTTCCTGGCGGCACTCTGCTTCTGTTTTTCTTCCATCTTTTCTGCCTCCTTCAGCTTCCCTTCTGCACTCGCGTACTCTGAGTGGTACTGGTAGTATGTCCTCCATGCCTGCACACACACACACACACACACACACACACACACACACACACACACACACACACACACACACACACACACACACACACACACACACACACACACACACACACACACACACACACACACACACACACACACACACACACACACACACACACACACACACACACACACACACACACACACACACACACACACACACACATTATGTACAGTAATATGCACACACCCACATGCTGTAATTATTATTGTTAAAGTGCTTATTAAAGTGGAAAGATGTTTTGGGTAATGTGAGATTTCCCACGTACAGTCTGTAGTTCTGTGGTGACATTCAGTAGTCCATCCTGTAACTGGGTGCAGACGTCCTTACTCTGTAAACACGCAAGACAGACCAAACAACACGGAACGAGTGAGATAAGGATACTGCACAACTGCAGGGAAAGAAAGACGGACAACACTGATGAGGTCGAGAGGTGCATAAGGGACAGAAACCAAGCTGTGAAACATTTGTGTTATTGTGGACAGGTATACAGGGTAGAGAGACAGTAAACAGTAGTGTAGGGGGATGACACGCAGCAAATGGCCTGGGACAGCTGAATCAAACAGGGACTGGCTGTCAGGCTTGAGAGCCCATGTGGTATGTGTGCAATAACCATTCAGTTGTCGGGTCACCCCAAAATGAGACCAATTTGAACCAAAGACCACCCTGGTAAATAGACTATGCACAGAGAATAACTCTTCCTACTTCTGAGACCCTTCCACACTTACTTCACAGGTGTTACCGGTGATACTAATTAAGGCTCTGTTCAATTTGGTGTACAGACAGTAATTTTCAAATGTTTTAATTTCAAGGACCCTCATAACTCTCAGAGTTACATACCCGTACGGCGTACAGGGACATTTGGAACCAACTCAAGGACACTTTGAGACCCACTGGTGTAGCAGAGTGTTTCCAGTGAGCCAACGTATACATGCACAATAGTATGGAGCATTGGAGGGCTAAAACTGCCATATCTAAAAGCACCCAGCTGACTCTGTTTGACTAGAATTAGTATCATCGGTAACACCTGGGAAGGAAGTAAGGAAAGTTATTCTGTGTGCATAGTACAGAGCCTATTACATGGCAAGTGATACAGTGTTTAGTTTCACCCCGTGTGAAGGGCTTATGTAAGTAGTAGCGTACCTTCCTGGCCAGACGCTGTGTGTACTCCAAGCAGTGTGTGAGTGGCTGGATCAGAAGGTTACTGTAGCTCTCACTCAGCACGCTGTGCCCCCGAATCTCCTGACGATTCTGGGTCAACAGGGTCAGCCAGACCTGAGCCACTGAATGACCGCCAGGGTCCTTCCTGTAGGCCAAAGGAAGAAAGGAGAAAACTTAATTAAAGCATAATTTAAACACAACTTTTTGGTTGTTGAAAATCAGTTATTGTCAGCAAGCAAGCAGCACACGACAATCACTTTACAGAGCGATTCAGTACATTGTACCGATGTCAGTTGATGGAAGATATTTCACTTCTAGCATGCAGTGTCCAGCTAATACCCATGTTATCTAGGAGCACCAACATACCATAACATAACCCCATCAGCTATTGCACCCACCTCTTGATCTTGGCAGAGAACCTTTCGGACAGTTTGTCCAGGGAGCGGGCGTACTCTCCCTCGATCTCCCCCCGCCGTCGCAGGTAGTCGGTGAGGTCCAGCAGCTGCTGGCTCTTCTGCTCCAGCTGGATGTCCAACACCTTCAGCTGGTCTACCAGCTGCAGACGTACCTCTGAGAGAGAGAGAGACAGAGACAGAGAGAGAGAGACAGAGAGAGAGAGACAGACAGAGACAGAGACAGAGACAGAGACAGAGACAGAGACAGAGACAGAGACAGAGACAGAGACAGAGACAGAGACAGACAGAGGAGTATTAATCATCATTACATCATCGCTTAAGATATATAAGACATACGATATACCGTATATACACATCGTATATCACTGTATATCCATATACTGCATAAATAATATGCTGCATTATTATTATTAATGATACATTACTATAAATGTTTTTCATTTACCTTTGATTTGCGTGTCATAGTCCACCAGTCCAGTCCTCTCCTTCCTCAGCTTCACATGCATGGAAGTCATTGTTGTTCCAGGGTGGAATTCTGTAAAAGAGAAGCAAGGGTGCATATGTCCTTATACCTTATCTCGTTCAAAGTGTCAAGTCCTTCTCACGCCTCTCTCCGAGTTTGTTTTGGTTCCTGTGTGTGTGTGTACGTACATGGGGGGAGGGGGGGCTATTTTTGATCTTACTCCCCTGAACAAATAAAGTCTGGTAGAACGCATGATCCATATATACACACATTGATGGACCTAATCAGTCCACCTAGTTGACACACTTTCTCATTCCCCATGCCCCCTTCCCTTCCCCTCCTATTACACACACGCTGGTTTCCTCTGTCTGAGTGAAAATAGAGCATGCCTTACTGTAACACATCTCCTGAAAAGTGGCCTTCCTCTGCACTTCTGCTCTGCTGATTGGAACACAACAACTAGAAACACGCGTTGGCATGTGTTGCCTGCTGCATGGCTCTCCTCTCTGATGCAAGAAGTTCATAGGGGGGAGCAAAAATAGCACCAGCAACATGCCAGCTGCACTAAAAATAGGGGCAGCAGCACCACAAGGGCGCACAACTCTTGAGGGGATGTTTGTATTGAAGATTATAGGTGATTTTGGTTCTATTCTGGTTGATATAGTTAGGTTAGGATAAACTTAAAAAAAAAAAAAATCATCACTTGAAGTATGCTAATCTGGATAAGCAATCTTAATGTGAATCCACAATTTCAGGGTAAATTTGTTCATTACTATTAAAATATGTATTTATTGCATTAGAGAATTTAAGTAACAGCAAGGGAAGTAGTATGAGTTCAACCGGGTACTATAGTGGAGGGGTGGGTGAAGTACTGAGGTTATGATTGGATGATCCGACTGTAATTCTCCTTTCTTCCCGTTTAATTTGAGATGGGAGCAATAAACCTCTAAGCAACAAACTCATCATCATCAAGTAGAAACGGGAGAGAATACAGAAGTCCTTTTATGTAACGGCCTTTGGCTTGGAGCCCAGTGTGCCTGTGTGTGTGTGTGTGTGTGTGTGTGTGATGCCTGAGGGGCAGCCAAAACACATGATCGTTTAACAAGGCCTGTGATGAAGTGAAGATTAGCAACTATGTCGCTCTGTGTCATTTGTTTTTCACTTAGCTCTGTGGCGAGGAGAGCTTTAGTGCACTATGGAAAGGGGAAGCCAGGGGTGTTTCCTTGCTGAGGAAAGTGGATGTAAACCTTTTGCATTCATCCATGACACAGTACTCTTCGCTCTCTCTTTCTATCACTCTCACACACAGACACAGACACAGACACAGACACAGACACTCTCTCTCTCTCTCTCTCTCTACTTCCCCTTTCTTTTGAAACCAAAAAGTTGACTTGACAATGCATCATTTGTTCTCCCACATTTCCCAAGACAATTTAACAATTTAACTTCACTAATGAACTGTACAGGACATGGCTCCACAGCATTGCAACAACACCCAAATTACGTACTTTAATTGCTCTACAGAGTGAATGCGTAATTTTTCCGCTCTCCTGTCACCCACTTTCCATCAGTCCCTCCATTCCTTCTCTATGTGGTCACTGCTGAATCACGCCATCTAGCATGGGAGGTTGTCATCACCATGAGCAACAATATTTCACTGATGCTCATTGCTCGTCTTTCCTCGGATGTATCTGTTCATCTGGTTACTGATATAACCTATTCTTCAACTCTTAAGTTTTCAATAAAACCTCAGGCTACAGATGCTGAGATCAAGATGAGAAACCTTTGTGAAAAGAAGCCTATGTTCCCAGTCAATAAAACCTAATTATAAACATGTGAAATCTTACAAGATGGCCATTTGATGGAGATTTTTTTTTAAACAAGAAGCCTGGCCTGTCACTGAGAACAATATAACACATTGTATTCAGTTCAAAACCAAATTGAAAGTCTTACCTGAAGAGAACCCTACTCCTCTGGTTTCTTCTCCACAATGAGATTCTGTAATGCCAGTTGGTGGTACAGTAATTAAGCCCTGAACTGTTTCACCTCCCCCTCACATTGGACACGGATAGATGTGGGTGGAACTCACCATCTTCCGCTGTTTCTGTCTGTCTCCCTCTCTCTCTCTCTCTTTCACACACACACGCACGCACGCACGCGCACACACACACACACACGCACACACACACACACGCACACACACACACACACACACACACACACGCACGCACACGCGCGCACGCGCACACACACACACACACACACACACACACACACACACACACACACACACACACACACACACACACACGCGCACACACACACACACACACATCCTAGTCACCCTAATCTCACTGTCTGACACATAGACTTTGATACATACAGTACATAGGGTAACAGCCACCTTTGAGATCTTGAAATAAGGGACACTCTTTACACCTGCCGCGGCCTTGCGGCGCAGGCGTGTGTGGCAAGGCCGGCAATAAGTTGAAGCAATAAGTTGAAGCAATACGTTGAAGCAATAAGTCGAAGCAATAAGTTGAAGTTTCCCTTCAACTTATTGTTTATGGTATGCTATCCACAACTTTTGAAGTAGAATTTTGTCAGCAGCCAATATTAGAAAATATATGCCAGCGACCCCCATAAGAGAAGATTTTTACGCAGTGATTCTCAACCCATTTAATTTCAAGTACCAGTTTGACATGCATTAGTATACGGACCCCCATTTAATGGCATTTCTATCTCTGGGACCCCCCAATTCATATTGTAAAATCAATGTTAATTTAACTCTGATGGTCCATTTGGTTCCATTTGTACACTCTCAGAGTTACAGACCTATATGGGTCCATTTGGTTCCAAACTATAATTTAGCTGGGGACCCCCTGGAACTCCCTCAAGGACCCCTGGGGGTCCCCGGATCACACTTTGGGCACCACTGGTTTAGGCTACTTTAGGTATAGTGTGTGCCTCCCGCTAGAACAATTGTGCTGACTTTAATATTTCCTGTGTTTAGTTTTGTTCATTAATCATTATTGTTAAATTCAGTGTTGACGTGTAGGGGCTATTTAGGAAAATAAGGAACAAACTGCGTTCCTTATTGGTTCAATAAGGGACGCATCATTTAATTCTCAAATAAGGGACGATTCTGTATTTTAAGGGACGGGTGGCAACCCTAAAGTACAGTAGTGCCTTGTGCAAGAGTGACCCAGACCCTGTCTTGTCTTGTGTGGTTAGCCACAAAAAATAATTACAAAAATTGATTGCTTTTTCAATTAAGCGAGAAGCAATACAAAATAACAAATCGATTAAACCATTCTTCTTTTATACTTCATAACACAACGGCATCATACAAAGATAGTCCATCTACAAGCTAACAACGCATCGTTGCAATGCATTTTGACGTTGCTATTTCTAGTTTTTTGAAAATATATACCTAGAATAATTAGAGGTAGGGATTGGCTAATCTGCCCTACAAAGCCAAAGTGCAGTATTGAACTACATTTTTGGCCAGTCCCGATTTATAGAGGGAATTACCTCAAGAACAGATATACAATATACAATACAAAAAGAAACACTTAAAGCCCTTTTTATGGGTTCATGTGTAGTTAGTAGTTACTACACTTTGGCTTTGTAGGACATCAAATTATAGATTTATTCTTATAATAGATTAAATTGATTTGTTAACTGTGCACCAATAATTTGTGACACATTGAGTGGCATAATAGATAGATACTCTTATAGATTATTTTATGAGAGATTTTTAGAGTTTTATGAAAGTTTGATTGATAAAGATCAGTTTGGTACTCTAGTCTGTCATGTCAAGTCATGTCGTTACTCGTTAGCAAGAAACCGTTACCTTAGTTTCCTTCCTTCCTCTAAAACAGGGGTGCCCAAAAGGTACATCGTGATCTACCAGTAGATTACAAAGACATGACATGACATTCCCCTAAAAATATATAATTTAAAATATAAAAATAAATATATATATTTCTTGGCATCTGCCACTTGAATTAAGTTGACTTCATTGATTGACATCAAAAAGGGTTAGGGTTGTCAGCACAAAGAAATACTTTTTTTCAGTGTTGCACACAAATGTCAGTAGCCTAGCATTACAAAGTTATATAATGTATATAGCCTACAAGAAAACCCTTCCAATTCCATTCTCCCCCCTTCTACAGTATTTCCCATTCCAAATGTTTGTCTTAACGCCTTCGCCGCTATTGTAAAGCTCCCTCTGGTACATTTTGAAACTATTGTCAGCAATAGGATAATATCTCTTGTTGAGCTGGCCATTTTGAAAGTAGCTCTCAAGTAAAAAATCACACCCGTGTGAACCGAGTGGTGCAACTCCCCTCTCCCCTTGCCCCCCCCCCCCCTCTCATTAAGGCAATAGGGCAGCACTATCTCTCTCTCTCCGTTTCCGGCACAACAGCGCCCCGACTGGTACTCATTAAAGTAACATATTCACATAGTCGCATAGGTTAACACGGACATTGCTGTTCCTTGGAGTGGTTGCACCACTCAAAAACGTGTGGGCACCCCTGCTCTAAAACATGCACTAGAATCTGTCTGAATATCCCTGAATTTGCTGTTTTTGATCAATATCACAAAGAATATGGAACAAGGGGAAATCTACTGTAAATTGTCCATCCCTCATGTACAATTACGTTGCTCAACTTCAATATGACTACTTTAGTTCAAAGTAGGGGTGGGTAAATTGTACATACAACTGTAAGCATAATGCATAGTTGATCCAGTAAGACAAGAGTGGATTTTCTGGGAAGTAGTTTGCTGGTCAAAAAAAGTCAGGTTGATAATATAGTCTCATTACTGTAATGTCATACATAGCACATTTTCAGCTGTGTACTTGACGAAGTTGACGGCAATCATCACCAAGAGCAATAACTTTCAGAGGAAAGCATGGGTTTCTGTGCCAGGCCAGAAAAAACAACTGCAGCATTGGATGTGTGGTATGTACAGCAGTCCAAACTAATGTCAGACACATACAGTACATTACACAACTAAACTTAGATTTACAATAGAACATTCAGCAGAACAATTTCAGCCAGTCCCTAGTATCCCTATTCTTGGCATATCGTAAGCGAACATTCTGCTGAAATAGGTTAACATTTGACAAAACATACAACATAAAAACAGGCGAAACAGCACATGCATTGTGAGCTTGTAGATCTGCCATTTTCAAACCAACCTAGCAAAGAAAACCAACCTAGCTATTTTCGTGCTCGGACAGACCCAGGGACATGTGGCGAGCCCCGCCCCGCGGCCTAAACGGTTGAGAAATGAGTTACCTGAAAACCAACCAAGCTATTTTCGCGCTCGGAAAGACCCAGGGACGATCCCAGGGATCCACATAGCTCTGTAATGGAGTGGTTGCACCACTCAAAAAGTGGGACCAAGTAGACCCATGGGGGACACACCCAGTTCGAATAGAAGGCAGCATGCACGACTCCACGGACACGCCCAGTTAACAGACCCAATTGTTGGCTTCAACTCTGTGTAAATATAACCTCGCATCACCAGGCTTTCCACCTCGGAGGAAAGCCTGGTCCGTTACAAAATTGCTGTGTGAACCGGGTCTGGAGTGGATGTTATGGTTACGCGACACGTCATGTTGTAGTTATCAGGCAGTAACCATCATCAGGAACTTCCTTTCCCTCACACCTCTCTCGTAGCTTGCGGCTTTTGAGAAAAATCGGTTTGAGGGACGTTCCATATCGATGGTTCCTGCCTGATGACTAAGTCAAAATCGTAAGATTTGTCACACACATTACCGGCGCTGCAGTGAAATTTGTTCTCCGCTTTGATGCTGAGTGCCAAGCAGGCAGACACTCAAACCACAAGGCCACTGTCTGGTCAAACAATGACTACAACATCATCCTGACGGGATCATTAACCCGAAAAGGAATGCTGCTCAGGCTAGTGTAAATACGTACTCAATGATACAAGTGCAGTACTATATATATGTATTCATTTTACAGGTTTATTGGTAGTATTTGTTAAATACTCAAGATACCTGACAGAGGCAAATTGAAAAGCATTGTAAACATTTTCAATTTTGTACATATTAAAGAAGCCGGGGCCCTCTCCGGAAGCAGTAACAACACCCAAGTATAATAAAATCTTTTGAAACCAGTTGTGAATTTGAACATGATTTTCATTTACAAAACTTTCTCCCCATTTCCCAAGTCTCCGTTGTTGGTCAATACAGTGAAAAGAGAGTTCTGGAAAAAAGAAACTGTGGTTAAGGTATCAACAGCCAAGATGGTGAGACCCTCCAAGTAGCATCAGATGAGGTTGGAGATAAAAAATAAAAAAAAGAGTAAAGGATGAATTTAAAAATAGCTAGAGTCATTGTGAATCAGAGGAAGAATCTTTGACGTCCGTGCTTTCTGTTGCTTCGCTAACTTCACTCAGCTCTTTACTCTCTCCTCCGCTGTCTCTTTCCCCCTCTCTCTCCTGGTCACCAGACCCCGACAGGCTGTGGGCAGATGGGGCATCTGGTCCCAACACACAGACTCCTGGTTTTCGATACTGCAGGCCACAGAGAGCACATTTGGCATTGGTTTTATAAGAGTCGGCATGCTTGTATTGATTTCTTTACATGGAGTTGGAGCAAAGCAAAATTTTAATTTCTTTCTTGTACCGTACCAAAGTCTTGACGTCACTCGTTCATCCCCTGGGTCGCGGAGGTTTCTCTCTATGGAGAATAACATTTGGTCATCTTAAAATCGTCTCATATAAGCATTGTGGTCCAAAAATTTACAAACTGTCTCTGCGATATTGTCGGGGAGGAGGCTCTGAATAATTTACGATACAGTCACTCATATTTGATAGTCTAACTAATTCGGCGGCAGTAACATTAGCGTTTTATCACCATCAGATGATGCTTCATCAAACCACCGTTTGTTTATTTTTTAACCCAGTTCTTATTTGCTGCGATATATATATATTTTTAAAGGTTTGTGAATTCAGAATGTGAGAAAAAGAACACGACCCAGGTAGGATGTGTAAATTATGTCAGACTTCGGTGCTCTATTATGCTACATGATAAATCACGTCATGAAGACTTTCAATGAAGAACACTAGTTCAAAACTCATGGCAAGCAATCAGCATGCATGTAGCTGGCTTCTCAATGCCATTCTAATAACCTTGTGAACTTTACAGTTTTATTCACTTCAAGGAGCAGTTCTCAGTTGTTACCGTGTAGATAAACAATGAACATGAACCATGAAGGAAAAAGAAAAAAATATCTGACTTGAGTAAAGAGAAGAGTACAACTACTCAGATATATTAAAAATCACACACGTGTGAAGTGAGGGGCGCTAATATATTAAAGTCTAACTCATGTTGATTAGGTGATGTAATGGTAATGTAAAACAAACAGTGCAAACACAAACATTAAACGCCATTAACAATAAAGAGACAATATGACGTAATGAGGCACATTATGACGTAAGGAACAAGGAACTAGACAACACACCATCAGTGCTAGAGTCGCCATCATGGCAAATACAAATTGGGATTAGAAAGTCACCTCGTCTGGTATTGGGGTCAAGTCTCTCTTCATGGCGTAGGCGTCCTCCCCATCTGCATAGTATTTAGGCTCTACTTCACTAATTCTGTGAAAGGCCATAGGAAAATGTATCAATATAACAAATGAATATATGAGCTACATGCAATAACTAATATTGATCGACAGACAAAAGGACTTACTGGAATTTCAGTGTGTTGGAGTACAGGTGCAAGGCAGCTCGGTTGCTAATATGACGAGAAAATAAGTAAACATAAGTTCATGGCAACAAAAACACAGGTGCCCAATTATTACATCCAGGGGTTGCTAGGTGATTGGGACCCTGGTTATTTATCTGAAAGAATAAAGAAATTAGTCTAGGGCTGCAAATGTCTATAATCGAGACATATATTGGAACTATGTTTAACCACTGAATACAACACATTGTTGTAAGCTTACAAGTACATCTGCCAATTTCACAAGAATCAATTTCCTTTTACAATTAGTCTGATTAACTGTAAATACAGAAATACAAATGTTATGGACAGCTAAAAATGGGCATTTACCTTTTGCGCACATGAAGAGAGACATATTTAGCATTGAAGTTTTCAATCATGGCCCTGCTGGCCTGGTCCATGAGCTTTTGAGCAAGACCCAGCCGTCTGTGGGAGCGTTTCACAGCCTGGAAGACACAGACAGCAACTTATATTTACATTCATGTTTGCCACAAACACTTTTTTGTGCGACAATTAATCGGAAAGTAAAATTTGCCGCAATTTTCAACACTAGATAATGGGATAAATCTAGCCCTAGGAACCCTCAGTTACCTTTTCTGTATTTTGGACGGCGGTACCCTAGGGTCCCTTCTCCAATTTTCTCCCTGGAAATAAAAACGTCTGGGTTTCCGCTAGGCTACTCTCGAGTCTCCAATAGACTCACTGCACCACTGTCTGGTCACGGACACATGTATCGTCGCTTGAGTGTTGATTAGATGTTTCAAAGATGCATAAAGCAGCAGTAGGCGACCGCGGAAACGTGTGTAAGCGACGTTTTTTATCTTTATTTGACATTTTGGCTTCTCTGGAATTCCCTCTTCCTCACTTCCCGTGTCCCGCAACGCGACTGGCTAGCTGGACGTTGCTGTATCATCTGGGCTCAGACATTTCAGAAACACGGATTTAAAGAGGAAACATGTCCTCTTCTTCTTTTGAAATTAACAAAAGCTAAAGATCAGGCCATAACAGGAGTTATAAAATAGACCCACGACATGACAGCATTAAACGAATCCAGCATGCCATGTACGCGGTCAGCCAATCAGAGGCAGTAACTAGGACATGTAAAATGTCATAATCATGACACAAAAGAGGTGTGCACTGCAGACTCTCTGTGTTGTGGAGTATAGACTCACCAGGGATGTAATGTGACCATGAGGGACGTCATCTGGGTCCTCCTCCCTGGAAAGAAACAATTTGGTGACCCATTAAAAACACCACAAATCAGATCCTACTTCATTCAATTGTGCAAAATATGGTTAGATACTCACATCTTGGCCAACACATATCCAACTATTTTACCATTTTCGTCTTCTGCAATGTAGGAGAGCTGAAATGTTGGCAATGGACATTTGTTAAATGTGTGTGTAGTATACACTATGTGTGTGTGTGTGTGTGTGTGTGTGTAATATATATTTATATATATATATATATATATATATATATATATATATATATATATATATATATATATATATATATTATACGGACGACACATAACACGTTTGTAAAAGTATATTAACAGTATAATTCACCTGAGGCCAAGACAATCCATGATAGAAGTAATATTTCATTTGGTAGTTCTCTGGCAGACACAGCAGGTTACAATGCTGCATGTTCATTAGGTCCTCTGGCTGTATGAGAAACAACGAAATGAAACAGGTGGCTGTATTAATCTAAATATTTATAGCATAAGCAGGAGTTATGATGACACAACATCAGCATCGCTAATAACGACTGCTAATCTTAGCTTTGGTAGCGAGCTAGGTAGCTAAGATTAGCCGGTTGGAACTGCATGGCTGCTAGAAACGCTCGTCGGCAAACTTACCCTCGCGTTTCGTATGTTCATTTTGTTAGATGGTTTGTGTATCAGGACTATTGAAACGCCAATCAACTCAACTGTAGCACAGACCAGAGGTCTATTAATTCATAATATTGACAGAAAAGATTAGATTGTACAAAGCTAGTCTAGCTAGCTGAGTGTGTGTGTGTGCTAGCAGACACTAGACAGAGAGACAGGGGAAGGAACCAGGATGAAGCTTCCGTCAAACTGACTACAATCAGTAAAAACAGCGGCTGCACTTTGACGCCAAAATAAAAGCTCAGCTGCCGTGTACGATCGATTGATTGAAAATTTGTATCCAGTTTGTGGAATGGAATTGGAATGGGTACAGTAAACAGTTCAAACGAAAGTACAGGTCGATACAAATATCTGCTAAAAATGATTAAACCAGAAAAAGCACTAAAGACTTGTTTACATCAGGGACCGGTCCTCCATTCATCCAGTTGTGCTTGAAATGTACTGTAATTCATCAATCAATCAATTCAATTTAAATTAATCATACCGCTTCCGCGAATGAAAGTTTTTCCAAAGTAAATTATACCAGTGTCCTCCGGCCCCAAAACTGGAGAATATATTTTGGAACATTGCCGTTATAACTTCAATATTATGTTTATCACGCCGGAAGTTCTCGATCGGAGATCAATTTCCACATTATTGACAGAATTCTTCTGACAGCAGAAACCATTCAATGACTTAATTTATGTGTGAGATGTTAAGATTGGTTATCAGTTAAATTGGACCAAAAAGACACACGCACACTGTAAAACAATAATAAACTGCAAGATCTACTGGTATTAAGGCAATTTGCATCTGCTTTTTTTTTTTTTTTACAAAAAACAAAAATGATATGCCCAGTTTTCATTATTTTTTATTATAATTAAATAATTAAATGTATGGTTTACTTCTTAAAATTGCATTTATAATTTATTAATGCGTGTGCGTGTGTGTGCGTGTGTGTGTAGGCTACGTGTGTGTGTGTGTACGTGTGTGTGTGTGTGTGTGTGTGTGTGTGTGTGTGTGTGTGTGTGTGTGTGTGTGTGTGCGTGCGTGCGTGCGTGTGTATGCACGCAGGGACGCACAAACTCACTCACGCACTCACTCACGCACACGTAGCCTACACACACACACACACACACACACACACACACACACACACACACACGTGACAGTTGTTACTTAGTCTAGTAATAAGACACTTATTAGACAATTATTATAGTATAATGTCTAAAATCGTCATCGATATAAGTTATATCTATATGCGCGCGCAGTCGCGCACATGTGCGCGTGCAACGCCTGTCTGTCTGGTTATGCAGGAATTCATACTACCCTTGGATAACCTATAGGTATTCTTGTTGTGCGAGTATGTAAGTGTATTCATTTTGTAGCCTACTAGTTCGCTTCTCGTCCAATCAGAACACTAGGCTGCGGCGTGCAGGTGTCAGGTGGGAGGTACTGTCAGGATATTTTGTTGGAACACCTCCCTAGACCTATGTTATGACATAGGATAGGTGCAACAACAGAGTGGTTTGGAACTTTCTCTGGACTATAGATTATTATAGCGCTAAAAGTTAATGTGCATGCATAATTTAAGCGTTATCAGATGAAGATGGATACAGAGGTTGCTACGGATAGGGATGCTGATTGATGACGAGATCGAAATGGATTTCTCCTCCCGGGATATATAGCCTAAAACTATGTGATCATAAATTGTTGAGCGCAGACTATAGTGTGACAGAAAAAGCGACCCTGCTGCGAGTACGTGTATGGACATTTTCAGATGTGGGATGGATCAGAGGCTGGAGTCGAGTTTATGGGTCGGGAAAAAAAGGTATCGGGCGGTACTGACCGGGTGGTACTTCAACTGGACTGAAGTTGACAAGAAGAATCGCGACAAGAAAACCAGTAAGTGTGTCGCCTTTTCATCTCCAATATGGTTGGTCGTTAATTAGGCTATTATGGCAGTTGTAGAATATTGTTTCCAGCCGTTAACATTGCCCAGAGTTACATGGCGAACAAAAGAATATGGACGCACGTGTAATGAGCCTGTTCAACACGCAATGTTGTTGCTATGCACTTAAAGCCACCCATCCTGTCTGACAGCATGCAGGCAGAAGGGTACAGATAGTGAGATAAGTGAGATATGCTAAAAACTCTTTGTACATTGGACTGACTAGCCCACTTAATCTGTATGTCAGAAATGTGCATGCATGGAAAAGAGACATGCATGCACGCAACCAGTCATATCAATGATAACAGGAGTAGGCACACACACACACACACACACACACACACACACACACACACACACACACACACACACACACACACACACACACACACACACACACACACACACACACACACACACACAAAGTGTAATTTGAAGTTCACATCATGCAGCCCAAGAACATTATCCAGCAGCACAGTCTTCTTCTCTTATATATTACAGGCAGCCCAATCCTATAGGCCTATAACAAAATAGATATTTTCCTTCCTAAGGTATAGGTTCAGATTAGCTCAAGTGCTGGAATTATGTAACTAAGTAGCCAATACATTCATAGTTTTATTTTATTATTATTTAACTACTTTTACTTGAGTTTCCTTTTTGATATAATTTAAATGATGTATCTTTTTAACTAGATAATCAATAGCATATACGTTTTTGATTGAAGTTTCAGTGCCAGTAGCTGAATTGATCGGAGTGGAAGAGGACCAGGTGCAGATATTTCCCCTCAAGTCTGTTGTAGACACAGACAAAGACTTCACAGGTTGGTTTAAACCACATATGCCCTATTTTATACACTGCCTACCCCTCTAAAATAGCTGCTCTTCAAGCTCACAACATGTCGATGCGATGGTTGTGAAAAAAATATATATATAAAATTAATTAGTCTGATATAGATACTTTATCGTACACAGAGAATTGTGTTCACATCTTATGCCTGCATGTATATACTTAGGCCAGAATCAAGGAGAGGATAACAATATCTGAACACTGTTTTATAGCTCCAAAGAACTTACTTTTTATTAATTAAGTTCGACCTTTAGGCATCAGGCAAAAAGACGGACAGATACTTTATTCATATACAACAGCATCATACTAAAATATCAAAAATAGCCAATCTACAATCTCATCAAGATCCGTTGTGAGTTTTGGAGATCCGCTATTTTCAACTTTTTTGTTGTTGGTGAAAAATTGGATTACAGATTGTTTTATTTTAAATTATTATGATTCATAATCGATTAGGCTAGATAATTGTTGCACCCCTGGTTTACTTTGAGTTCTTCCATATCTTCCGTATTCAGTGTTTTATGTGAAGCGCAGCAGCAGTGGCGGTTCCTATGGGTTGCTATGGAGCCTGGGCCGAATCCAGTTCAGCTGCCCCAGTCGGGATCTCAGAGACCAGTGGACAACGCAACTACGAGCCGCCCTCAAAACCCACAGTAAGGATTCATTTCTTAGCGATTATTCTATCAATCACTTTTTACATTAATCAAATCATCGAGAATTGGGATGTTTCCCCTCACTTCACATCCATGTGAAGTCGGATATCCATGTCATATCATTTAACATCATCATACACCACATTCCGTGCTCAGCCAATCAAATCATCACATTCCGAGGTACAAACACACACACACACACACACACACACACACACACACACACACACACACACACACACACACACACACACACACACACACACACACACACACACACACACACACACACACACACACAAAGCTGTGCATAGGAGGGGCTAGCACCCCACAAGAATATTTTTATTACATGGCAATGTGCAATGTAGATCGACTATTTTCTCTATTTTTGCATGTTTCAGGGGTTCTAGCCCCTCCTATACACAGCTTTGTGTGTTTGTACCACAGAGTTTGATGATTTGATTTGCTGAGCATGGAATTTGATGATGTATGATGATGTATGATGATAAGAGCGCACCTTCACCTCACTTCACACAAGTGTGATTATTTTTATATGGTCAAAATAGGGCTTTGATTATTAATCGATTATTGAAATAAATTATTGATTATCAATATTTTTGAGGGGCGCTAGGTAGGCCTTCAGCTTTGAGGGTTTGTGTAAACACAAACATTGTGTTAACACAAACATTAAATGCCATTGATAATGAATGGCCAGTTTTGAGTGTTTGTGTAAACACAAACATTGCATAAACACAAACATTGAAGACGAAGGTGAGGACGCAAATTCTGATTGGCCGGAATAAGATAATGTATGATGATAGGAGCACCCCTCACTTCACACGGGTGTGATTTCTATAGGCCTAATCGATTAAATTAATTAGTTTGATTAACTAACTATTGATCGGTAACTGTTGCACCCCTAGCTCACAGTAAGGTTGAGTCATTATACTGTATGAATGATGAGATCCCGACCCATTCCAGATGTTTGTGTCCCATGCTGATCCCAGTTTTGGAAAGTCCTAGCTAGCTCACCAATTACAGATGTTTTGACAGATCTTGTAATCAATTTTAAAAAGTGAAACCAGACTTTAAATACACAAACATGGTCATGATTTTACTATGCATGCCTGGTTATTTCCACTATTACTAACAGTCCCTTGATGGTGGTGTTGTACTTGTAACTGACCTACAGTGTTTTGTTTGAAACTGTGGTTATCTTATCTCATCTTATCTGTCATTGTCAGGCCCTCTACGGCCTCACAGACTGTTGGTGTTCATCAACCCATTTGGAGGAAAGAAGAGAGGAAGAAAGATCTACCATTCTGTGGTTGCCCCCCTGTTTGAGCTGGCTGGTATCAGCTGTCATGTCGTTGGTAAGACAAGACAACGTACCTCTCTGAGACACCATTGAAGGTTTTCAATGGTTACAATATCTATCTATTAAGCCTAAATGCACAGCATCTCTGTGTATCTGTCTCTGTCTGTCTGTGATGGTATAAGGGAAGTTGATCAGATCATCAGCTGATCATAAATATTTAACTGCAAATGCACAGCATCTCTGTCTGTTCCCAGTGGTGTGTGCATTGCAGAGGACTCAAGGGTGTGATGTGCCAAAAATCTTTGTCTGTCTGTCTCCCAGGTCCCCTTTATGCCCATATTTGGAGATCCCCGATGTCATAGTACTGACATCTGGTATCCCAAGTTCCCAAGGCTTTAAAACAGCGGTGTCAAACAAACTTGTGGAGAGGTCAAATGCAGCCTGCAGCATGATTTAAACCTTACCTTCTTCCAACAATAGAGGCAGTTATTCCCACACCGCTGACTCTACCTGGAAGTGAAGGTCTATGGTGACCAAACCTGTTCTGTGAGAACAATAGCCAAGCCATGTTATATGGCAATGGTCAATTTACATGCTGGTTGACCATGGCCTCTCTCACAATGGAAGCTTGTTTTCCATTGTGGTCGATTTAAAGTTTAAATGGTGTTTAAAGTCCATTTAAAGTTTAAATGGACCACAATGGAAATATTTTTTCAGCTTTTTTCTTTTGTAATTGTATCCATTGTAATGGCTTTTTAATGGTCATTGTGTGCTTTTAAATGCCAATAAAAAGATTCAATTCATCACATTTTACATCACATCAATTACAGTACTTAAAGCTTAATTCATTCATTAATTTTGTAATTCCTTCGCTCCTGTTGTATAGTGACTGAGCGGGCAAATCACGCCAGAGATCACCTACTGAAGAAAGACCTGACAGGCTTCGACGGGTAAGTGTGGGCGTAAACAACACAAGTGGAATGAGGAGCATTACAGCTGACCTGGCTGCTCTCACCGGGAGGAGAATTTATGACAGAAACTCTCTCGTTGTTTGCTCACAACAGTGTGGTCTGTGTTGGCGGGGACGGAATGTTCAGCGAAATAGTGCACGGCCTGATTGGACGCACGCAACAGGAGGCGGGCCTTTCGGAGAACGATCCCACCGTGACTTTGCAGCGCTGTGACCTTCACATCGGGATTGTTCCTGCCGGTAAACATATGCTGTGAAGCACACGGCAGTATGTCAGTCCATAAATACATACATTTTAAAACGTAGCTTTGAGTGCCACTTTCATGGTGTTGTGTTGTACAGGCTCTACAGACTGTGTGTGCTTCGCCACAGTGGGAGTGAATGATCCCACTACGTCAGCTTTGCACATCATCATTGGTAAGAGATGCTTATATTCTGGGTATGTACTTAATTATCATATGATATACAGTGCTACTTCAGTATAATAATAAAAAAATGCAATGTATATCAAAAGCATGGATCCACCCCAGCGAATCAAACCCTGGTTACAGTATATTTCCCTTGCATAGAGCACTAATATCAATATTTCCCAGAATCCCCACACGGAATCAGTTAGTTCCTGGATTATTGGAAATCACATGAATCTGGCTTCTTCCATGCTTCTGTGTTCTTTAAAAACACCCTGCAGGAGACTCTCAACCTCTGGACGTGTGCTCCGTCCACCACCCCTCGGCTCTGGTACGCTACTCTGTGTCTCTGCTGGGATATGGCTTCTACGGAGACGTGCTGGCAGAGAGCGAGAGGCACCGCTGGATGGGGCCTCTCAGATATGACCTTTCAGGTATGGCACGCCCGAGAAGACCGCTCTACAAGCTCACTTTGTGACCTTGTAAATCGTCGTTTTTCACTATTCTCTATTCTATTTAGCTTAAACTAGTCGTTGCCACGTTTAAAGTGGAGAATGTCCCCGCATTAACCACTTTCAACCTGGCGTCCATAATGGAGATGATGGAATTTGTTTTGTAAAGGTTATATTTTTGGGATACATTGTTAGACTGTACAATACATACTGTAGCAGAGTTAGTGAGAAGATCAGGGGCGGAGGATGGAGCCGACATGATGATGCTCAAAATATGAACCTGACTGAGACTGAAGAAAAGAAAAGCAAGGCATAACACATTAAAATAATAGCAGTAATGCAATACAGTGAGGACATGAATAACAAGGAATTTCTTCAACAAGCAATCAGGGCTGCCCATAGCATAGGCTATGGGCAGATTTGTGTTGTTAGGGAGATTTGTGTTGTTACATTTAGTTAAAAAATGATTCAAAATGTGTCATAATTTTTACATTTTTAAAAAATATTTCGAAAACAGCTGAACTTATTAGTGGTTAAAGTAAACTGTTCGTCCTCCTTTATCTGGGGACCCCCTGGAACCCCCTCAAGGACCCCTAGCGGTTCCCTGACCCCACTGTGTTACTGTGCATGGCTCTGTTTCAAGCCTTTAAAATTGCGTATAGTACAGAAAGTGTTTCTGCCTCTCTGTTCTCTCCTTAGGTTTTATGGTGTACCTGAGTAACAGGACCTATGCAGGCATAGTTCACTACATTCCAGCAGACCAGCCGCTCTCCAGCCCCAGGGACAACACACGCTGCCTATCTGGGTAACAAGAAATACTAGTGCTAATGAGATAATATTGTATATTGTTTAGATTTAGATTTAGATAGATCCCAAATGTACCTTGTAGTTGTAGCACATACTTTTTTCTTAGCACTGTCCATTTAGGCATTTAGCCGACTTACAAAGCGCAAAGTTGGAGTAAGCACCATGAACCTTTGTCAACTAGTGACATATTTTGGTCGAGGACGAGGAGGTATACTCAGGAGTTAAGAAACAAAGATTAACCTAGTTTTCCGGACACAGTCAAGTTCCCTCATGGGAATGGAGGGAAGTGTTCTTGGCAGTTGCATCACAGTGCCCCAGACATCATGGTCTCAGTTCACAGTTTTCTCATCGTCGTTGTCGCTACATGCAACAGAGACTCAGGTGTTGGGTTCACCTTAAGGAGGGCAGGAACCATGCCAACGCTAGGGGAACTTGATCTTGAAGAAAGATGAGCTAGTGTGAGAGTATGCAAACTATGCACGTGCCTTTGTCAGGCTGTTACTGGGTACAACGTAAAGTATTGCATATACAGTAGGAATGGAATCCAAGGTCACTTGGTTTGTTATCCAGTGCCTGTGCGTGGTGGGTTTGTGATCTCAGATTCTATGTCATGCTTGCGCAGATAATCTGTAGTATCACAGGAGCGGTGTTACACCGCCAAACCCAATGCAATAGCATTGCAATAAATGGTTATTCCTGACGAAAGCGTCTAACTGAAAGATATTTATGTGTTTAGGTGCAGTGTGTGTTCAAGGAGTACAGAGAAGCTGTTTCCCCCGTCTTCAGATTGTGGCTCACTGTACAGCTCCCATTACAGCCAAGTCAGTAATGATACAGAAGGTAAGAACTAAGAATAACATAACTCCCAAATAGTAGTAGTGACTACATGGCATGGGACAAATGTGACCAAATGGCAAACGTTTGTCATTTGACACCGTTCTTTCCTGCGGAAGTGCCGTTTTCAAACCCAAGACGCGATGATGGTGATGCCTCTGCTGAAAAGCTGTTTAAATGATGGAGGCACGCCATCTGAAGTGGCCTTGAGCCACGAGAGGCACCACCGAGCAAGCCTAATGCGTGCCGCGCACACACATGCACGTCCACAATTTAAAGCTAGACATTTACAAGGATTAGTGCTATTTTACAATGAAATGCATCATTCCATCTATATCTCTACATCACTCTCCAGCTGCTGGATGGTTGAGAGTGGAGGGCAGGTTCAGGTGTGTGGCTCTCACATGTATGTCCAGCTCCTGTCCCAAAAGTCCTCTGGGTCTGTCCCCCTCCGCTCACCTGGCCGATGGGACAGCTGATCTCATCCTGGTGCGGGAGACTCATCCACTGGGTTTCCTCACCTTCCTCCACAGACACACCACTGCAGAGGACCAGGTACTGTAGAAGGCCGTCTGCAACAACACATTATTAAAAAGTGGTTGTGATCCGCTCTGCTTCAGTGGTTAATGCAGTAGCAGCAGGGTGTGCTTGGCTCATGGGATATTGTTTACTTCAGAAGAAGGTTCCAAGTGTATACAGTACACTATACATACAGCCACGTGACTGTTAAGTTTATTTTCCTCTGCTTACTCGCTTATAGTAATATGCCTGAGCTCCCCCGGGGGGCTCAGGGAGACTCTATAGATGAGGTATTTTACAGTAACTGATGAATAATCTGTTACTTTACATAATATGAAGTCCACATGGAAAAGAACCTAGACGCTTATAGAAAGTTAAAGGAAAATTCTGGACTAGCACCTTTCTTTCTATAATCTGATAGATGGCAGGTTTATCACTAAATCTGCATCTGTTAAATGTCTAGGTTATACATAGAGAAATTGTTAAATACCCACCCTCACCACACACACCAACGTGTTTTTGACTTTCCAAATGTAATGTTGTTGATGAACATCAGAATCAAAATAACCTATTAGCCAAGTATGTTCACATAATAAGAATTTGGACATGGTGCATTGCTCTCATAGAAGAAAAGAAAATCCACTGTATACAGCAGATGAGAGTAGATAATATAGTAGTAGATCCTGTAACACCGGACAGATAGCTTCCACTCGATTGGCTAGTTCCACCACATACTTCAGACAGGTATGCCATAGCCTCAGTGAGTCTGAGATGATGTATTCACAAAGATTATATAACATAGGTGTCTTTGACACACTGGAATAATATTAGAACACACACACACACACACACACACACACACACACACACACACACACCGGGAGATTTGGGACAATGCTCCACACGTCCCAGACTCTTCTCCCTTTTGCCTCCAAAGCTATGGAATGAACTTCCGATTGCTGCAGACTCACTCCCAATCCTCCACCATAGTTTGAAAACTCACCTCTTCAGGTGCTAGCCCGTAGCAGATATTCTACTGTTAGACGGATTCGTTCTTAGCTTGCTTATAATTCTTGATGACTATTTCTATGTATTTGATGTATTACCATCTATTGTTCTTGCTTACTGTAAATCCCTCTGGATTAAGAGCATATGCAAAATGCCTAAATTGTAATCGTATAATACGGTAATATACAGTATTCTTTTTCATTGTCATATCAAAGCCTGCATATTGTGGAAAATTCAGATCAGGACAATGATCATAATTGTACCGTATTCGTCTAACATGTTTCAGTTTGACCTACCCTTTGTGGAGGTTCACCGAGTGAAGGCTGTGCGTTTCTCTCTCCCTCCGGGCGAGGAGGAGGATGCGGACGAGGAGTGGGCAATGAGTGGAGGGACAGGTGAACAAAACGCAGAGATCATGAGCAACAATGGATCCCAGCAGCATCTGGCAGGGGCACCGGCGGAACGAGGGGTGGGAAGCGACAAGAAGCAGCAGAAGAATGAACTGCTTTGTGGACTGTGCTGTAGAAAGTCACCCTCAGTCTCCGTGTGGAACTGTGATGGAGAGATCCTGCCTTTCACTGAGATTTCCTGCAGGTGAGGAATTGATCAAAGTACAGGGATAATAGTTTGTGCTGATATGATAATATACTAATGTCACTGTGGCCAAAGACAGGCTTGAGAGACCTAACCTCCCCCATAACTGAAAGATCACCTGGTCAATCCCCATAAATAATGACTACTGTTGATGCTGTGCTCTTGAAAGACATTAAATCACTTTCTTAAGGTTTTGTAGTTCACTGTGGAAAGAAGTGAGATCAATTGAATTGATGAAAGCACCCACTTCTATTAAACAAACCCCCTCCCCGCCCACCCTCCTCAAAAGGTCATTCGCTTCATTCAATTAATTTTTTTATAAAAGAGTCAAATCACAAAGTAGTGAAGTCAAGAAGACACTTTATGTAGAGCAGAGACCTGGCAGAAATCATTGGGAACACGACTGAGGACGAAGAAAATAGGATACATACATATTGTAGGTGCATTCTGCTGCTGTATTGGCCATAGCATCATGTAGCATTCTGCTGCTGTATTGGTCATAGCATCATGTAGCATTCTGCTGCTGTATTGGCCATAGCATCATGTAGCATTCTGCTGCTGTATTGGCCATAGCATCATGTAGCATTCTGCTGCTGTATTGGCCATAGCATCATGTCGCATTCTGCTGCTGTATTGGCCATAGCATCATGTAGCATTCTGCTGCTGTATTGGCCATAGCATCATGTAGCATTCTGCTGCTGTATTGGCCATAGCATCATGTACCATTCTGCCAGTCTTCATCAGCTTTGCTGTATTTTCTCCCTTAGGATCCATGGTCAATTGCTGCGTCTCTATGCTCGAGGCATTGAGGACAGAGCAGCTATCCAGAACTCTAGAGAGGGGACCAGGAATCGCGAAGGGACACATGTTCTTCACAACTAATGTTTGTTCAGTTCAGTTGTATAGTAAGGTCACAGTTGTGAATGATGATGGGTTAATGAGGTTTTAAGGCAAGGGAAATGCTGAATGTATCAACGCTATAACCAACCAAGCCTTCGGTTTCTGTATACAGTTATCTCTTTTGCAAAAAAGACCTCAGGTAGGTTTTAGCAACAATATAAGCAACTATTAATTGTGTTTATTTATTCTGAATGTCTGTGTTTGATGTAAATGGCTGATCCATGAGTATACGTACTAATGATATACTTTATTGTGATAATGTTTTCTACACAGAAATTGTCACTTGAATTTGATAATGTACTGTATAGTATGGTCTTTTCATCGGTCAATATATTTATGTTATGAGTGTCCAAGTCAGTGACATATTTGCACATGCTAACGGAGACCAAAAGGCTATTGAATGAAAACACTTTAAAGACCATTTTCAGTGTAGGCTGATCCATGATATACGTACTAATGATATACTTTATTGTGGTAATGTTTTCTACACAAGAATTGTCACTTGATTTGATTATGTACTGTATTGTATGGTTTTTGCGTCAGTCAATATATTTATGTTATGAGTGTCCAAGTCAGTGACATATTTGCACATGCTAAACAGAGACCAAAAAGCTATTGAATAAAAACACTTTAAAGAACATTTCTTTTAACCAAAACAGCACATCATCCAATGACAGAAATCCTGTCTATGTATCCTTGGCCACAGTAACACCCATAAGTCTATGTACGATAATCGCATGTAACACAATGTTAGCCTTTGGGCTGCAAACCTTCCTTTGCAATTTCTGGCAGGTACACAGAGCAATCACTGTGTCTGTCATTTGCTGGTTTGTGAGAGAGAGAGTGTGTGTGTGTGTGTGTGTGTGTGTGTGTGTGTGTGTGTGTGTGTGTGTGTGTGTGTGTGTGTGTGTGTGTGTGTGTGTGTGTGTGTGTGTGTGTGTGTGTGTGTGTGTGTGTGTGTGTGTGTGTGTGTGTGTGTGTGTGTGTGTGTGTGTGTGTGTGTGTGTGTGTGTGTGTGTGTGTGTGTGTGTGTGTGTGTGTGTGTGTGTGTGTGTGTGTGTGTGTGTGTGTGTGTGTGTGTGTGTGTGTGTGTGTGTGTGTGTGTGTGTGTGTGTGTGTGTGTGTGTGTGTGTGTGTGTGTGTGTGTGTGTGTGTGTGTGTGTGTGTGTGTGTGTGTGTGTGTGTGTGTGTGTGTGTGTGTGTGTGTGTGTGTGTGTGTGTGTGTGTGTGTGTGTGTGTGTGTGTGTGTGTGTGTGTGTGTGTGTGTGTGTGTGTGTGTGTGTGTGTGTGTGTGTGTGTGTGTGTGTGTGTGTGTGTGTGTGTGTGTGTGTGTGTGTGTGTGTGTGTGTGTGTGTGTGTGTGTGTGTGTGTGTGTGTGTGTGTGTGTGTGTGTGTGTGTGTGTGTGTGTGTGTGTGTGTGTGTGTGTGTGTGTGTGTGTGTGTGTGTGTGTGTGTGTGTGTGTGTGTGTGTGTGTGTGTGTGTGTGTGTGTGTGTGTGTGTGTGTGTGTGTGTGTGTGTGTGTGTGTGTGTGTGTGTGTGTGTGTGTGTGTGTGTGTGTGTGTGTGTGTGTGTGTGTGTGTGTGTGTGTGTGTGTGTGTGTGTGTGTGTGTGTGTGTGTGTGTGTGTGTGTGTGTGTGTGTGTGTGTGTGTGTGTGTGTGTGTGTGTGTGTGTGTGTGTGTGTGTGTGTGTGTGTGTGTGTGTGTGTGTGTGTGTGTGTGTGTGTGTGTGTGTGTGTGTGTGTGTGTGTGTGTGTGTGTGTGTGTGTGTGTGTGTGTGTGGACGGGGGCCCCCCCAGCTAGGCCATGTACCTGGTAGAGACAGACACGGGAAACAGTATCAGTCAGCAGCAGAGGGCTTAAAGCAGACGCAGGGCGGTCAGGGCTGACTAACTGGAATGTACACTCAACAGTCTGGTGAGGTAGTAATGATCATTGTGTGAAATCTAGTTCATGCAATACAAAGGAAACTAAATATAGATGTGTTTATAAGGTGTTCAGCAGTGTAAATTTGAGCTGAGATCCAAACTTACCTAAATTAAGTTGACTGAAACTTACCTAAATTGAGTTGACTGTTCGAGTTCCTGTCTTTTCCCAGGTGCATTCATTGATAGATATACAGTAGGCTATAGGTCGGCAGGAAACGGGGAGAGTTGGGGGAAGACACGCAGCAAAGGTTGTCGGGATCGCGACTCGAACCGGCAATGTGCTGCCAGGCTGGATTGCCAGCCTAGGTGCCCGGACCACTAGGCCATTATAAATGAATGTTGACACTAGTAAACACGGGACTGCTGAGTAGCACAGAACACAGTCCTTGGCATTAACGCGACTCCAGTGTAAACTGGAAAAGGCATTCCACTATCAGAGGGTAATGGCTGATTTATACTTGGCTGCGTGCTGTGTCGTGACCAAAAATAGCAGCTCTACAAGCTCACAACGGCTCAAATTGCGACACATTGTGAGCTTGTAGAGCGGCTATTTTCGGTGCACGACACAGGCGTTCTACTAAGACTAAATGTATACCGTGTATGTGTGTAATGTATACAGTACATATGTATAACATACACAGTACAATCCTTCATTTAACTTCCCTTAAGGGTCCATTTGTACACTAAGTGTAAAGAGCAATTCACATTCACTGTGTGACTTACACTGGTTAGGTCTCAACTCAAATGCATTTATTATAGCCCTTAAGCAGTGAGCATAAAGTAGTACAGGCACAAAAAACCCGGCAAAGTGTAATTTATTCAGCCATGCTATTTCAGACACACACTGATGGAATCAAGTTATTGCAATGATTTTACATTTCCAGAATCACACTTTGTGGATCTAAATCTTCGGGCAAAAACCAGTGAGCATGCAGTGGTAGTGCAGTGGTAGTGCGGGATAAAGCAGCAGTGAAGGATTGAAGTGAGTGATCATCATTCGCAAGTTGTAAACAAGCCTACACTTTGGTTGCATATGTGTGTATTAACAATCAAACAGTGTGGGGCTTCACCCACTTGTATCTTCCTTCGTAGTGGAATCCCACCCTCCTCACAAGGTCATCTGCTTCAATAGGACCACGGCTGACAGGACAGAGACAACAGGATACATATTGTACAGATCAGTCACAGTCACAATGAGGTGTAGGGGCGCAACAGTTAATCAAACTAATTGGTTTAATCGATTATGAAAAACGCTTAGATTTTCCAAATTACCAAAAAACTACAAGACCACAAGTTGTGATTCGACGCGCTATGAGCTTGTAGATTGGCTATTTGATACAGTTGTAGGCGATGACAAAATCGGAGTAATCAATTTAGTCGATTATAAAAAAAACAATTAGAAGTTTTTCCAGAGTAATTTGTTGATATATTCTTACATGTCAAAATAAATTATATAAAAAAACACACTTCTCGATTATTCACATAATCAAAAATCACACTGGTGTGAAGTGAGGGGCACTCTTATCGTCATACTGTACATCATCATACATCATCTCATTCCGGCCAATCACAATCAAATCTTTCATCACGTTTCCGTCTTCACTTGAATTCTGCCCTCACTTTTGTCTTCAATATGTACAAATCATCGCCAATCACAAGCCAATGTTTGGGTTTACACAAACCGGGAAAGCTGGGCATAGGAGGGGAATCGAAGCGTGGCACAATTTGCACAAACCATCCAAAATTAGTTAGAAAGATAGCCTCTTAGTGTCTTGGCTTAAAAGGGATAGTTCACTCCCAAAAACGTATTTTCTATTGTTTACGCACCCCATGCCTGGAGAGTAAACTTGAATTAGTTTTTTGTTTTTGTCGCAACTCTAAGCCAATAATTTGATGACCACACAGTGGTTCCCTATGGAGACACACAGAGTATCCTTTGTGTCTCCATATAGGGAACCACTGCTGGTCATGAAATCGTCAAAAGTCATTTTGGGGGTGAACTATATAGTCTATGTATGCCTTTAAGCCACACTTACAGTACCTTCCATTTATGTAGGGGATGGGACTTATCTTCTCTTCCTCTATTTGGTGGAGGAGAGGGGTGAGGATTCTCCAGGCCTCTCGCAGCTCATCACTGCAGGGACAGAGGGGGAGAGTCAGTTTAGTGAGAAAGTGCTAGCCTGCTAGTCTGATTTTTCACTTTTGTTTCACTTCATAATTCGCCAGAACATTTTTTTTTTCAATGGCCATGGCTAGCGATTCAGGGCTGGAGCCAGGCTAGGAAAGTGCTACAGTACATGATGGCAAAAGATACAAAGATCACTTACCTGCGAACAAAGTGCATCTGATTGCCACAGAACACATCCAGGATGAGTCTCTCATACGCATCTGGGAGCTTCACATCCTGGGGAACAGTGGTGGAAAAACTACTCAAATGTTTTACTAAAGTAAAAGTATCAATACTGCAATGTAGAAATACTCTGTTACAAGTTAAAAGTCCGGAATTAAAAATGTACTTAAAATACAAAAGTAATGGTTTAAAAATAAAGTACCAAAAGTAGGAAGTAAGCAGAATGTCCAATTGCACAACTTTTCAAATGTATAAAAAAACAGCAGATCAATAAGTTCACATTGCGTTGCGACGCATTGTGAGCTTGTAGATCGGCTATTGTCAGATGGTCAAAATGTATAGGGCTGAAGTGATTAATGTATGTTCTGTAATAATAATAATAATCTAAAGCTACAATTTGAGCCAGTTGCACCACCTTACACTAAGTTCAAACTTAGACTAGTTATATCTTAAATGGCTTGACTTAATAATTGTAGTGGAGTAAAAGTATAATAATTGCCTGAGATGTAGTGAAGTAAAATTACTGAAAATTGGAAATACCGGTACTCCAGTAAAGTACTAATACCAAAGAATTGTGGTAAATGTAGCCTACTTAATTACTTTACACCACCACTGCTGGGGAATGAGACATCCGACCCGCTGTTATTTGCATCTGCCCTTACATGAGAGCAGGTACAACACATATTATGACACAGGCGTCCTCACCTTCGTCTTTAATGTTTGTGTTACGCAATGTTCATGTTTTCACAAACACTCAAAATTGTCCATTCATTGTCAAGGGCATTTAATGTTTGTGTAGGACAAAGTTTGTGTTTGCACACACACTAAAAGCTGGACATATAGGAGGGGCTATCGCCCCTCAAAAATACCTGAACACTGGATAGCAGCTCCAAGATGTTTAGAGAGGTTTCAAGATCATCTGATCCATATACAGTAAGTCCAACATGTACAGTATATATATAATGTGACCTGGTGGGTCACAGAGTAAGAGCACATATACCATTTCAGTTCACTTCAGTTAATTTTCATTTTCGTATACTGGACACATAACGGTACATTTTGTTGATCGCCAATATGCTTTACATGGTGCTACTAAAGCATTGTGCAAGTGTCTGAAAAAGTTATAGAAGTATTTAGGATTCTAACCTCTAACCTAAGCTAGAATCCTTCTTGCAGCTGCCAGGGTTCAAATCCGACCGGATGTACTTTACTGCATGTCATTCTCCTTTTCCTGTCTCTCTGTTCACTGTATCTGAAATAAAGCAGTGAATGCCTAAAAAACTAAAACAAAAACATGACATAGCAGTAGCAAAAAAGAAAGTGTTAAATAAAACACAAACGTCTCTTGTGAGAGGGTTCACAGTGTTTGTATTGTTGTCCTTGTATATATAACGTGATTTAAACTCAATGAAAAATAAATAAATATATACATATATAAAAAAAGAACTGCAAAGGTCTCTACTTTTGCAGGAATTCTCATCTCTGTTTCTTGTAGTTCTTCCATGACTGTCTGTTCTTTTCCAAAAGCATCTCTTTACTTTGTAATTCATTCCTGATGAAGACTGAATGGGTGTAGAGGTTTGTGTTCTTAGAGATCTTCTTTGTAGTCATGTCTAGCCATGGGGCCTTTCATTTGGTAGTAAAGTTCTCTAATCTCCTGTATAATGCTGCTTAGTTCCTGGTTCCTTTTAGTGGGCTATGTGATTTGTTCTCTTGCTGTTGTCATGACTGCCAATTCCCACCTGATGCTGTGCGGGAGTCCCGACTGCTCCAGATCGTACTGCATAACTGCTACCTTGCATAACGTCTTCAGACTAGGACTTAAGTCTAAGATGTACAGATCATCTGTTGTGTATCTATATCCTCCAAAGAGGATGACACGATCTCCCACCATGCAACAGCACATATTAGTCATCCTACACGGGCCTTTCCCTCTGGGCTCAACCCTCTTCCAGGAGAATGTCTCTGGATTAAATTTCCATAGGTCGTTAAAGGTCTGGACCTGAAAAAAGTTATGGCCACCATATACATACAATTCTCCATTGAAGGCAAAGGTTGAATGACACGCACGTCTTGCTGGAGACGGTGTAGAAGGCATGTCCAGCCAGCAGTTGGTCTCTATGTCAAACATGCTCATGTCATTGTGGTGGTCGGTGTATGTCCTTTTGCCGCCATATACAAACATCTTTGTTCCGATGACGGTGGCAGAGTGACACGATGAAGCAGGTGCTGGCCTTCCTCCCGAGTTTATTAAAGACCAGACCATTGTATCAGTGTCCAGCTTGTAGATGTCATCACTTTCAGGGCGTCCTGGCCGGTTGAACCCTCCAAAGATATACATGCACTTCTCCAAGACACAGGCTGAGTGCTCGCGCCTCATCTGTGGAGCAGTCCCAGAAACCTTGGGCTTGAACCATGTGTGGGTGTCGACGTTAAACGCATAGAGCATGTTGCAGTTGTCCCCCCTGACAGTAGACTGGTTGTCATGCTCCTCTATCTCAAAATTCACCATCCCTCCCCAGAGGTAGATTATATCTTCTATCAGCACAGCTGTGTGGCTCATGCACATGGAGGGGACCTCAGGGGAACGTTCTCCACTTCCAGTAGTCAATGGTTTCAACTTCATCCACCGCAAAGACACTGTGTTGAAGACATGCACGTCCATCTGATCCCTGCCGTTCGAGTTACAGTAACCTCCAAAGGAGTAGACCTTGTGCCCCACTGCCACAGCAGCATGGTTGAATCTCTCTGGTCCTCCTTTCACACGCACCAACCATAGGAACATTGCAGACAACTACGGCGATTCAGAATAATGAAGTTCTATTGTGCACACTTCCGCTTATATTGATACGGCAACACAAACATCACATGAAGCTTGGTCATTGGCCATGAGGCACAGATCAGGGAATTGATAAGCCAACATCTGCCCAGGAAGGTTCTTTAAAAGTCCAGCTGCAGATTTGCCATTGACAATGAAAGGGGAATTCAGGTCAACTGTCCGCTAAATCTTGTCCCCACACATCTCAATATTTCAGAATTCCACTATGACGTAAATTTAACATCAAAACATTAAACTTTAAACTCCCCCCTGTCAGGTGTAAAGGAGCAACTTGGACACTCAGGCATGAAGGAAGCATGAGTTCAAGTCCGTTGCTCTCCCCTTGTCCCCCATATATGGGGACTAGGTTGGTGGAGGGTGTGTAGAGCCCAGGATCACAGTAGATGATTGACACAGGGGTGAAAAATGGGTTACAAAAATCGTGGGATAAAAAATATATAAAAATTAAAAAAACATTAAACGCCACTGACATTGAAGGAAATCGAGGAAACGATGAAATCAGCTAACCAATCACAGGCAACAGGTATTCTATTGGCCAGTATGAGATGATGCATGATGATGTATGATGATAAGAGCTGATAATTCCACTAAATATGACGTAAATTAAACATCAAAACATTAAACGCCATTGACATTGAAGGGAAAACTTACGGAATATGTAAACGAGCAAATCGGCTAACCAATCACATATTGAAGGGAGCGCTTGGCCAATAAGGGACCACCTTATGTACCTTATGTAGCAATGTCAAATGTCCGCTAACATAAATTGATGTACGATTACAAGAGCGCCCCTCATTTCACACGGGTGTGCTATACATCTATTGTGAGGTTTTCCAATTAACTGGGATATACGTAGCTGGTTACAACGGTCTCACAAGGTTATACACTGAGACGGAGCAAGATAGGAACGCCCAAAAACGTCACATCCGTTTTTTTACCGGCTGCCAATGCAACTTTTTCCAATCCTTAATCACATACGGACATTATCTATGCCGATAATATCTAACTTGCGGAGGTAACGTGCCTTGTCCACGGGCAACAGATCTTTCAACGTATGGCATTGCAAATACGTTTGATAATCGATACTCTGCGCAATATTGTTTTGGAAATGCCGCAAATTGCATCGCAGTGAACGAGAGCAAATCACAACTTACCCTGGGGGTGGTGACTCCGCCCTGAATACGCGTTGTCGTGTCAGTGTATAGGGCACAACAAGCCAACACCTCAAGTTGCTCTGTATAAGAATGTCTGCTAAACGCCTAAACTGTAAATGTGGCATCCACTGTGCAGGTATTTTTCCTTACTCTCAACTGTGCAGGAAATTTCTGAGGGACGCTATGCCCAGCTTTGTGTGTTTGTACAACGGAAATTATTTGATTGGCTGAGCATGGAATGTGATGTACGGTATAAGAGCGCCCCTCACTTCACACTAGTGTGATTTTTCCTTACTATCCACTGTGAAGGTATTTTTGAGGGGTGCTATATTCAGCTATTATTATTTCCGTCCTACACAAACATTAAATTCCCATTAACAATGAATGGAGAAGTTTACGTCATAGTGTCTGAGCAAATCGGCTTAGTGTCTATTTCTGTCCTACACAAACATTAAAGGTAGAGTAAGTGATCAAAAAACCGTAGGTTTCGTTTTTGACTGTGGGACCTAAGCCTTCGTCCAATCAGGATAGAGAGTCAAAAACGAAACCTAAGGTTTTTTGACCCCCAGGGGTTAACTGGGGACAGGGAGGAACTCCTGATATGGTCAGCACACTCTATAGTAGAGAGGATTATCACAACAAAACAAAAAAATAAGTGATATTTGAATTAAGTGAAATCACTTAGTCTACCTTTAAATGCCCATTGACAATGAATGGACAATTCTGGCCAATTTACAAAGTACATATTGAGGATAAAAAGTGAGGGCAGAAAAGTGATTGGCTGAGCACGGTGATGATAAGAGCACCCCTCACTTGACACGTGTGATTCTGCGATCGGGCTTCTTCGTGCACATGAGCATATGACTGTGGTACCTTGTATCTGCTGCGGTATGTCAGGTCCAGCTCTGTCTCCTCTGGGCTGAAGAAGACCCCAGGTTTCTTGGTCATCATCTTCAGGTAAATGGCCTCGTCAGGCTGCACTCTGACCACCAACTCGTTCCTCTGACAGTGCAAGTTAAAAATGTCCCCCGGCACGTCTGTGAACTGGAGACGCACTTCAGCCTTGCGTTCATTCAGAGCCTTCCCACAGCGCAGGATGAAAGGAACACCTGAAGAACACGGATAGATCGACAGATGGATTGGTGGTGGTGGTGAAGAAAGCAAAATACAGGAGCAGTCACAAAACAAGCCAAACATTAAGTCTAGTAAAGTAAGGATTGGATATTAAATACAGTATATTGAAAGAGAAGAAGTGTGAAACAAAATTATTACAAAAATGATAAGATGCCTGCCCATACCGTCCCATCTCTCATTCTGCACGTAGAGCACCACCGTAGCAAATGTCGGCGTACGGGAGTCATTGGGGACAGTGGGGTCGTCTAGGTAACCAAGCTTGGCCTCGCCCTCTCCATCTGGGTCTCCCACATACTGACCCAACACAACATCTGACAGCCCAACTGGAGCTATGCACTTCAACACCTTCACCTACAGCACGCACCAGCACAAGAACAGCAGAAAGACAGGAAGGACTCCGGTTACTCATCAAATCCATCACTACTAGTGATGCGCAGGTCGAACCACTGGGTCAACATGTAAAAAATGTCAAGTTTGGGGGCGCCATGCAAAAGTGCTCTAAACAAACAAAAAGGAGAGTTTAAAGATAAATATGCATTTGTTTAGATTTTTTCAGTGCTTTGCACAATTTTATCCTTGTGCTGTACAGCCTGTCGCTGTCCACTGGCAGTGGTGCTGAACCATTCACCAATCAATGCATGTAGACCTTGGTTTGTCCTTGGTTTGTCACGACTACTGATACAGTAACAGTATGGAGCCACACATGATATAAGCCATAGGCCATTATTTTGTCACGGTTCACCATCATGATGAAGGATGTCTGTGAGTATGGGACATCAGGAACATGCTGGTCTGGTCTGATTTGGACGACTATGGAGAAAAGATCCTGGCCAGAGAATTGGTTCAGAGACGACAAATAAAATCTCCAGTGCAAGGAGGTTGTGAAAGTGTGTCTGCTGACTGCTTTCAGATTCACTCATGCACACAAAGGAGGAAAAAGGTTAACTGTCTGTGCTGAGGGCAACAAAACGGTCTATAATGGTTCCGTATCTGGTGCTGACCATGCACGTCTCTGTGGCGTGCACTGTACTGTACTGTACTGTACATGCGCTCCCGGCCTGTTTTCTGTTCATCTAGGTGAGCGCACAATGCTTTCATACAATGTCGATGATAATGGGGCTTATATAACCTGATCGCCAAGTAACTGAATCAGATCGCAGGAGTATGTGTACTAAAGGAAAGATGTCTGTGTGTGTGTGTGTGTGTGTGTGTGTGTGTGTCTAAATAGTAAATTGATTGCAAAGGCAGAGTTCATGTCGAAAGTATTTTTATGTTCTCCAAATATTTGCTAGTAAAGTGTGATAATGCACTTTAAACTAGAAATGCACTCTGTCGAGCTGCCAACTTGCGCTTTGCACACAAGTTGGCCATGAATGGCCTACTTGTGCAACTTACCCCTGACTCTTGTCAACTTAAAGACAAATAAAGATGAAACCCATAAACAAACATTTAAAATAAAATAGTTAAAACTAGAACTGCACTCTGTCGAGTGCCTACTTGCTTGTTGCACACTAGTAGGCCATAAATGGCCTAAGTACTGTCGACCGCTACAATAAAGCATGATGAAATTTAGAATTTTTTGCCTTCTAGGTTGTTAATGGAATGGTCACATATTATGCCAATTATGAAAATTGCTCAACATATGCAAGTTAGCATCTCTCAGTTTCTACATGCTGGGGACCCATACTCAACATTTCTAACATAAAACTTTGGTGTACTCAACATGCCTGGGTTCACATTCTGGCAAGTGGACTATAGCACTTTGGATGTTGAATAAATATGATTTCATATGATTTTAACCCCTTGGCCCTAAATGAAAGGGCGAGGTCGCGTGAACGCATCCGCCTGGGTGACAGCAGACTGCTGGGCGAGCGCTGGCGCTTTGGCATGGGGGGGGGTCAGATCAACATATGGAATGAATTCTGTACTGGCCATATATGGAGTGTGTCTTGAGTGTACAAGGTTTGATGAGGCCAGATCACCATATGGAATGTCAGAACAGGTCAGCTCCATATATGGAAATCTAAGGGTGGCAGCGGGGGCAGTGTCTTGAGTGTATACAGGGTTTGATGAGGGCCTTAATTTTCGGGTTTGATGATGTCAGAAAGACATAATGTGCGATGTCACGAGGTGTGATGGACTGGCAACCATATATGGAGATCTAAGGGTCTCTATGATGTCACGTGGTGTCACGAGGCGTGACCATATATGGAGGTGTGATGTTACGAGGCCTGACCATATATGGAGGCGTGATATGGCCATATATTGACATTGCCATATATGGGGAAGGGCCCCTGGCGATGTCCTCTACGTCGTGACTACATATAAGTATATATATGTGTAGATCCCTGATGTCACGTGATGTCGCAAGGCATGACCATATATGGGGGCGTGACGGACCAACGGGAAATGCACGTTTTCATAGTAAATGCAACCTGCAATAACAATAACAATAATAATACTGTTGACATGTAAGAAGCTGTAAAGCTGATAAGCAGATCAGCAACACGAGTTGGAGAGCATGTGCACATGCACATGCACATGCATGCGTGTGCGCGCTGGCGCGTTGGGTGCACAAGGGTGGGATATCAACCCTGGCTAGATAAAGGGAGGGGCTAAGGTTACATAGATAGCACAGTAACACTATACAAGGAAGTGTACTTTGTACCTTCCATATTGTGTGTGTTCTTTCCGTTTCAAGTTTCCCTGGAAGTAAAGTTTGACTTGCCTTGACTTGGAATTGCTGTGTGTGCAGCACAGTCCTACCTTCTCATCCCTCACATCATCAGAGGCAGTGGAAGTTGGTTTCTCCATGGCAACCAAGGAGAGCATCTGGAGGAGATGGTTCTGCATGACGTCACTAATTCAGGTAATAAAAACAGCGGAATAAGCCCTGGAAAACTTGTACTATAAGAAGGGAACATCTTTCTGAGTTCATGTATTAAAGGGGATGGGGTCGGCATGCACTTTCTCACCGAATGATGCCAAAGTCATCAAAGTACCCGCTACGGCCCTGAGCGCCAAACGGCTCTTTGAATGTTAGGACTACACAAGCCACGTTGTTCCTGTTCCATATAGGGCCAAAGATACGGTTTCCAAACCTGGCAAAAAGAGAACAAAATATGATAATGAATGCCAGGAAACAGAGTATAGCGGTAGCAGGGCAAAGTTCATTAGGATCTGATTTTTTTTTAATGACTTGAGTATCCACTATACCTGAGCACCATGAGATTCTGTACCATCTCCTTGCCCAGGTAATGGTCTATGCGGTAGATCTGGTCTTCTGAGAACAGGGAAGACAGATGAGCTGACAGTTGGTGGGAGCTCTGGAGGTCACGGCCAAACGGCTTCTCCACAATCACTCTGTTCCAGCCTCTGGGGGATGAGAATGTAAAGTATTGCAATCCAATTCAAGTGAGATTTATGTTTAGTTATAGTATATTTAGTATTATGGCTAAAACAGCTGCTATGTTGTGGGGTAGCTGTGGAAAGCTCTAAAGCCCACCATGCACAGTGACTAGTCTCTGTCTGTCTGTCTGTCTGTCGGTTGTCTCTCTCTCTCTCATGGGGTGCTGGGTACCCCAAAATTAAAACAAAATGCCCCCAAGTTTTTGCTGTACAACTGACAACTGCATTAGTGCACTATTAGTGGCTGTACTCTTTCGTTGTTGCTCTTTACTGTGATTTTATAGAGCACATTGTGAATTAATTTAATAGTTTAATTGACAGACACTGACTGAGTCATGCAGTAGGCTTTGAGGTTTGAGCTGATGTCGTGGTAGACGCTGGGAGGCAGAGCCAGGTAGAAGAGTCGGTTGGCATCAGCACCCCTAGGCAGGGACGACAGGTGAGCGTTAAGCTGAGAGAATGACTCTGCATCATCATATCTTCCTCTCAGGTAAGAGTTCTTACTAAAGAAGGCTGAGAGAGACTCACTGTCTTCATCTGTAACCTGTGAGAGAAAGGGACAGATCCAAGTACATTAACTAACCACCACACAAACACAAAACAGTAAACAACTCAAGTTTACAAAATATTGCTTTGGGGCTCCTCTGCAGCCTATGTTAAATGGTAAATGGTAAATGGTGCATTTACCATTTACGCCTTTATCCAAGGCGCTTTACATAGATTGTGCATTACATTCACCCATTCATACACCGATGGCAGCGGAAACCATGCAAGGCACCAACTAGCACATCGGGAGCAATTAGGGGTTCAGTGTCTTGCTCAAGGACACTTCGACAGTAACTCTGGGGGAGCCCGGGTTTGAACTGGCAACCTTGCGGTTCCCATCCAGGCACTCTACCCCTGAGCCACTGCCGCCCCTATGTTAAGGTCGCATTCACACCAACATGCTATACTGCGATTAAAACGAATCCTGCTGCGTATTGTCGGAAAGTGTGCTTCGTTTGGCAAGTGTGAAGGCTCATTCTGATCCTGATGTGCATCAAAGAAACCGCATTCTATTTCGCCAATAAATGGGGGTTTCACTTCCAAGTGCACCTGACTTCGATTCACTGCAGGAGTGAATACAATCGCATCAAAACAAGGAAATTAAGCAAACAACGTGGTGGATGAATGAGGAGTAAACACAGTTAGAGACGGAGAAGGCAAATTTTAGGCAGCGTAAAGATGTCACATTGGGGTCGTTACCGTGGATAGACGTGGTCAAATGAGGAGAACGAAGCCCTCATCGAAATATGGTCAGACGAGCACATTAATCAATTGCTTAACACAGTGTACAGAATATTCTGTCTGTGCGTAAACATGGAGGGCTGTCACTGTGTGTGGGGATCTGAGTGGAGACTTTCTTCACTCATCTTGTTTAATTTAACACATGATGTTTAGCTCAGCATGATCTATAAACTGTACTGGCAGAATAATTAATTGAATTTCAATTGAAGTTACAATACTATACCCCACACACACTTTTCCCAAAGGACCCCCCTGGTAGCCGCGGCCCCCCACTTTGAAAATAAATACTTCAATCAATCAATCAAAACCTGTATGTTGCGTGAGCATGTATGTAAATATGCAGCACCACACAATAGTCAAGGCTTCAATTTGTGGCGACCTCACTGCCCTCCTACAGATTGGTCAGGGTGCTGTTCAGCCTGTCATGACCAACTGTAGGGGTTAGCAGCAGACTAGTGACAGGGACTACACTGGAGCAGAAGAAGTGGGAACTGGCATAGCATCTCCATTTTTTCTTATTGTAAACTGTTAACACACACACACACACACACACACACACACACACACACACACACACACACACACACTCACTTGGCCCACTCTTTTTCCCTCTACACCAAATCGAAAATAGACAATGCATCGAAATGCATCGCGTTGTGAGCTTACAGATCAAGGAAGTTAAGGAACTTTACCTCCATATTAGGCAGACATGCTGTCTTGATGTCCTCTACAGTCAGTTTGGATCGTGCAAAACCCACAAAGTAGGTCTCTTCTGGAAGCAGGCCATCTCTGAACAACCACCTAGAGAAAATACAGATAAATATTCATCCGAAAGCAATGATGCAAAACACCGGGCGAAGGTCAACCTGTCACGCAAGATGGCTACAGGGAACAGAAGAGAACAAAATGAAACTTTTGTCTGTCATTCAATATAATATAAAAGGTAACTTTCTCATCTTACCATAATGTGGGGTAGATCTTCTTCTTTGCAAGGTCTCCCTGAGTGATCGATAAGAAAAGCAAAAAGATAGATACATAATAAAACAAGCACTCCAGATAGTGGTGCAGGCTGTGATGTGTGCTAGTAGGAGCAGAGTCCAAAAAGTACCCTAAGTTAACCTGAAACTGAATGGTCAGTTACTGGGGGGTGTTACTGTGTTTCAACACACCGACATGATTCTGCGATTTCTGGAATGTAATGTGATTTTAATATACATTAATTATTAGTAATTGTTTTGCAGATTAACAAAGAATTAAATGGAACAAGTAAAGGGGGCATGATTTAAGAATCATAAAGTGAAAAAAGAAAACTGCATTTAGGAATTTGTGACCTGGGATTTGTGATTGGATTATGGCCAAGAACAGTGTGTAAAAAATGTCTAGCTGCCCTAAAATTATCACTCTCTTTCATCACTGGACAAAGGAATGGACAGATGCAGCACATTTCAGTCAACATGCACTCACTGGAGGTTACCACACTGAAATATTCCCCATTGAATTGCTCCCCTTTGTGGCTTTGTGCAAACTGTATAACCCATTTCTCCCGTCCTGTCCCCTTGTCACAAAGTGGACACTGTTTAACCCTCTGTTTGGAATGCAGAGCAGATGGAAAATAGGATGGAGGCACTCATCTCCTATGGGACCGAGAAGGCCAATTCAAACAAATAAATCAGTTTCCGTAAGAAAGCCATGTTAACAAACGGTAGATTATGTTTTACAGGATCATTCCCATGAGCTCCAGATAACACACATTATGGTAGGAACTACGTCAAGCATCAGCAAGTTGTAGTTCACACAGCCATAATCCTTGAATTTGAAAGGTTGTACTCACAGAGGCTCCTAGTATGATGAAGATGTGTGTGTTGGAGTGACTGGATGGTTCGTCTCCATAGAGGTCCCGCCGCAGCTGTCCAAACACCTCAGAGCGAGTCAAAGCCTCCACACTCATCTTCTTTAGGTTGTGTTGTCTCACTCGGTCCCCAGGCGGCTCTCTCCTTTCCCCCGTGGTCTAACTAACTACTACATACAAAGTATATCTGGAATTCTCAACTGTCATCATTGCATTGCAGGGGGAAAAAAACCCAGTGAGTCATTGCTGCCACCTATTGTTGTAAAGAAATAATGTCTTGGCGTCGCTCAACACTTCCTTCACTTTCTGAAAGCTTTGTTCTGTGCTGGGTGTAGAAGCAGGGTTCTCTCCCGCCACCACCATGAGTATTAACTCAAGTGTTAAGGGACAACTCCCCACAATACATTCCATCAGACCTGGTTTGACAACTCCAGGGTGGATTCTACAGCACACACTCGCACATGATTCATTTCAGTTTTGGCTGAAATGGCATGAAGGAATGGCTTCCACCACCACACCACTCCTTTGATAAACATACTGTACATTGTGCTGGAAAGGCAAATATTAACTAGTCCCACTAAGATAATATGCTTGGGCTTATTATTGTCTGAACAGCTCTTATCAGCAGATAGGCTATTGTATGTGTCATATATCAAGGTTGTGAAGTTAGGGACATTTTATATTACTTACAGGTGGCCATTGCAGGCAGGTGGACATCAAGTGAGCTTTTTCTCTGCAGTAGTCATCAGCAAGCCTGCAAACTTTGAATGTTCCATACGTTTAGACCATGCAGCAGGTACATTTGTGTATTTTATTAGCCACTTGAACACTAATGTCCCTATTCTTTCGCAAACATTGAAAACAGCCCATTTGGCCGTTTACAATATTTGCGCAAGAATCTAAGAGCTCACAACGCATCTCAACGCATTGTGAGCTTATACTGTAGATCGGCTAATTTTGGCAAAGGTATTTTATTTAGTGCAGCAACACTTGGGGGGCCTTGTATAGAGCCCAGGGGGACATAAGTCATCTAAGTACAGCATAAAGCTGACTCACACCCTGAAGGAAAATATATTGGTAGACATACCTGTACAATACTGCATGATTATCACTGATGAATGGAAACAATTTTTCTTCGTATTTAAATTGCTAAACAAATATAGTTTTACTTTTATACAATGACCATTTCACTTGAGTAGCAGTGCATAGCTTTGCTTTTTTAATTTAAAATAGACCCATGTCCCTTTGGCAATACATTCACATTTGCAATATCACTATACATTATTTTACAGTATTAGGAGACAACAAACAGCCACGTGTTGCACCTGAAAAGGCACAGCGTTGCGATCGTACATAGCAGCTCTGATTGAACATGTCCCGTTTATCCACGCAGCCAGTTCTGGCTGTCAAGTTCACATAGTCAACAGGAAGAAGAACCTGCAATGTTTCCACTGTCTTTCCTGAGATTCCATCATAAATAATGATAAAAACCAGTCCCAGGTTACCCTGAGACGGCTTTGCACAGATGGGTTCGGTTCCTCATATGTTCACACAGGTCAACCCAAAGTCCCAGAGCTCCACGTCATGCAGTCAGTCCTGTAGGCTGGAAGCAGAGCTCATTTCTCAGACCAGTGTGTGTTAGGAGAGGAACGCAGGGAGTTGTTGGTCCCTGGTGTGCAGACTGGCTGGTCAGCTGATGGACCAGTGCTGGTTCAGGTCTGTAGCGTTACAGTCATCCATCTGAACATTGCCTCCATTCAGCCCTCCTTTCCACACTACACATCTTCCACTGGCTGGGTTCTTCAGAAGCTGCTCCTGCAGCACCAGACCAGAAAAACAGATAAGTGAGTGCCAGCGTTGCACAATGAATCATGTTTAGTCAGCTTTTGTTTCGTTTTTCCATGTCCGTAATTGCACAAAACTGTACAATACTGGCCCAACTGGCATACAGAAAGTTATTTTAATTTAAACAGTGAGTTTAGTCAAAACATTATTATAAGACAATACAATTATTAGTTCCCCAAAACTAATAATTGTATTAAATATTGTTAGTAAAATACCACACATTAACATTTTAGCCACAGTTGTGCAACATTATCATTTTAGCCACAGTTGTGCAACATTATCATTTTAGCCACAGTTGTGCAGTCTTAACCCATTTTGGGCGGGAACCCCTTTTGGTGTTTTAAACATTATGTTATAATTTAGCTATTGAAAAATAGCAGATCTACAAGCTCATATCGCGCACTATGAGCTTGTAGGTCTGCTATTTTTGAATAATCGTAAAAATGTGGCGCAAATCTTTGAATATATATTCTTTCAAAGTGAATGTTTTTAAATCAGGTCAATGACAGTTTTGGAAATCCCAGACCCAGTGCTCCATCCATACCTCAGTGAAGAGCCACTCCTGCTGTGGTGACAAACTGGTACCCTTTCCCTTCAGCTGGCAGAGCTCAATCTTCAGCGGCTCCGGCGCGGGCGCCGCATGGAGACACAACTGCTTTCCAGTGTTGTGACGCAGCTCCTTGTGAGATGTGTATTCAAAGTACTGGAAGAGACAAAAGCCTGATCAGACACAATTATCGAAGAGGACATTTTTGCTTTTCATACTGAAGGCCTATTCATAGTCTGGATTTTCGGTGGTGAGCTGACCACCGCGACCACCGCGAAATAACGTTGAGCGGTGGTGAGTAAAAACAGAGAGAAGGGCTGGAGCGGTGGCGGTGGTTTGCTCTTCACCGCGGCTCGTGACGTCATGTTGTAGTTCGGTGGTCACCCCACCACTGAAAATCCAGACTACGTATGAGCCTTCAGGGGTGGGGGATGTATTGATATAATAGGTTTATTGATGGATAAGATATAGCAACCAAGTTTGGTTTGGGCAGACTAGAATGTGATTTTATGGAAGCAGATCTAAGCAGGTGGAGCTGGGGAGTCGGTGACAGTGTGTATTAAAACAGATGTATGACACAACAGCAACTGGGTGTGTAGTGTACGCCATATAGATCTGGACATTAGGGTGTGTAGATCATGATTGATCCAATCATAAATATGTGCTATTGCTTGGTCCAATCAGTTCAGTCAGGTTGATGCATTGATGATATAATACTTTATTTTCAGCTCACACTGAAAATGTGTCTTGAGACATAAAATTGCTCATTAAATGAGCCCAATAACCTAATAACACCTACTAATAACAAGGACATTTTGCTTGTTATTATAGGTGCCATATAGTGACATACAGCATTGTTTTTATATATAATTTTGTCTAATAAATGTTTTAATGAAAAACCATGTTCACATACTGTAGAAGAAGGGTTTGACATTGAGTTAGTGTACCTGGTTTCCTCCCATGTTGTGACACTGGTACATGATCAATGGTTTGCCTCCCTGGTTTGCCTCACCCACATCCAAACAGGTCTGAGATCCTGAGTTCTTCATCTGTGCATTCACACAAAAATGTAATGACATTGATGCATGCATGACCATAAGGATAAAGTGGAACACAGATTAAGAAAAAGGTGAATATGTCTTACGGCTCCAAATTTGACAGGATGCAGGTCGGGAATAAAGGCCTCTGGGTAAACCGTGTTGAGAAACCAGGTGAAGTTTTTGCACTGCAAGCTCTCTCTCAGTTTCACACGTTCGGAGATGTCACCGTACCGATTCTGTAACACCCAAAAGAAAGTACTTTGAGCTCTCAAGAGCCTGGGATTCTGGACAAACTACTAAATACAACACAGAATGCGGTCATGAAACCTTTGCTGCCTGGGGTATTATGTGTCATTAAATTAAAATCTCCTTAATTGTACAAACTAAAAACTAAGGGCATGATTTTTGCGTTCTCACTTTTTATTCTGCGCGATTGAAAACGCTGTAGTAGGTGGTGGTGACGTGCTGCCAGATACACCAGTCACACACATGCATGGAACCACTTCCGTTCTACTTCCTGTCACAGCTGTTTGTTTACATTCACCAATGCAGCGTGGTTCTACGGCTCTGCACCGTGAGCCATTACGCAACACATTTTGCGGATTCCCCCGTTTACATGGAGCGTTTCCAAAGAGTTCCACTTTGGAAGGGGTTTTCACCCCCGTTGACGCCGTTTTCTCTAGAGACCGTTGTCGTTTATTAACTTTTAACACTAATTGGTCTAAGGGGTTCTGGCAACAGGCATGGCTTCACATTAATAGGCATGTAGGCCCAGAACAGAGTCACTCAACACCATGAACCTTTGTGGATATTTTGATCATCAGGCAAGGAAGAACTGATTAACTTAACACAAATTGGGCAAAGGAGAGTGGGGGCTGTATTTTGCGTGTCTTAAGTACCAGGTCTTATTCCCTAACTTGAGTAAACTAAAGACCTGGAGGCGTGATCAATGCCATTTGGCTATTCTGAGGCGTGGGTTGTCATAAAAAGCCACTCCAGATTCAGAATATGGATTATTTTGTTAGCATTTACTTTTCCGATTAAAACAGCATGAAACCCTACCCTATTGAAACAAACCAAATGGGTGAGTATGGGTCTATGGGATGAGTATGGTAGCGTTGGTGGAGTTATGTACTCCGAGTGTAATATTCCTAGTTTGTTTTTCTTTTGAAACTGTAGTTTGGCAAGAGCTTTTATCATTACTATCCGATTACTGACCTCACTGGCCATTTTGGCAGCAGCCTGGTTGCGGCGGTAGAAGATATTCTTATAGTCATCCATCCAGACCTCAGCCAGCCGCACCTGGTTGCGCGTGATGACCTCTGTGCCCTTGGGGAAGGTGTGGGGGCTCTTGGTACGGAAGACATGACCCACCACAGAACAAGGAAGTATTTCTAATTGACCCCCACACTGCCACACCTGACGATGAGATAGGCAAAGACAACAATGATGAGATGACAAGACTAATTATCAACAAAAGATTTCAAGATGTATTCATTCATTTACAGTATTATATTCATTTATATTATTAATAATATTATTTCACGGACCGACTGTATTGTTGAACTGTATGCTATGATTTTTAAGTGGTGCAACCACTTAAAAAAAATAGATCAGCAATGTCTGTCTCTATACAGTATACTGTATGTCTGTCTGGTTAGGTTTTTTTTTTTACACTTGTATGTGTTTCTGCATTAATTGTTTATGGCACAATTAGGCACATGCTGCTTTCACACGGGCAGATGCAAAGATACAATCGACAATTTTTCATTTTCAATGGAAGCCAGCGACACGAAGATACAAAGATATATCCGACATTTGTAGCTGCTGCAAAGGCTACAACAGCTACAAAGCTACAAAAAATGTAGCTGGTTCCAACTTCAGCTAGATGTATCTTTGCATCTGCCAGTGTGAACGCATCAACAAGCTATATTGATTAATGTGAAACTAAATGGAATCTTGACCACGAGTGCAGAAAGTGAGACTGACCCTAAATGACATCTCCACATTCTCACCACCCCAGATCTCCATCTTGTCGTCATAAGTTCCAATGTGTTCAAAATACTTCTTGGAGATGGAAAAGAGACCACCAGCGAAGGTAGGGGTTCTGAGAAGAGAAAAGCATCATCAGACATTAAAATCAGAAGATCATTTAAAAAAGGGGGAACATCATCAGGTCACATAATAATGAACCCCCTTCTTAACTTACTTGACGGGGTAGGTTTCATCCTTGCGTTCCTTCTTCGCATAATCAGGGATCGCCTCCCACCCAAAGGTCAGACTCCAGTCGAAGTTGCCACGGTTGAAGGCGTGGCCGTTGACCACGGGCTTGTTGAAATTAAAGGTGTTGAGGTCAATAGAGGTGATCTCTGGACTGACCACTGCAGTGGGCTCCTCCACGATACGAGCCAGCAGGGGCTCCAGCCAGCCATGGAAACATTCACCTGGGTAGAGGAACAGCATATAGTTAGTACATGACTTCGTATCTTCTAACCCTAACTCCATATCAAGTTTAGAGACTGTGAAAACAGGTGTACAGCTACAACATCTCACAGTTTGCCTCTGGCGCAAGGCCAACAAACTGCATAACATGCCACCTGATTGTATGAATACTAGTATAATACCCATTGTCAGAATGTAGGGCAGTACCCATTATCAACACGTACCCATTATCAACACACACACACACACACACACACACACACACACACACACACACACACACACACACACACACACACACACACACACACACACACACACACACACACACACACACACACACACACACACACACACACACAAATTATTATTTGTTCGCCGTTATCTATTCTAGAAGGATGTAAGAGCAAGGTCATAGAATGTCTGCGCAGACAAGCTTGTTGGAATTCAATTGATTTATTCTGCAATTAAAATACCATAAGAGAGAAATGAGAGGATGCAAGACTGGGGGAAAATGTCTTAAAGCTAAGGGACAATATAATATACAGGTATTCTGTTTTCGTACAGCATCTGTTCTCCCTCGCCTTTAACTGCACCTGATTTACCAGTTTATTGATTTCCTGCTCTGTGCTATTGTATGCTCAGTTTTATATTTTATTGTCTCTTTTCATTGTTTTATATTGCTATGCTCTACTTCACAAGTGTAAATAATGTATTTTTTGTTGTTTTTGTTATTTTCCATACGTTATTTTTTACCATTGAGCTAATAGAGTCAGCCTGCTTGCTCTGGGGATAAATGTAATCTTGTGTCTCAATCTCAAGGTACAACTCCAGTCTCCCACACCGTTGGTTACTTGGTGTCAGATCCTGCGTCTATAGGTGAGACATGGCTTTGACACCATCTAAATGTCTCAATAGAAGAGCAGGGAGACAAAATACGACCACCCCAATTGTATAAATTATATCGTATAAACATAATCTAACATACCGATTGGACTAAATTACGTTTAAGTTACATAGTAAGACTTTAAGTTAGAATTTAAAAGACGTTTTTAGGCCCGGGCCAACGGCGTGGTGGTCCGGGCACCCTAGGCTGCAATGCCAGCCTGACAGCGTGTCACGGGTTCGAGTCCCGATCCCGACGACCTTTGCTGCGTGTCACTCCCCATTTCCTGTCAGTCTATACTGTCCTGTCAGTAAAGGCATAAAAGACGTTTTTAGAATCGGCCTCTGGTGTAAATGGGTTAAACATGGAATTAGTTAAAATACTTTGAAACTATTTTTTTAAATACTTTCAAACTAATCCTAAATATATATTACTAAATAAGTCAAGGATTGGCTTGTGTGTGTGTGTGTGTGTGTGGTATAAAGGTTTCCTCACAGTGTGCATCCAGGAAGGTAAGGGTTTCCCCCTGAGCCACGCTGGCCCCCAGCAGCCTGGCTGTGATCAGGCCCTTCCTCTCCGCCTGCCTCACCACGCGGACTATCTTGTACTGATGAAGGAACACCTCCAGTTGTTCCTTCAGGTGCTCTGCAGGGGGAAACAAGCATCGTTAGCAACATTCACATTCAGATTCCTTCATTTGCCATTGTGTAAAACACATAGGAACTTGTTTTGACATTTGCGTGTGTGCATTCCATATTCCTTTTTTCACATATAACAAATAAATACGAACACAAATGTTGTGGGGGAATATATATTCAATTATTACATAATTGCAATTATTTGAGATAATCGCAATTTCTTTTGCATAATCGTCAATCGTTTTCCTGTTGAAAGATCCATACATTTTCAAACATTTTTCTGAAATAGCAGAAATAGCAGATCTACAAGCTTACAACACGTGTCGTAAGCATGTAGATCAACTATTTCCACTATTTTGTATGTTTTTTGTAAAAGCTAAATATATAAGAAATTATTTAATGTGTCAGTGATTTCTTTGTATATATTATTTGTCATATAATCTGCCCTGTGCCATTTGTGTTTACGAAGCGTCGAAGCCTAAAAGGCAAACAGAAATACAAATTGTGACGTTTCAATGTTCAATGCAAAAAATACAATTGAATCATTAATTGCAATTATTTGTGTGAAAATTAATCAACTTAAATTTCTAATCGTGACAGCCCTAAATATGAGCCGAGCAAAACAGTGTTCATTTCGTGGACTACACTATGACACAAAAAATTACTTCTAATCTAACTAAAATATGTCAAAATGGAATTTAATTCAAAAGGCTATGACTAAAACTAAATCGTGGTTCGAAAGGTTAATCAGTAATGAATAACTTGTCTGATAGCATACTGCTTTGACTCATCTCTTTGAACACTCACTAATTTAAATGAATTACAGTTAAGTGGATGTAGGCCATTGTACTAGGACTCATTGTGTTACATTGTTTATTTAAAGTATATTGCACAATTCCATTCCAGTGCTTTGTAAGTGAATATTTAATTATATTCTATATTTAATAAATACCCTTTGTTCTGTGTTTTTCAATTTTCTTCTTCACAGAAAAATAGTAGATCTACTAACTCACATGTTGTATGGCCAATTATTATTAGTTAGGTCGCATTCACACGCGAAAGCTTTACTGCGATTAAAACGAATCCTGCTGCGCATTATTGGAAAGTGCGCTTCGTTTGGCAGGTGTGCTCAATCGAATCCTAATGCGCACCAAAGAACCGCATTCTACTCTGCCAAATGTGAATGCAATCGCATTAAACATAGGGAGTGAATGTACCATTGTGGGATGAAGAAGTTTCACACGAGAAAGAGGGAGAAGGCATTACGCAGCGTAAAGATGTCCCGTGGACACGCGTGGTCTAATGAAGAGATAGAAGCCCTTATTGCAATATGGCCAGACCATCATAGGCTTATGCTGAAGGTTACACACACGAACAATGCAGTGTGCAGGATATATAGCAAGTGAATGGAGGCGATTAGGTTCCATCGCACATTTGCAGGTTGCATAAAGTGTTTGCGCTCGTAGTACAGACCGGGAATCCTGACGGGCAGCTCCGCTGATCTGGAGTCAGATAAAAGTGGTATATGTGTTTGTGTAGTAGAGTGTAGACAGTGTAGGCTACTCCTATTAACCTACCAGGTTTATTAATGTATGGAGGCTTTAGTAGGCTAGCCGCTACTTTATAAAACAAGTTGGTAAAGTTGTAGACATCCGTTATTGCGCACACACACGCGCGCACGCACACACAACCATCACTTTACGTCCTAAAGTCCTGTTCACTGTGTAGTGTAGTGTATGAATTGAACACATTGATAAAAGGTCCCTGCTGCGGATGACAGCGCAGTGTGGAAGCAAATTAAATAATGCAACTTCTCCACCCATTCGCATCAAGTCTACCGAATTAGAGGTGTGCATGCGACCTTAGTTAGAGTGTGTGTCCTACCAGCAATGCTAGCATCATCCACCAAGATGATCTCTGTAAGCAAGACAGCAGGAGACGTGTGCAGGACACTTAGGACTGTCCTGAGCAGGGTGGACCAGGCCTCGTTGTGGAACACGATGATGACACTGGTGGTCGGCAGAGGAGGACAGCGCCGGAACTTGTGCTCCACACACCTGTGCAAAGAAGTCAAAGCATGTCAAAATACTTGCGCACACATTATATGGAGGGAAATTACACAGCCCTTGGCAGCTCACTTTGGTTGGGGAATACCATGAATAAAGAACCAGCGTGTGTGTGTGTTTTTATAATAAAGAACAGAGATACAATACAGACGCACACCCACAGGCATTAAAGCAAAACAAATGTCACAACTGAAAGGTTTTGTTAGGTTAGGCAAAGCCCCAATCTGTGACCCATTCTTACAGTCCAATCGTAACAAATGTACTGACACACACGATAAATGCATTTTATATATGTGATGTATTCCCATGCTTTTTTGTTCTTGCCTAATGTAAATCGCTCTGGATTAAGAGCGTCTGCTAAATGCCTAAATTGTGTACACACACACACACACACACACACACACACACACACACACACACACACTCTCTCTCTCTATCTCTCTCTCTCTCTCTCACTTCCAGCCAGCCACTGCAGCTGGCCCATCAAACTACAGTATGTGTAATAGCCAACCATTGTTTGCATTAGGCTTATGGGTGGCATGCTCTCACTATCTATTTTTAGACAAATAAAGCACAGCCCTAAGCGTAAACAATTCCCCCGTGAAGAAAAGCAGTTTAAAAGCTATTCACAGAACAAATAACTGTCAAGTGCATTAAAACTCTCTCAGTTGGGAGATAAAGGAACATTAACAGTAGTAAGTTTCAACTGATAAGCTTACATCCTGATCAGGAGAGCCTGGAGTAGGATACAGTAGGCAGCTATATTCCCATTTTATCACAACACTGATACAAATATATACTCTTACTCTACAGGCCGGGTGTCGTCGCCAAGGCTGCGGCTCAGGGAGATGCGGTCACTGACAAACTGGTTGAAACAGTGTCGGGTCATGCCCTCTTCTTTCTCCTTCTCCTCCTCTGGGGTCATATTTTCCTTGTTAAACGCCTTGCCGTCGGCGCCAGGAGCCTGGGGGTCCTGCGGGGGCCTCTCCAGGGCGGGCTTTAGCTCAGCACGGCTGTAGAACCCAGAGCGGCACGTGCTGTTTTCGGTGGGGATCAGCTCTGGAGACGGCGGGGGAGCTGGTGGAATGATCTGGTTCTGGATTAAGCCCAGGTTGTTGACGGCATCTCGCACCATGACAATGACCTGGTCCTTCTTGACCACCAGCTCCTGGAACCAGGGGTCCTGTGCCGACTGCTGGCCCACGTCTCTCTGGAGAGCCAACAGGGTCACCATGAACACAGTCCCTCCCAGGAGAACGAGCTTCAGCAGGGAGAAACGCCGGCGCAGTAAGAAACGCATGGCGCTAGATGGATGTCACACTCCAACCTAGATAGATAACATGGCACAAATACAACAATTAAACTATAACAACCTGGTCATGATGTAAAAGGGCTTGTCACCCAAAGGTTTGAAAAGGCTCTCTCTTTGAAAGCCCTTTTCTCTCAAAATCCAAAACACACATAAATCTTACTTGTGTTTTATCTGCCAAACAGCAGGTATTCCTTTGATTAACACAACACACTGGTCTGAAGAAATCCTTTAAATCTCGTCTTGTTTATCTTCAAGTGTCATAGCAGCCGGCTGCCTAACCGGCAGTCCTTCTATGCTCCTCCTATCCTTTCTTCTCTGTGCAGTCCCAAAGGGCAGACAGGGAGGGCAAGGAGAAGTAGAGAGTGTGAACAAACAGAGCACACCTTCTGGCAAATACCTGAAGCCACACGCCCCCTCCCCCAGGTACACTATACAGTGTACACAGCCCTCCAGGAGTCAAGACCCACGTGGCAACAGGTAGTACTGGCCAGGTGGCTCAAGGTACAACTCCCACACGGGCGGTTACTGATTGACACGTGACGTCTCCCAGAAACACCTGTTAGCACACGTATCCAGATACCACAGTAACAAAGGCGGTCATCCCCCCTAACAGGAAATATGCCGGATATATACAGGCCTAACTTGATTCTTGTTCTGACACACAATAGGGGACATTTTCCCAGGCTGGTACTGCATGTGGAATGAGATATCTAGTCTATCGAGGGCATCCGCAAAGTCCTTAGTTGATCACTGTTCATACTAGAGTCACTCTTACTAGGTCATAATTAATTCACTCTGGTCTCAAACCAGCCTCATTCATATTTGATTCAAGGAGACAATCTTTTAGTGACAGTGACAGGCAGCAGCGACTGCAAACCGCCCTCTTTGTACTATAGTGGAATGACATATGTACTACTTGGACTGTTGGACAACCAGTTTGTCAAGTTTGCTGTCAACACATGGAAATGTGTTGAAAGATAAGACTTTCATTCATGCCAGACATTTTAACATTTTAATGCTAATTAGTGACATGATGCTTAAGATTTGATGCTTGTCACATACATTTATAAAGGTACTAACAGATACAAAATAAATAGCAACATTTCAGCATAGAACAAATGATAATGATAATAATAATGAAACAGCTGGTTTGCTGTGATCCCTTAATTGACTTGCTAAGGGGAAGATAACTTACTGTAACACATCAGAAAATGGGCTGATCTATATCTCACATATTCCAAACCTTATTTTCAAGTTCACTGGTTAAAAAAAACATTTATAAAAGCCCAAACATAGAGTAAACATAACAAAAAATAGTCTGGGTACGTTTAACACACAGAACGTTCAGTTGCACGTCACGGGCGTCGTGCCAAAAAGAAACAGGAAGGTTGACAAAATATCAGGAAGTTATTAAATCCATTCAGTGCATCATTACATAATCCCAATTTAAACAGACATGAATGTTGAATATATATATATTTTTAAGTGGTGTATAATATGCGCTAAAGTAAGTCTAATATTACCGAGAGAGTATTAAAGAAATAGTCAATCTACCAAACAAATGACAGCGCATCCGTGTCATCATCCGCCATCCGGGCAAGTGTGTTTTTTTTTACTACAAATGATTGAATATGTGTACTGGCTGGCAGCACACCAACTTACCTCAAATAAACTCCGATATTTGATGATGTCAATGGCTCCAGGGTTAATATCTGTTTGAGACTGGAGAAACGAATCAAGCATTTACTTTATCGAAGTCGTTTCGTTAATGCGAGAGTGAGTGAGTGAGTGAGAGAGAGAGAGAGAAAGAGAGAGAGAGAGAGAGAGAGAGAGAGAGAGCTACAGTACGAATGATAGACAGTACACACTTCTCCTTTGAACGTAACAGGTGCCATGCCGTTCACATGATTAGATGGATGGAGTCCCCCTGGTGGCAGTGCTGCTGAAGCACTGTTTCTCAACCAGTGGTCCACGACCCACTGAGTGGTCCATGGCATAATTACAGTGGTCCATGGGAAAATGTTTCAATTAATACTATTGTACTGTTAAATGCATCAAAACATGTTCAAAGGACAACTTTAGTTTTTTTCAACCAAGGTTCATGTTTTAGGTTGTTATTAGAGAAAGTAAAAGATAAGTGTTTTTTTCATTTGCTGCTTTCTTTCGTTTTGGGGATTTTTGCTGTTTTTGACAGGGGGTGGGGGCATTCGAGCATGGGGATAAATATGTATTATTTTGACAACATTTTATAGCGATTTTATTTATTTATTATTTACTATAGTCCTACTAGACCCCAAGAAATTACATCTGGCCACAAAAGATCACAGGATCTACTGAATGTGAAGGTAGCATAGCCGCAATTTGCAACTCTAGATTTTTGAGTGGTGCAACCACTCCTACAACCAGCAATGTCCGTGTACACCTATGTATGTATGTATGTGGCATGTGGTCATGAGCACGAGTATATGACTATAGGGTACCAGTAGGGGGCGCCAGAAACAGAGAGGGATAGTGCTGCAATGTTGCCTGCTAATGAGAGAGAGAGAGAGAGAGAGAGAGAGAGAGAGGTGGGGGGGGGGGGGGAGCTGCACCACTCAGTTCACACGGGTGTGATTTTTTATAATGGGATGAATCTAGAGTTGCAATACCCATTGACTCCCCATTCATCCAATTTGCGTTTGCGATCCGCTTACGACGTTAAACTCACCAACATTGCAGCTGTAGGGCAAACTTGAATTATCCTTTCAATCTGCCAAGCTTTTGTTTCAGAAAAATCCACCGTAGACATATGAGCTACAAAATTTCTGTCAGGTGATTCTCTTTTTAAGTGTTGGAGTTTGGAAGCACTCGTTTTTAAGGGGTTGCGCTGCTGTCTCCTGTATTATGTGCAAATGCGAAACAGATGGCACGCAGGGCCGTTCAGTGATCTTACAAACTCCAACACTTTATAGAAAAAATCACACCCGTGTGAACTGAGTGGTGCAATGAGTGGGGAGTCAATGGAGGGTATTGTAACTCTAGATTCCTCACATTATTTAAAAAGAGTTGCAAATTGCAGCTATAGCCTACTGGGGGGAAGCCTTATGTGTGTTGTAGGCTCAATATGTCAGTTTGACACATTCAGTAGATCCTATGATCTTTTGTGGCCAGATGTAATTTCTTGGGGTCTAGCAGGACTATAAAAGAAATCGCTGAAAAACACTAATCTTTTACTTTCTCTAATAACAAACTAAAACATGGACCTTGGTTGAAAAAAAAAACTAAAGTTGTCCTTAAATGTGCTTCATAAGTATCACATTTAAGAGTCTTTTTGAACTATTTTGGGGGACGAAAGCTTGAAATGAACTATTGACAGTGCTGGTGCTTTGGCATGGGGGTCAGATCAACATATGGAATGTCAGAACAGGAAGGACAGGTTTGGAAGGATCAACATATGGAATGTCAGAACAGGAAGGACAGGTTGGGAAGGATCAACATATGGAATGTCAGAACAGGTTAGCTCTGGTCCATAGCCCTAATGCATTATTAGAGCTATGGACCAGAGCCAAAAACAAGGGTTTTAGGTTTGAGGTCAGATGTAGATTTGCTGGCTGGCTAACCTCGCCTCACCAGGCTTTCCCCCACCTCGGAGGAAAGCCTGGTCTCTGTTTCAAAAGTCTGTATGATCCGGGCGGGAGCGGATGATATCGTTACGTCATGTTGTAGTATTGTTTTGTAGTCGACAGACAGGAGGCGGCGGCAACTTCCTTTTCCCTCTCAGATTTTATTGAGAGGGAAAGGGAAGTTGCCGCCGCCTGTTGTTCCTGTCTGTCGATGGTGCCCAGGCTACTGGCTGGCTCCATATATGCAGATATGGAGATCTAAGGGTCTCCATGATGTCACGTGATGTCACAAGATGTCACGAGGCATGACCATATATGGAGGCGTGATGTCACGTGGCATGACCATATAAGGAGGCGTGGGTGACTAACTACCTAACGGACGGATGGACGGACGGCAGGATAGTAAATGCGACCTACAGTCGCAATTACTGTTGGAAATGGGGGGCTGAAATATGCTAGCGGTCCAGAGCTCAGAAAACCAGAGAACCTCTGCTATAAAATCAAGGTACAGTAAAGCACAAGGCAGCATATCCAGCTGTATTTGCATTTAGGCCTACGGCACTTTGCTGTCCATGTTAGGATAGGCCTATATTCCTCAACTATCATAGTAATTATGCACAGAATTCATATGGTTTAATTAATGTTCAGCATAGAGTGCGGTAAGTTAACATGTACCCGTTACCTCAACAGAAATCCATTATTCATGCAAAAGCAATTAAATACTCTCTCCAGTATCACCGTCGTGAAACCGTACACTGGTTTATTCAGAAAATGGAGAAGCAGTCTGGCTCTGGCTTGGTAGTGTCTCCAGTTACTGCCACTGGTAGAAATCTTGATTGCAGACTGTTGATTGACGTGAAATCTAAATTAAAATCAAGAAAAATAAGCAAGGTATATAGCAGGGGTGAGGGGTGACCAGTAGATCACAAAGGTAGACCACATGACATAATATATATCATTTAAATAAAATATAAAAACTATTTTTGGCATCTGCCACTTGAATTAAAGTGACTTGATTGACATTAAAAAGGGTATGTCAGTTCGACATACTTTATTTCCCAAGTGCGTTTGTCTAATATGTAACTACAGAGCCCCCATTCTTATTCCAAAGCCCCATCGGATACACTTTTTCAACTATTATTTCAGCAATGGGATAATATTTGTTCGGTGGGTAGATCTTGTTCAGTTGGTCATTTTGAAAGTAGCTCTCAAGTCAAAAAAGTGTGGGCACCCCTGGGTACAGTATAGGCTAAGCAACATAGGCTATAAGAGTTAATACCAGTAAGACGCCCTGAGGGCAAGGTCGCGTGCATGCATCCGCCTGACTCCTGAGTGACGGCACACTGCGAGTGCTGGCGCTTCGGCATGTGGGGTCAGGTCAACATATGGAATGAATTATGTACTTTACAGGGTTTGATGAGGTCAGATCAACATATGGAATGTCAGAACAGGAAGGACAGGTGGGGAAGGGTCAACATATGGAATGTCAAAACAGGTCAACTCCATATATGGAGATCTAAGGGTTTGATGTTTGAGGTCAGATAGAGTTGCTGGCTGGCTCCATATATGCAGATCTAGGTCAGGGATACTCAAATAGATTTACCTGTGGGCCACATTACAAAAATGGCAAGGGGCCAGGGGCCAGTAGATAAAATTACGACATTAATGATACTTGATAACTTCTCTCTTTCAATTGCTTTATTTTCGCAAAATGTATCAAAGTACAATGTGCATGCACACAATATGTAAATAAATAAATGTGTTACATTTTCTTGCATAAACACAAAGAGCTGTTTCCATAACTGCACAAATTATTGCACATAACATGAGTAGCTGTTATAACATAATAACATAACATGAGTAGCTCTTTGCCTGCCTGCCTGCCTGTCTGTCTGTCCATGAGTAGTTATTTGTCTGTCTGTCAATGAGTAGCTGTCTTACTGTCTGCCTGTCTATGAGTAGCTGTCTGCCTGCCTGTCTATGAGTAGCTGTCTGTCTGCCTGCCTGTCCAATTGTCCATGAGTAGCTGTCTGTCTGCCTGTCTGAGTAGCTGTCTGACTGCCTGCCTGTCCAATTCTCCATGAGTAGCTGTCTGTCTGTCTGCCTGTCTATGAGTAGCTGTCTGCCTGCCTGCCAGCCAGCAAGTTGGTTAACAGAAAATAAATTGTTATGGCTGAGTAAAATAAAATACAATAAACACAATTTGCCTGAAAATAGATTACCCAGCTATGACCTTTTTCATGAAAAAAAATGAGTAGTGATATGGCTGACTGAGTAATATAAAACAATCTACCTGAAAATAGATAGCTATAAGTGAAGAGCAATTTCCGCAATTTCCATTTCCGCAATTTCCTCAATTTCCATTTCCACCATTTCCGCAATTTCCATTTCCGCATTTCCATTTCCACCATTTCCGCAATTTCCATTTCCGCAATTTCCGCAATTTCCATTTCCAACTATTAATGGCAGCTGGGTTTCATCATTCAAATTAAATAGAATTCTGTCCGTTTAGCTATAAAATTATGTCAGGGAATAGGGATACACAGTATATGTCTTTCATTTGCATTGCATCTCCCCCCCCCCCCCCCCCAAGCTTTTATTTTCGTTCGAGTAATAGTACAACTCTAATAGTATTACTTATAATAATGTAATTAAAGATAACTTCATTCAGATTTATTTATTTTTATTTCATTTTCCAGATTCTTTTTTCTTCTTTTTTTTAGATTTTCATTGGTGGGCCAGTCATAATGGTCCCGCGGGCCTGAGGTTGAGTATCACTGATCTAGGTGATTGATCCAGTCTTCTCCATGTATGGTTATCCATGGTTAGATGAGGTCAGTGTTGTGATTTCTATATATGGAGATAGCATATATGGTGGTGTGTCACGAGGCGTGACCATAAATGGAGGTGTGATGTCACAAGGCGTGAACATATATGGATGCATGATGTGACGAGGTGTGACCATATATGGAGGCGTGAAAAAAAACCACACACACACAGACGGGAAATGTGCGATTTCATAGTTAACTGCAACCTTTGGTCGCAATGACTAGATACATCAGGATTAATGCAAAACAGCCATTTATTGATTTTATTTTATCCGAGGGAAAAATCAAATCAGCAGAGTAAAGCCTAATGTACTCCCTGAATTTTGGCAAGCAACACCATCATACTGCAAAGCATAAATTAGGCTTAAAAAGTCTTCTAATTCTGCCAATAGTCTTTTTAATGGACAGTGAAACAATACTTTATTGTTGGCCTTTCATTTTGAAGACAGTAACAGACAATTAGCAGCCTGTGGGCCTCCTGAGTACGAGGCAGCATTTGGCTCAGGCTGAGAGAGAAAAAGAGGCTAACAAATGAGCATAATTCCACCATGAGCCGCCATTTCTTCTATGTAGTGTCAAAGCGTCAAAGGTCATCCAAATGTAAAAACACATACCTAAAACAAACCTGAAACCAGATCAGTATGTCCTCTTTTCGTCACATAATACAGTGATTCAGATCCTCTGCCAGTGACATTGGCAATAAAATGAGTGGTTTTCTCCAACAGCAGTGTCATTAAGGGCATGGATGTTTTTACCTTACATTCATTAGATTAGCACTTCAAAACACTAGCTTGGGTTTGATACATGTGCCAGATCCTACCAAATACTATAAAATACTGATGTCTACTGTTGCCATTATTGGTGCTATACGCACCTGGACCTTGGAATTGCATGACCTCAAGGCAATGCTCGTGAACAGAACCCAGATACTTCCTATAGTTTATCCTTGACCCAGTGTTTATCACCTGGACAACCAGGCTATGCTCACATTTTGTAACACAATCCAGGAACATAACAAAAACAAAGATCAGGCTTTTAGTTACCTAGGATGGAATGAATAAAATCAGAATATCACAGTCCAATAAAAGGCATAGTACACATAATTCTTCCTCAATCAACTGACAAATCAGACCGTATTGTTACAAATCAGGAATGGACACAACTCCAAAGTATAATATAAAACATGCCTTGCAGCAATCGGTTTGGCAAGAAAGCATTTGTCATACCGTTTCATAAAAACCTCACAGTGAAAGGTTATAACCCCTCATATGACAAAGAACAGCATTTCTGTAATCACACACACACACACACACACACACACACACACACACACACACACACACACACACACACACACACACACACACACACACACACACACACACACACACACACACACACACACACACACACACACACACACACACACACGCACACGCACCTGACAGAAACAATCTTTCTTTAGTACCATGGTACTAATGCAACTGTTTTCCTTCATTTCAAAAACTTCCATGTACCAAAAACACATACGTAGGCCAGGATCAACTGTCAGGAGAGTGAATTCAAGACTAGAGGACCTGATAAGAACACATTAATCCTAGCCAAGACGGCTGTGTATGCTTGTTTTCCTTCATGAATATATCCCGTCCAAAACAAAAGAAGCGGTTGCACTGCATCAACGACAGTGAAGTTACCATGGCCTTTTGTTTTCAAAAGTTAAAAACTGATGATAATAATACTAATAATAAATAAAGATAGCTGTTCAATCCTGAAGACATTTTTAAACATGATCGCCAGACGTGTCTAGTGGTGTGTTTCATATCAAAACAATTTGTTCTTTGGTCATCTTCATACATCACCTTTCTCCTTGCATATTGTCACATATGTCCCATAGTGTTACAAGGTCAAATGAAACCTTCTCCAGAAAAAAATAAATAATGTATCTGGATGACGTACTTGTACCGTACTGTGTAGCTTACAAACCTAACCAGTCACTTCCTTCTAAGGCAACTGATTTCTCAAGCAGCTTGGAGGGTGAGTGGGAGGGGGGCCTTCAAAGAACCTAGAACAAGCTTCCCGTGAGTGGTGTATGTGTGTGTGTGTGTGTGTGTGTGTGTGTGTGTGTGTGTGCGTGTGTGCGTGTGTGCGTGTGCGTGTGTGTGTGTGTGCGTGTGTGTGTGTGCGCGAGCGCGTGCGCACACGCTTATCTGAGTACACAAGAGCACACAGACGGGCCAAGCGTGTCCCATCTCAGCCACGGTGTCTGTCTGTCCCCCCAGAGTGTATTGCAGCGTGCTTCAGTGCTCGTCACTGAGCTGCGGACCGTCTCTGAAGCGTCTCCCTGGACTCTTCTTCTCAGTGCAGTGTGTGCGAGTCCCAATGCGGCCAGTCTGGTCGGCTGAGCTGTTCTTTTAACTGCCCGGGGGGCCGCTTGTGAGGAAATAGGTGGTCATCTCTCCTTTGCCCTTCACTTTGACGAGGCCTCGACAGTCCAGCTGGTAGCCGTTGTTGGCCAGCACGTGGTACAGGTCCGTGGTCACCTGGGTTGAGGTCAAAGACACTTGATATCTAGGCCATGAAAGAGACACTCTTGTGCTTTACAATGACAGCAGGAAGCAATGTATTTGTCCAAGCTAGCTGCAGACATGCAGGCTTTTCCTCTGTGTCAATGGCAATCTGTGACAGATTGCATGAAAAGTGGTGTTTGAAATGTCAAATATATATTATGCAAAATATATGCAGAAATTACACTTGAGTGGTTGTGTACAGGCCTGCCCGTTCTGTACTGGGCTAGCACCATTCTGATCTGCAGTAACACAGTGAACAGCAGATGGCAGCACTGCTCTTATTTAGAGTTTCCATGAAACCAATTCAGCCATTTGTTTTCAAATTTTAAAACAGAATGTGACTGTGTGGGGATATTTCTTTTTGCAAATCTATAAAGTAGGTGGTCATTGATCATAAATGTCGATTTTACTTAAAAGTATGTCATTTGCACATAGTGGGTCATAATTACCTCTCCTACAATTAAAACAATGCTGCTTACTACTATGAATACTAATAGTGTAATCATAGTCTTATTAAACAACGTGCTTTAAATACAGTATAAGGATGGCATCGACGCGCGCTATACCTGGATGCAGTCTGGTACTCCTGTGCTGTCCATCCTGCTGGCCACATTCACCGTGTTCCCCCAAATATCATACTGAGGTTTCCTGGCTCCAATCACTCCTGCCACCACTGGCCCCATGTTCAGCCCTGACGAGGGATTAAGGGATGAAACCATTCAAAAATGCACAGCCTGGTTCGCTACAATACAGAGGTGTCAGTTCAGTACCTTTTCCGTACAGCAAAAAAAGTAGAATGGCCAGAGAAATGTCCTTGATTATTTAGTTAGTTGGTAAGGTACCAAGATCATAAAAACAAAGTGTGATCTTTCAAGAATATGACAATGTTGGAGCTATACCTGACCGATCTTCTGGGGTGTCTTCTTAGCAGCATACATGTTTTTAGTTTTATTAAACAGCTCCTTATAAAAATTATGTGTGGTATTGTAGTAGTAGTAGTTCTGTTTTTAATGAGCTTGCAAAGGACCAGTGTTACAAGGCTCAATTACGTTAATCATGTTTCTAAAGCCTGTGTTTTGCAATACAGAGTATGTTTCAAATCCGCTGGCAATAATAAATGTACCAAATGCTGTGGTGATTTATTTTGCCTGTTTGAATCCGTTCTCTTTGTACATTAAGTAAGTTGTTGGAACTTTAACTGCTGTGCGACTCTGGGCGACTAAATTTCCCCTGCGGGATAATAAAGGATTTAGACTCTCAGACCCAAACTTGGAATATTTTGTTATTGTTGGATAAGTCCACAATTCCATGCTGTATTGATGTTGGTCCCATAGAAGCGATAACAGGCAAATGTACATTCTCTAATTGTGGCGACTTCTTGTAAATTAAGTAATACAGATGTTTAACAATAATTTAACTAATTATTTTAAGTAAAATTAAATAATTTAACTGGGGACCACGGCTGGAACCCCCTCAAAAGTGTGCCATTTTCATGGGTTTCCTAAATTTTGTCATGAATAATTATTTTCCAAAGATTTCCACAAAAACAATCACACATCATGAGTAATAATTTTACAAATACAATAAAACTAAAAGAATTTCCCTAAATTTGAAAACAAATGTTTAAGTCGCAATGCAGCGCGAAGCGACACTTAGTATTAGTAATATTGTGTGTGTGCAGTTAGTTCTTTGCATGTCAACTCCCTCAATTTGTAGCAACCTATTTTTTAATTTTGAGTTAGACTGCAATCATCCAAATAGCATCCCAGGCTGAATGTCATGATGCCCTAACTGTCAACTAATGGTTCATGAAACGCATCTCTCTCTCTCTCTCTCTCTTATAACACGAAATGGTCTTAATGTTATAATGAGCATGGTGAGGAACAATTATATTAAGAGAAGCTGAAAATCGGTGTCCTTTAACACTCCGTCTCTATCGATTTGTACACATTGGCATGCCTACTTCCTATTTTCTCAAATCCAAAATCAAAGCCTGTGCAGTATAAAGGTCTGGCATAGATATTATCCTCTCAAACATCTAAATGCGTGAATGCAGTATGAAGCAGCAGTACTGTCTGTCAATAAAATGGATATTATGATGTCCATTATCGTCCTAGGACCACATGACAATAGACATCATGTTGTACTATAGCACTCAATGGCCCCTTAATTATTAACCATTAACGAGTTTTGGTTAACAATAATGAAAAACATTCAAAATTGTCATCCTGTACAACCAACCATCCAAGAATGTTGTGTTTTCCAGGGCCACAAGAAAACTCCCCCATGGGCCGAATTTGGCCCGCGGGCCGCCAGTTGAATATGACTCCAGTAAACCATCCTTCCTCCCATGTAGGATCTGTATATTTAACTGTTTAAGCGCCAGTGGGCGGGGCACCAATTTAGGCTCTGATTGCCTATTATAAAGTAAGAAAGAATTTGTAATTCTATTATGCATGTAATGTGCATGTCATCACCTGTACAACAGATTAGAGGAATTTTCTAAATATTGGCCTCGTTACGTCCATGGCACCCACTACAAAGACGGCAATATTTCGGGATCACGTCCATGGCTACTTAGGTTTAGGTTTTTTAATTAATAACACTTTTTAATATTCTGGTGCTGCTGTGATGAATATAATTAATTAAATGTATTTTGTTTTGATAATTCTAGTGACTGCTTTAAAAACAAATATTGCACCATTTTCAATCTTCACCCTCTTTTATTGGATGGTGCAGTGCAACTTATATGCACAGAAGTTTAGGAATATAGGCTTACCTTCACAATGACAGCTGTCATCCGTGAGAGGGTGTCTTTCAACGCAAGAGCCATATTAGCCATAGTTATTCCCTTGTAAGATATCCAACACTTCTGCAAATGGCTTCATAATGGTGCCATACACCTGTAGGAGTTGGTAGGCTACTCCTCCTTGAGAAACTTAAATTCCCAGTTTTATATTAATTGTATCTTTTTTTTCTCATTTTCTTTTCTCCCCAATTTAGTCGTTATGCCAGTTAATTCCTCCCCACACACATGGGACTGACTCACCTGCCAGTGAGGAGCCCACACCGGGAGGACGTAAGGCCTCCGTCTTGCTCCTCCAGCCCATCACTCCCCGATGACAGGTGGCTGCCGCAGCCCAGTGACAGATATGACCTTCCCCACCCGGCTTCCCTCCCCCGAACAAAGCCAATTGTGTTCGTATAGACGCTCGACAAAGCCAGATGCACCGCAGTGGATTCGAACCCCCAGCCTCCGTGGTGGTGGGCAGGCTCTTTGCCGCTGCGACACCCGAGCGCCCCCTTTGTATCTTTGACTGAGTCAAAATCAAAATAATGACAATTCTAGGTGTTGAAAGTAAGCCAGATCCACCATCCTTACTTAATCCTTTTGGACAATAGCCGACGTGTCTTGAACTACGCTGCACTGATCTAGCACAGTGGGTGCACGACTGCACGTACACGTCATAATTTAGCCTGAGGGTGCATGCTTAAAAAGAACAGATCTAGAAGCTAGCAATGTTTTGCTAGCTTGTCTGTTCTTTTTTTGCACGTGACAAGTTTGTACAATAGATTATACATTACAGGCTTAATATAGCCTATCTACAGTAGATTAAAAATATATAGCATGTCCGGGTAAAGCAGTAACCCAGTGTTTCTTGGATTAATAACTATAATGTTATTAGTGTTAGTGTAACATTACTCGTTACTGGGGAAAGTAATGATGATTACAATAGTATATTACTTAGTAATGCAGTAGTAGTGGTATTAGTAGCATTAGTAGTAGTAAATGTTACCATTACCTATCTTCATCTGGAAGTTGTTGAAAGAGTGCTCGTTGATGTATTTCATCTGCTCCCTCAGCCTCATGGCGTAGTCGGCCAGCGCCAGGATGTGAGAGCGGCCCTCCTTGTCATAGGTGGACTCATTGAGGCCAGAGGCCGCCATGTAGGTGGAGCCGATGGTCTTGATCTTCTCCAGCTGACGGAACCTGTCCTCACTGATTATCTGGAGAGGAACAGATCAACATGGGGAACAAGAAGATGAACCACAATGTCATGTTCGCTTCAAAGTCGACAGTGTGCTATTATTAGACATGATGAAGGAACAACAACACAGATTGCATAGGAGTGTCGACCACTATCAATAACACTATCGAAATTATGAATTTAATCGATTATGAAATATACTTGACTTTAATAAACTAAGAAATACAAATCTGGTAAAGAAATGTGACATTCTTTAAATTATTTTTTAAATAAGGTAGAAAAATATGGAAAATAGCCGATGTACAAGCTCACAAACTACATAGATGTGACATGTTGTGAGATTGCAGATCAGCCATTTTCCTTATTTTTGTGTGACAGTTGTATAAAGTATTAAACAAGGTTAAGCATGGTTAATCATACAAAGTGAGTTAGTAGACTATACAAAATATTTTTGTATCAATATCAGTCACATACAGTATAAAGTATATACAGTATGTGCTTCTCAATTATTCAATAAGATAATCGACAGTTGCAGAGCCCTAAATCAGTGGTTTTTAACCAGTTGTCTGGGGACCACTAGTAGTCCTTGAGGGGGTTCCAGGTGGTGGTCCCCAGCCAAATGATGGAGCGTTGGTAACCAAATGGGCGCTTATATAACTTTAACCCTCATATATCTTTAACCAAATGTATGCCAAGAACGCGGGACCTCGTTCTTCTGTTCACGACCTGCTTGTGCCAAAACGAGGGAACTCGTCTTTCTTTCATTTAATTGAATCCAGCAATTTAACTTTTACTCACATGTTAGACAGCTTCCCTTTTCTCCTCAAAATGAGACAAACTGCGATATTTGAGACCTTATAAAAGTCTAAACTTTTATCACGCTAAGAAAGTGAATCCATTGTGCGTCGATGCATAGCCTGCAAGAATGTGGCTCAAATATGGACGGCTTTCACTTCCGGGGCGGGCGGAAGTGATACCAAAATATTCTACATTTTGGGTCTAAGAGGCTAGATGTCATCAAATGGTAGTCCATGGCTCAAATGATGAATAAAAAATGGGCCTCGCCCCTTGATATGAAAACGTTTAACCACTGCCCTACATTCATTCATTCCTACCCCCCCCCCCCCCCTCCTCCCCTTCCCTCCTCGCACCTCATCGAAGTCGGCGATGATCTCGTTGAGCAGACGGAGGCACTCCACTCCCTCGTTGTTGGCCTCCAGCTCCACGTAGAACTCGGAGAAGTTGCTGATGGAGGCGAACATGACGGCCACGCACTCGCACGACTGGTAGTACAGCTCGTCGTTGCGCCGCTCCTGCTGCAGGAAGTGCGCCGCCACGTACTTGGGCAGGATGTTGTGGAGGAGGCGGCGGTTGTACGCCTGCAGCTCCTCCATCTCCTCCTTCTCCTCCGTGGCCTGAGGGTGGGGTTGTTTTAGTCACATTTTAGTCACCGGAGTCTGGTTTTAGTCGACTAGATATCATAAGATTTTAGTCGATTAAATCTACAGTTGATTTAGTCGACTAAAATGTATTTTGGCGAGCCTTGATGCCGTCGCACTGACTGGTTTTTACACTTGCTGAAAATAGGCGATCTACTAGCTCACAACGCGTCGCGACAGTAATTTCTCCTGACCTGTGCATGTTTATATTACCAAGCCTAAAAGGCAAACAATTGTAATCTATATTCATAATGTTCCAATATTCAGTGCCAAAAACACAATTAAATTGCAGTTATTTGTGTGACAATTAATCGTCTAATTTAAATGTGTAATCTTGACAGCCGATACCTGAGGGAGGACATGAGAGGAGAGGAGGGTGTGGAAGAGTTAGAAGATGAGAAGGGAGTAAAATTGGGGGGATGTGGTTGAATAGGATGCAGAGAAGGGGTCATGGGAAAGGGGAAGCGGAATAAGGGACAAACGTTTATAGAAGTTGTCTCTGTCTTAGGAAATGAGTGCACACAATGTACCGATTGTATGGTTGTATATAGTGTAATAATAATTTGTGCTTGTCACAAAATCCCAAGGCACACCTGGACTTGGGATGATACAATTTATTTGACCTACCTGCAACTTCCAGAGGAAGTCAAGGCGTGCAGTGGATTCCACCTGTTGGGCGTGCAGGTAGAGAGCCAAGACGAACACGGTGAGGATGACTGGGGTCATGATCTTAAGGGGCACCTTGGTCATGTGTTCCAGGCTGTTTGGAGGGTAAGATGGAGGTACGGAATCAACTTCTTGCAGGGGAAAAGTTATAGAAAATGCATGAAGATACAGTATAAACACCTAGAGATCGAGTGACGGCAGCTTACCACTCGGGTGCTGTTTCGTTAGCATCGTTGGGCCTGGAAAACAAACAGACATGGGAAATTAACACAGTCTAAAAACTACAGGGATCATCATTAGATTTACGCTTTTGCAGAAAATGTCACAGTCCTGCCTTCGCTGTAGTCGTTTCCCTCTTCCCCTGCGTTCCCCTGTGTGTGTCCTGGTATACGGAGCAGAGTAGCTCTGTGGTTTCCCATGTGGGAGAGCCGGGGTCGAATCTCAGGTGTTACATTTTGCAGTGAACTGGATCAGGTATCCCGTTGGGATTGCCAAGGCAATTTCCATTCCACTAACATCTAAATAGCGGTAGATGTTTGGTTTCCCACATGAGTAGCCTGGGGACCACCTATGCTTTCTATGGGAGACGCAGCTGCGCAACATGAGACTAATTAATTAGAGCGACAGAGAGAGGAGTGTGTGTGCGTGTGCGTGTGTGTGTGTGTGTGTGTGTGTGTGTGTGTGTGTGTGTGAGTACGTCAATTTGAGGTGCAGACGATCAGAAATCAGCAGAGAGTGATCTACGTTTGCGCTACTCTATGCCGAATTGAAGTGGACTTGGTCCCAGACTTTTTTTCCCTCCCTGGAAATAAAAACGTGTCAGTTTCCGAGGCTACCACATGAGAAACTTGGGTGTTACACTGGCATTCTCTAGGCTCTCTCATGTTTGTTGCTCATTTACCTCACCTGCACATCCTTTCATCGAATATACAACTCTGGTCCTCCATCCATACAGTATATTACCACACGTAATTCTTCATGTTTGCTTACTTGTACATACCATGTTTCATTATGCCTCCAGGATCACTATTCCCTCTTGCCCCCGACTGCCTGCCTGCCTGCGCACCTCAGCTGCCAAACCCTGGAGCGTATCCTGAGCCAGTCATGCTCAGCTCATCAGCTCTGCCATCCAGCATCCAGCTCAGCTCAGCCATGCTGTCTCCTGTCTACCTCCTGCCCATGTACTGCCTGCTGCTCTCATTCCCCTTCATCCCGAGAATAAACCCCTTTATATTACTTCATTCCATCGTCTGCGTCTGTATTTGGGTTAACTTTCACCGATCGTCTCGTACTGATCGACTCTGGATAAGAGCGTCTGCTAAATGCCCACATGAAAGGAAAAATCACAGTACATACACAATGCAACTTACCATTGTTCTGTATCATTAAAATCGTTAAATCTGAGGAAAGAAAACAGAATGACAGTCAATAAAAGAGGATCTAAATGATTGACTTAAATAATAGATCAAGTGCATTTGAAGCTAAGAGTGAAGCAGGTGAGTGTGACACTGAAATGTACGTGTTACTGTGTGCGTGTGCGTGTGTGTGTGTGTGTGTGTGTGTGTGTGTGTGTGTGTGTGTGTGTCGGCGTGCGTGTGCAGGCGTGCGTGTCAAGCAAGCGGGCCACGTACAGGGTGTTGGCTGTGACCAGCAGGTCTGCGTTGTCAAACAGGGTGACATGAGGCCACTCCACCAGCAGGAGGAAGACGAGCTGGATGAGCAGCATGAGAGCCAGCTTCCCGATGCTGCTGATGTGGAGGAACACGGAGCAGGCCAGCAGGGTCAGCAGCACGCTGTAGCTGAAATACTGCAGGGGTGGAGAGGAGAGACGGAGAGCTATTATGACCGGAGGTCCATTACTACAAATGTCTTCTAAATCATGGCAGTTTTAGTGAAAAACCTATGTTTGTAATGTCAGTGGTTCTCAAACGTTTTCATGTCAAGGACATCCGTAAATTGTCTGTATTTGGCCGTGGCCCCCTATCTGAAAATATCTTACGCAAAATCGCTTATTTTTTATTGCTCGGAATTTTGTAATTTTTTTGTAGACAGATACGACTAGATACGTTCCACAGTGTTTCGCCCCAAATAGGCTGCCGTAAAAAGGCGAACCACCGTAAGACATGTATTGAGCTGTGTTGCGCTCGGGATGGAGTTATGTACTTTTTCACCTGTACTACTTGTTCTCCTTTAATTGTTATGGTAGAAGTTACATGCTATATACAGCTACATTCTATATACAGCTACATGCTATATACAACTACATGTTATATACAGCACCCATTGCACAGGAACAAAATGTGTAATCTGTAAAGCAAGTAAACATGTAGGCACTCGACAGGGGAATGTTGTGAGTGCACACACGCATCCAGCCACCCACACCAAAACATACATAATGTGCGCGCGCGCACACACACACACACACACACACGCACACACACGCACACACAGACGTAGAGCCGACCTCAGGGAAATGGCAGGAGTTGGCCCGGCTGGGACAGAGGGTCAAGCCGTCCTCTGCGGTCTTCGTCAGGTTGTGCAGCAGGCATATCGTTACTGGGACATCAGGATCTCCTGATGCACATTCCAGGATGCCCTCTGTGTTGCAGGTAAACTGGCAGGAAAAGGAGTGAAAAGAACACCACAAAAATTCAAAAACATCGCGATTCAGGGGTATTTGAAACGCGGACAGATTTGATTTGATTAGACGTCATGCAGGAAAAACAAGTTACATCATGTTCATCTGAGAAACGTCAAGGATACGAACACAATAATCGTTACCATTGTCGCAATATTGCTTGCTCTGGGTGGATCTTTGTTGGTTGTAAAGTGTCTTGAGACAACTTGTTGTGATTTGACACTATAATAAAATTGAATTGAATTGAATTGAACAAGAAAGTCTTTTGACTTATTTCCATTGCCGATTAAGCACTGATGACCACCAGCATGCGCGCGCAGGCCGGCAGCACAAGAACCCCACCTCTCATAACGGCCAAGCTACACCAGGCTTTTCTCGCCCGTTTACTCTAAACCTCTCATAAGATGCAATGGAAAAGTTCTAACTGCACTCACGTGTAAAAAAAAAAAAGCCCCATCAAACTTTCAGATGGAAGAATGATTAGGATTTATATTGTGATCTTTCAATATATAATCAATTAGTTTATGTGTGAACAATAATAGCAATTCAAAGCAGTTGTCTTCAAAACCACACCTCCAGTCGCTGTAATAAGAACGGGAGGTGCGCTTATGATCACGGCAGCAGAGGGGCCAGCTAGGCACTCCAATGTTGAAGCGCTGGGCCCTAGTGGTAAGAGGAAGGACTGCAGGCGGACCCGTGGATTCTTGACGAGGAAACCCCGTGCAACCGAGCGCTCAATGTTAAAGCCCAGCTGCACTTCCGCATTTGGGCACCAAAATGTGGTGCCCAAATGCACCTTCCGGGTGCTTCAAAACGCCACTGAGCAACTTCCACTGACATGAATAGCGGAGGGGGCGGAGCTTCGCGCCAGTTCAGTCTCTATCCTTTTAGAGGCTGCACTAATAACTTTGGGGCGGGAGTTTAAATGGACAGGTATCAGTCAAAAGGGTGACATCGAAGAGGAAGGACGGGTGGGGAAGGATCAACATATGGAATGTCAAAACAGGTCAGCTTCATATATGGAGATCTAAGGGTTTGAGGTCAGATGTAGAGTTGCTGGCTGGCTCCATATGTGCAGATCTAGGTGTCCAGTCTTCTCTATGTACTGTATGGCTATCCAGGGTATGATGAGGTCAGTGTTGTGATCTTCATATATGGAGACGGCCATATATGGAGCGTGTCACGAGGCGTGATGGACTGACGGCCATATATGGTGGTTTGACGTGTCATGTGGCGTGATGTGATGTCACAAGGCGTAATGGACTGACAACCATATATGGAGGCGAGACCCGACTGACGGACGGATGGATAGGTTTTGCAGGTTTTCATAGTAATCTGCAACATACGGTCGCAATTTAAAGAAAAAATCACACACGTGTGAACTGAGTGGTGCAATTCCCCCCCCCCTCTCTCTCTCTCTCTCTCTCTCTCTCTCTCTCTCATTACACAGCACTACCCCTCCCTCTGTTTCTGCCGCCCCCTACTGGTATAAATCAGTAACATACTCAGGCTCATGTGCACAGGTACACACACACACACACAGGTAGGTACATGGACATTGCTGATTGTAGGAGTGGTTGCACCACTCAAAAAAGAAAGAAAAAACATTTTGGTGACAGCTTCATTAAATATATGAATCTAGTTTCGTAATGTTTGGACAAATTGTTGATGGCAATTTGCACCAGGCCATTCACGTGTTTGGAACTGGTACTGTAGCTTCCCCTCCCTCCCCTATTGGGCGATTTCAAAATACTACACACATAAACACAATCAACAGTGTGAAACATATCCTGTGAATTGTTTTATTTAAAAAAAATTAAACCCTAACCCTAACCCTAATCTGTATTTCATTAGGTCAGTATAGAGAGATGGGAACCGAGGGCAGAGAGAGAGAGAGGAGATACAGGGTCAGATTCAAACTGGGTCCTCAAACGATTTGTTATTATCAATGTTTGCATTTCTAGTGCTCCCTAGTGGTTGATTTGAATTATACATTATTGTATCTTTCAGGTACGAATGTTGACGCATCCTCCACGTTTTGTTACTTGCGCAAGCACTGCAATCGTTAGGACTCAGAGCAGCAGTCGTACCAGCAGTGGTGAGCGCACCTCATGGCACGCTCTGCTTGCGCACCAAGTAGGCCTTGTATGGCCTACTTGGTGCGCAAGTTGGCATCTCGACAGAAAGTTCGTTATTTTGGTAAGCGCCAACACCATCACCATGCATGATGGTGAATGAGGAGAGCCCTACCATGTTGACGAAGGCAGCGATGAAGAGGAGGAGGATGGTGAGGACTCCCACCAGTGTGCTGTTGGTGTGAGACTGGACAATGTTCTTGGTGGCCGTCTGTAAGGCAGCTGGGAAGATCTGGAGCGTAGAGGGATGGGGGAAGAATTACTGACACAGACCTTAGCTTCCACAACTGTACACATGATAAATATACATTATATATTAGTATATGCAGTGGTGGAAAGAAACTAAGTACATTTACTTAGTACTGTACTTAAGTACACCTTCAAGGTATTTTCACTTTCCAATACTTTTACTTCTACTCCACTATACATTTCGGCCATTTGAAAATAGCCAATCTAGTACAGCTGCTATTTTCAAAAGATTTTTTGTACATTTGAAAACTTAGTAGTAGTATTTCTACATTGTAGCATTGATACTTTTACTAAAGTAAAAATAAAACATGAGTTATTTTTCCACCACTGGTTATGTGTGTAGTGTAAGACCGGAGGAGAACGTGTGAACTTACTTTAACACAAGAGTAAATGGCACAGATGAAGAGAATGTTGATGAGGATGACGAAGATGGTGACAAAGAGACCCAGCATGAGCGGTGTGCTGTGGAAGAGGACAACAATCAGGGTCATTAGCAGGATGTCCAACTGTCGTTAAGTCCTCGTAAAAAAAACAAAAAACAAACCAGTATTTCCCGTTCGCGGAACAAAATTACCGAAAAAAACCAAAAAGTAATTTCCTCCTTTGGGAAAGGATTGACCATGGTGATCTAATCTAGTATTAGATTGGACAAAATGACTTACTGCGGGAAGATGATTATCTGAATGAAGCAGATGAAGCAGAAGACGAGGAGTGCACAGGCCACGTAGCCGCCGAAACGATCGTCCACCTTCTTGGAGTACTGAGAAACAGAACATGGGACAGGTCACACTGTGCGCCCGTTTAGTGCAACTCACCCAGCATTGTCATAGACTGAGTATTGTTTAATGAGGTTTGTTGGTTAACTTTCCCCATTTTCGTCTTACCTTTTTCTCGAGGTCGGGGGTCTGGAAAGTGAGAAAGAACTTCTTGACGTGGTCTTTCCTCAGCTGGTCAATGCTCCGAGCATCGATGGCACGGCCCAGAAACTCGTCCACCTCGTCCTCTGGGTTCATGGCCTCCTGAACACAGCGGCTATTAACAAGAGTATCATCCCATTAAACAAGTGTATACAAGACAAAACATGTATTTCTTCATCCAAAATAGAAAACTAGAAAGGGCTCCACGGAGCGCATATCTCCGGCAGGCCGAGTGGGTTATCCAAAGCTGTGTAAGTGAAATACATGGGTTGCAGCCGTCAGGACCCGAATAAGATGCAGGGGTAAACAAACAGCATGTGGACTACAACATACTCCCTGGGCAGAAGTGAAATTGCGTGTGGGGATATGTACTCCATAGAGGGACCTCAACATGGGATTTCAATTGGGGTTGATCAGATGCTGAGTTCATGATGAAGGCCCCTCCTGCTAAGTCCTTGAAGTCAATTACAGG